>NC_086210.1:10978514-11327799 GCF_035770615.1 Melospiza melodia melodia | reverse complement strand
ATCCTCCTACTCCTGTGAGCATGTTTGATGATGGGAATAGGAGCCAATGTTGTGGCCACGCTTCTGGAGAAATGATGCTAGTATCTGCTCCTGTATCCAATAATCCATAAAGGGTTATGCTTTGATGCCCATAGGTAATTTTAACTTTTTGCTTTGGTCTATTTTGTAAATCCACAGTCAAAAGCGTAACACCAGTAGAGCCAAAACATTTTTCATCCCGTGTTTGCCCAGTAAATGATTGTATTCCCGATGTCATTTGTGATAGTGGTACCAGTTGCACGATGCGTTGTCCTTTTGTTATTTTAATTGGGGGATAAAGGGTGTAAACCATGATTTCTATTTCCCCTGTAAAGTCTGCATCAATAACACCAGTCAAAACAAATAATCCCAACATTGTTGTGGAGGAACGTCCTAGTAATAATGCTCCACATGTTTGTCCATTTAATATAAGAGGACCCTTTACTCCAGTTGGTATCCTCTCAGGCCGGTTCTTCATTAGCGTGACGTCTACTGCTGCTGATAAGTCCAAGCCGAGGCTCTCTGTTGTTGGGGGTTGCAGACAGGAGGTGGCAGCGATGTTACAGCAGCAGCTGGTGTGTCTGATGTCACGGTGGCAACTTGTGTCTGTCCCTAAATGCCGCATCGGTAACACTTGATGAATGGTCTCGAGCCTCCTTGCGTGACTGCCAGTGAGCCGCTTCGGAGAGGAGCAAGAGCAGCTAACACCTGACTCTGAGTAGACTCTGCTTGCTTTTGCAACCCTAATCCTAATTCCTTTAAGGCTTCTGCTATAAATGCCTGAGAAGCTGTTGGCATTGATGCCATTCGCTCTAATGCTTCCTCAATAGTCCAATTTGCCCCTAAAGTAGCTAACACTCTTTGGGTTGCTGGATTGCTATTTTGCAAGGCACACCGCTTCAATAGCGCCCCCTCCATGTATTCTGCAACCCCAGCCCGATCTATAGCAGTAGCTGCTCTATCGATAAAATTTCCAAATGATTCTTCTCTACCTTGTTTAATGCCCATATAAGCCGGTAATCCTCCTGGCTCTTTAACCATATCTATTGCAGCATGCACTAACCGCATAGACTCTCTAAGTTTATCTGCTCCCGATATCATCTGTGCCTCTGTACGCAAATATGCCCCTAAGCCCATCAGCTCCTCTACTGTTACTCCATGTAATGGGTCTCCCTGGGCTCGTTGTACAGCAACCGACTCATTCACCAACGCTTGCCAATGTGCATTAAACAATAACTGCTGATGCTGAGTGAATATCAACCGAACTATTCCTCTTAAATCATTAGGGCATAAAACCTGAGTATTAAAAAGATAATCTAGCATTTACCTAACAGGTTCACTTTTTACTCCAAACTGACTAACCGTAGAACGTAGCTGAGTTAACAGCTTCCAATCTAAGGAGTATATTCCGCTATATTATGCGTAAGGTTCCCCTGTGCATCATACTGTGGTGTATATGTGACCGGACATGCAAGACTAGAAGCTACTTCCACCGCCTTGCCATCCCCCATTAGCATTACTTCTTTTGCCAAAGCAGCCCAAGCTTCCCTCCTCTGTTTAGCCATCTCCCCCCATAGATCACGGTGTGCCCCTGGGATGGGATCTGACTCTTTAAGGGTGCTATGCTGCTGGCACTTCGGTACAGACACCGAGTTTTCGCACGGGGGAGGCAGTGGAGCATAAGCCGGCTCGCACGGGGGAAGCAGCCCCCCCACCAAAGCTGACTCGCTTGGGGGAAGCGGCGGAGGCAAAGCTGGAGGCGGAGGCGAAGCTGGCTTGCTCCCACCCCCACCATCCGACCCGCCTGAAGCTGGCAGCGGAGGCAAAGCTGGTTTGCTCTTACCCCCACCATCCGACTCGCCCTCCCCCTCTGACAGGAGGGGTGCAGATGGTTCCACTGAGCCTTTAGGGAAATCCTCCACACCACTTTGCTGGGGACTCTTAGGCATAAATATCTTAGTTACAGAAGGTGCTAAGGGATCATCCTCACGACCATACCCTATATTCCTCTTATGAGCTTCTGTTATCCTTTCTGCTGCCTTTCTCTCAGAGACCTGCTGAAGTAACATGTTATACACCACCTGCCATAACTTTCCTAATTTCTTTGCTGACTTATCATTGTCTAACAGTGTATCCCACAGTATTTCCCCAAACTTCCTCCACTCTGCTAGCTCATGAACTGTATGTGGATTAGCAAAGATACCTTTAGCATGGCCATAAGCTAATAACCCTGGTAACTCCTTCTTTAAATCTATCCCCTTTATTCCTCGCCGTTCTAAATACGTGGCGAAGAGGTCGTATGCCGCTTGCCTATCCATACCTATTAGTCAGCGCTGTTGCAGCTCTCCAGGCTCCGGAGGCACATATTGGATTGAGTCACCGTTGTGAACCTCAAGGGGGCTTCAAATTCCGGCACCGTCCCGGCTGCAAGGACCCAAACCCAACTTCCTCGACCGTGGCGTATTTCCCTTTTCCTTTTAATCTGACAAAAAAGGCAGAAGTTCGGCGTTGCCCGCATTCTCCACCATTTGTCGACGGAAGGAGACCAGGACATCAATTAGATCGTCACAGGCCTAATTTTATTGATCAGTACAGCAGGTCAAATACAGTTCAAAATGAGTTTCATACATATTGCAAAAGTTGAGCTCAGGATTGGTTAGTTACATATCAGCAACTACGCCTACTTCTACATTCTTATGGTTCTACTTTTGATATTTTCTACATATTCTCAGGGAGAATCTCTCTTCCCTATCCTCATGTTGCGGCAAGGGCACTCTGTCCTTGCCTGTCATTGGTCACCGACTGCTGAATTCTCCTTTCAGCTTACTGACTGCTGACTTCCCTCTCTCAGTTTAACCAGAGGCATTATGTCAGTATGGCCTTTCTCAGCTAACCAATTATTAATAAAACTCTCCACAGATTTGTCTCAGTCTCACTTCCTCCCAGACCCGGCCCGGGAGCTCTCGAACGCAGGGTGAGGAACAACGAAGGTTTTCAGCATCTCTGCAGGCTCAGCATGTTAGCGTTCAAAAACACATAATCACGGGGATTATATGCGGTGCCTTTTATTAAGAGCTCTGGGAATCGGGGTATATTCGACCCAAATCTGACTCCGACCATACATCCGAAATGATCATGTTTTATACTCTATCGTTACATAATTTTCATGTTAATTATTAAACTTATATTGTTCTATTGTATACATAAATTTAGCCCCTCTCTGAATTTCCAACATAGTTTCTCACTATTCTTCTTATGGTTATATAATAATTACATTTAATTACTAAACAATCATCACATCTAACAATTATATAATTTATCATACTGCTTACGCAGGTGCAGTTGATCTGGGAAAGCACAAAGCCTAACATTTTAGGCTTTATCTTTAACTACTTATCTTTAACTACATTTTATCTTTAACTACTTCCAGGGTTCCACTATCAAGCACTCCGCTCCTCACGTCCAGACATCACTCCAATCTCTCAACTCTTAGGTGGCTCGTTGCTTTTCGGGTTTTCTCAGTGCATTCAGAGCAGGGGTCCCACACAGCATGAAATAAACAGGGCCAGGAGACTTCTTCTCCTTTTTAATGCCTTTATTAAAAGTGATCAGCTCAGGATTGGGCAGCTCGGCGGGGCTGCAGTCCCCATGGTCTCTCCCAGGGTGACTCAGAGGAGGAGGACGACATGCGCAGCTTTGTCCACCCGGGGCAGAGCTGGGGGTCTGGTCCTCACGGGAGCCTTTAGGGCATCAACACCCTCCGATGTTGGATTGGTCTCAGTCTCACTTCCTCCCAGACCCGGCCCAGGGGCTCTCAAACACAGGGTGAGGAACAACGAAGGTTTTCAGCATCTCTGCAGGCCCAGCACTACGCTCCTCTCATCCAGACATCACTCCAATCTCTCAACTCTGAGCTGGCTCGTTGTTTTTGGGGTTTTCTCAGTGCATTCGGAGCAGGGGTCCCACACACCATGCTGGTCCTTGGAGTATTTTGCACATCCCTCCCCTCCAAAGTCTCTTCTCCTCGCTGTTCGGGCGGTCCCCACCCTTCACTGTCTCAGAGTAGGGCCATTACCTCGCCCCAGCCAGGGCTTTCACTGATACAAAAACAACCATTAACAACAGCGACCCGTAACTACCATAACACAGGCCGAACCCCAGCAGCAACAGTGGTAACCTTTTTCTCACAGAAAAAATCAACATAATTTTTGTTCATAACAGTTCCCCCTCTTTCTCTTTGATCGAGCTTAAATTTTAAGCTCACATCAACTCACAATTTTTGATTCATGGGTTTCATATTTAATTTCTTGAATTGACTGTAAATTTCTTGTGCACTTTGGTAATCACGGTTACTTAACTTTGTCACTTTCCTTGGTTTCTTTAGGTTGGTCTGCACGGCAAATGCTGTTTTAGTGAAACAGATAAATAAGCACAGTAAAAAGAGCAATCCTCCAAGTATACAAACAATGAGGAAAACTACTCTTTCCCACACATCCTTTTTGAAAATCTCCGGGTTCGCCCACCAACTGGAATCAAGTGTTTGGGTCCAAAAATGAGAAATTTGTAACAAAAAAAAAAAGGGATGGGGGGGAATTTGGGTCCAAAAAAGGGAAATTTGGGACCAAAAAGAGAAATTTGGGTTCAAAAATGGAGAATTTGGGGCCAAGAATGGAGAATTTGGGCTGAAAATGGGAGAATTTGGGTCCAAAAAAGGGAAATTTGTACCAAAAAAGGAGAATTCGAGTCTAAAAGGGGAATTTGGGTGCTCAGGTGGGAAGTTTGGGGTCAAAAATGGGAATTTGGGGGGGTTTTGGGTGTCCCAAGGGGGGAATTTGGGGGATTTTGGAGAATTTGGGGGATTTGGGGTGTCCTGAGGGGGGATTTGGGGGAGTTTGAGGCGTTTTGGGGAAGTTTGGGTTTCCTGAGAGGGGAATTTTGGGGAATTCATGGGAATTTGGGTGTCCTGAGGAGGAAATTTGGAGGATTTTGGGGGGGATTTGGGGTGTCCTGAGGGATAATTCAGGGGATTTTGGGGGAATTTGAGGGAATTTGGGAGGGTTTTGGAGGATTTTGAGGGGTTTTGGGGTGTCTTGAGGGGGAAATTGAGGGGATTTTGGGGGAATTTGAGGGACTTTGGGTGACCTGAGGGGGATTTTGGGGGAGTTTGGATGTCTGGAGGGGGGAATTTGGGGAAGAATTTGGGGGATTTTGGGAGAACTTGGGGGATTTGGGGCATCCTGAGGGGGAATTTTGGGGGGAATTTGAGGGAATTTGGGTGTCCTAAGGGGTTTTTTAGTGGGATTCAGGTTGTCCTGAGGAGGGAATTTGGGAAATTTTGGGGATATTGGGGGAATTTTAGGGAAATTTGGTGGAGTTTATGGGAATTTGGGGGATTTTGGGGGAATTTGGGCATCCTGAGGGGGAAATTTGGGGCACTTTTGGGGAGTTTGGGTGTTCTGAGGGAGAATTTGGGCGATTCTGGATGTTCTGAGGGGGAGTTTGGGGGGAATTTGGGGATTTTGAGGGATTTTAGGTGTCCTGGGGGGGGGGGGGATTTGGAAGAATTTGGGGGTTCTGAGAGGGAATTTTGGGGGATTTGAGATGAATTTGGGGGATTTTTGTTGTCCCAATGGGGGAATTTGGGTTATTTTGGGGAATTTTTGGGATTTTGGGTTTCCTGAGGGGGAATTTTGGGGGAATTTGGGTGTCTTGAGGGGGGAATTTGGGGGAAATTTGAGGGATTTGGGGGATCTGGGGAGAAATTTCGAGGATTTTGAGGGAATTTGTGGAAGTTTGGGAGGAATTTGGGGGTTTTCGGTGTTCTGGGGGGGAATTTGAGGGATTTGGCAGAATTTGGGTGTTCTGAGAGGGTATTTTGGGGGGTTTTGGAGGATTTGGGTGTCCTCAGGGGGGAAATTGGGGGATTTGGGGGAAATTTGGAGGATTTTGGGTGTGCTGAGGGGGGATTTTTAGGGAATTTGGGGGAAGGAACTTGGAGGAAGTTGAGTGCCCTGAAGGGGAAATGTGGGGAATTTTGGGGCAATTTGAAGGATTTTGGAGGGAATTTGGGGGATTTTTGAGGCATTTTGGGGGTTTTGGGTGTCCAGAGGGGGGAATTTGGGGATTTGGGGGGAAATTGAGACATTTTGGGGGTCCTGAGCGTGGATTGTCGAGGGAATTTGGGGGAAATCTGGGGAATTTGTGGTTTCCTGAGGGGGCAATTAGGGGTGTCCTGAGGGGGAAATGGAGGGATTTTAGGGGGAATTTGTGGGAATTTGGGTGTCTTAAGGAGGAATTTGGGGATTTTGGGGGGAATTTGGGGGATTTTGGGTGTCCTGACAGGGAGTTTGTGGATTTTGGGGCAATTTGGGGGATCCTGAGGGGGAAATTTGGGAGATTTTGGGGAAATGGGGGGATTTGGGGCATTTTGGGGCATTTTGGGTGTCCTGAGGGGGGAATTTGGGGAATTTTGGAGGAATTCGGGGATTTGGTGGAAATTTGAGGGATTTTTGATGTCCTGAGGGGGGAATTTGAGGAATTTTGGGAGATTTGTGGATTTTGGGTGTCCTGAGGGGGAATTTGGGGGATTTTTGGAGGAATCTGGGGGAGAATCTGGGGAATTTTGGAGGATTTTTGATGTCCTGAGGGGAATTTGGGGGAATTTAGAGGATTTGGGGGATTTTGGGGGATTTTGGGAAATTTGAAAATTTTGGGGCATCCTGAGGGGGAATTTGGGGGCATTTTGGGGGATTTTTGGTTTCCTGAGGGAGGAATTTGGGGAAATTTGGGGCATTTTGGGTGTCCTGAGGGGGAATTTGGGGATTTTGAGGAATTTGGGTGTCCTGAGGGGGTATTTCAGGGATTTTGGGGGAATTTGAGGCATTTGGGGGAATTTGGGTGCCCTGAGGGGGGAATTTGTGGATTTTGGGGCAATTTGGGGGATCCTGAGGGGAAAATTTGGGAGATTTTGGGGAAATTGGGGCATTTGGGGATTTTGGGGGGAATTTGAGGGGGGGATTTGGGGGGGACTCTGATGGGGGAATCTGGGCAATTTTGGGGAAATTTGGAGGATTTTTGGGGGGAATTGGGGGCATTTGGGGGGAATTTGGGGGATTTTGGGGATCCTGAGGGGGAATTTGGGGCATTTTGGGGGGAATTTGGGGCATTTCGGGGGGAATTCGTGGGATTTTGAGTGTCCTGAGGTGGCAGTTTTGGGATTTTGGAGGAATTTTGGGGTGTCCTGAGGGGGCAATTTGGCGGGAAATTTCGGGTGTCCAGAGGAGAGGAATTTGGGGGGGGAGAATTTTAAGGATTTTGGGGGGATTTGGGGGGAGTTTGCTTGCCCTGAGGGGGGATTTGGGATAATTTGTGGGATTTTATAGGATTCTGTGTAATTTTCCCCTCAGAAAGTGTCCCCGGCCGGGCTCCCCACACGCTCGGCCCACCCTGCCCGCTTCTCCCCTGGTGACAAATTCTTGCGGCACCGCCTGGCCCTGAAACGGAGATTCGGGGTCTTGCCCACCCAGCGGGGCCGGGCCCTGCTCTGAGGGACCCCAAAAACCCCCCCAAAAACCCCAAATCCCCCCAAAAACCCCCGGTGGAGGAGATGGAGCTCAGTCAAACGCACTGAGCTGAACTCGTTGGGAGGGAGGGGTTAAACAGGGGGAAATTGCGAATATTGAAGGATTTGGGAGCTCGGAGGTGTCTGAGTGTTGGTGGTCAAAGAAATTTGGTGTTTTTTCGTTGTTTTGGGAGTTTTTGGGGTGTGGGAGGGAATTAACGGCGATCTGTGGGGCGCGGGGGGTGATGGGAGTTGGAAGCACGGATATAATGGGGCTCAAAGGGGCGCGGGGGATGATGGGCGTTGTATGCGCGGATATAATGGAGATGTGGGCGCGGGTATAATGGGGCTCAACGGCGGGCGGGGGATGATGGGAGATGTAAGCGCGGGTATAATAGGGATCTATGGAGCGTGAGGGATGATGGGAATTGTATGCACGGATATAATTGGGCTCTATGGGGCTCAGGGGATGATGGGAGTTGTATGCACGGATATAATGGGGATCTATGGGGCGCACGGGATGATGGGAGTTGGAGGCGTGGGTATAATGAGCTCTATGGAGCACGGGGCATGATGGGAGTTGGAGGCCTGTGTATAAGGCGGCTCTATTGAGCGCGGGGGATGATGGGAGATGTACGCGCGGGTATAATAGAGCTCTATGGAGGCCTGTGTATAATGGGGCTCAACGGGGCACGAGGAATGATGGGAGTTGTATGCACGGGTATAATAGAGCTCTATAGGGCTCAGGGGATGATGGGAGTTGTATGCACGGATATAATAGGGATCTATGGGGCGTGGAGGATGATGGGAGATGTAGGCGCGGCTTTATTAGAGCTGCGGTGCACCACAGGAGATGAAGGCTGTCTTTAATGAGGCCGTGGGGCATCATGGAGGATTGAGGCGCTGCTTTAATGGTGCTTATTAGGGCCGCGGGGCACGATGGGAGCTGTAGTCCCGAAAGTGGCTGTGAGAAGCGTTTGGGGGTCCGGGAGGGCACCTGAGAGGACCCTGTGGCCTCGGGGCGCCCTTGTGGGGCACCTGGGGGGGCTCTGAGGGGTCTCCTTGGGGCGCGGGAGGTGAACGGGAGTGGCAGGGCCGGAACTCGGCCACGAGGGGGCTCTGTGGCCGCGGGGGATAACGGGAGATGTAGGCCCGAAAGCGGCGCTCGGAGGCCTCTGCGTGCCCTGGGGCGTTTGGGAGTCCCAGGAGGCGTTTGGGAGTCCCGGATGAGCTCTGGGGGGCAGCTGGGGGTCCCGCAGGGTCTGGGGGCGCCAATGGGGCACGGGAAGGCGATAACGGGCACTGTGGGGAGCGCGGGGCATGACAGGAGCTGTAGGCCTGGCTCCATTAGGGTCTATTGGGCCACGGGGCATGACGGGAGCTGTAGGCCCGGCTCCATTAGGGTCTATTGGGCCGCGGGGCATGATGGGAGCTGTAGGCCCGGCTCCATTAGGCGTCTATAGGGTTGCGGTGCATGATGGGAGTTAAAGGCTAAAAGTTTCTAAAATGGCACCGCCTCCAGGCCCCGCCCCCAGGTCGTGTTCCCGGGCGCTGATTGGTCTTAGCAAGTGACAGGCGGGAGCGTCAGCCAATGGCAGGCGGTGGAGGCGGGAACAGCTCTTTTACCCCTCCAGTGCTTCTCAGTCCATCCCAGTATCACTCCCAGTCCATCCCAGTTCATCCCAGTATCACTTCCAGTATGTCCGAGTTTGCCCCAGTCCCCTCCCAGTATGTCCCAGTCCCTCCCAGTCCATCCCAGTTTGTCCCAGTCCCTCCCCGGCCCCTCCTCAGCTCTGACCCCGCCCCTTCTATGACCACGCCCCTTCTTTCCTTGGCCCCACCCCCTCCATTGGCCCCGCCCCCTCCCAGTTGCAACCCCCACCCCCCGTTTCCAGTTCCAGCGGCTGCTCTGGGAAGGTGCGTGGGGCCCCAGTTCATCCCAGTAACTCCCAGTAACTCCCAGTAACTCCCAGTTACTCCCCAGTAACTCCCAGTAACCTCCCAGTAACTTCCCAGTAACTTCCCAGTAACTCCCAGTTCATCCCAGTAACCCCCCAGTAACTCCTAGTTCATCCCAGTTACTCCCAGTCTATCCCAGTTACTCCCAGTCTATCCCAGTCCCCCCCAGTTTGTCCCAGTTTGTTGCAGTCCCTCCCTGCTCAGGAATCCCAGTGACTCCCCCAGCCCCAGTCCCCACCCAGTATAACCCAGTCACTCCCAGTATAACCCAGTCACTCCCAGTATAACCCAGTTCCCTCCCAGTTCATCCCAGTACCCCTCCTGTCCCCCTCAGTTTGTCCCAATCCCTTCCCAGTTCCCCCCAGTCCCTCCCAGTTTGTCCCAGTTCCCTCCCGGTATCCCCCAGTTTGTCCCAGTCTGTCCCATTCCCTCCTCCCAGTGCACCCCCAGTCCCTCCCAGTCCCTCCCAGTATAAACCAGTATCTGCCAGTCCCCTCCCAGTCCCTCCCAGTTTGTCATAATCTCCTCCCAGTATCCCTCAATCCCCTCCCAGTCCCTCCCAGTCCCTTCCAGTATAAACCAGTCCCTCCCAGTCCCTCCCAGTTTGTCCCTCCAGTTCCCCCTTCATCCATTCCCAATTCCCCCCAGTCCCTCCCAGTATGTCTCCAGTCTGTCCCCATTCCCTCCCAGTCCATCCCAATCCCCTCCAAGTTTATCCCAGTTCCCTCCTAATCCCCTCCCAGTATCCCCCGGTCCCCTCCCAGTATAACCCAGTCCATCCCAATCCCCTCCAAGTTTATCCCAGTTCCCTCCTAATCCCCTCCCAGTATCCCCCAGTCCCCTCCCAGTATAACCCAGTCCATCCCAATTCCCTCCCAGTTCCCTCCCAGTTTGTCCCAGTAACCCCAAAACCATCCCAGTTCCCTCCCAGTTCCCCCCAGTCCCTCCCAGTTCCCCCCAGTCCCTCCCAGTATCACCCAATTCCCTCCCAGTCCCTCCCAGTTCCCCCCAGTCCCTCCCAGTTTGTCCCAGTTCCCTCCCAGTATCCCCCAGTTTGTCCCAGTCTGTCCCATTCCCTCCTCCCAGTATCCCTCAATTCCCTCCCAGTCCCTTCCAGTATAAACCAGTATCCGCCAGTCTGTCCCAGTTCCCTCCCAGTCCATCCCAGTCCATCCCAGTCCCTCCCAGTTCCTCCCCGTCCCTCCCAGTCCCTCCCAGTTCCTCCCAGTCCCTCCCAGTCCATCCCAGTTCCCTCAAGGGTCACAGAATGGAGAGAGAGCGGCTGCGGGCACTGGTGATACTGGGAGGGACAAACTGGGAGGGCACTGGGATGGACTGGGAGGGACTGGGAGGGAACTGAGGGAGAATTGGGAGGGACTGGGAGTGACTGGGTTATACTGGGAGGGGGCTGGGACAAAGTGGGAGTGACTGGTTTATACTGGGAGGGAACTGGGGGGAACTGGGTCATACTGGGAGGGACTGGGACAAACTGGGGATACTGGTTTATACTGGGAGGGAGGGTCCGTACTGGTCCATACTGGTCCATACTGGTTTATACTGCTCCATACTGGTTTATACTGGTCTATACTGGTCCGTACTGGTCCGTACTGGTCCACACTGGTCCATACTGGTCCGTACTGGTCCGTACTGGTCCATACTGGTATATACTGGTCCGTACTGGTCCATACTGGTCCGTACTGGTCCGTACTGGTCCATACTGGTATATACTGGTCCGTACTGGTCCATACTGGTCCGTACTGGTCTATACTGGTCTCTGACCCCTCCCCTCCCCCCCAGGTGCCTCCAGTCCATTCCAGTACAGTGAGTGACAAACTGGGACAAACTGGGAGGGCCCCAAAATGTCCCAAAATGTCTCCAAATGGCCCCAAAATGTCCCCAAATGTCCCCGAAATTTCCCAAAATGGCCCCAAATGTCCCAAAATGTCCCCAAGATGTCCCCAGGTGTCCCCAGAGTGTCCCCAGGTGTGTCACAGGTGTCCCCAGCTGTCCCCAGAATGTCCCAAAATGTCCCCAAGGTGTCCTCAAAGTGTCTCCAAAGTGTCCCCAAGGAGGCCCTGTGTGTCCCCAAAGTCTCCCCAGGTGTCCCCAAGGTGTCCCCAGGTGCTCCCAGGTGTCTCTAAAGTGTCCCCAGGTGTGTCACAGCTGTCCCCAGGTGCCCCCCCAGATGTCCCCAAGGTGTCCCCGTGTGTCCCCAGACCAGTGTCACCTGTGCGTCGGTGGCCTCATGGTGGCCGCAGTGCTGAGCGTGCTGGGGATCACTGTTCTGTTCAGTGAGTGACACCTGAGTGTCACTGTCATTGTCACCTGTGTCACCTCCCTGTGCCACCTGTGTCATTGTCACCTGTGTGTGCTGAGCGTGCTGGGGATCGCTGTGCTGTTCAGTGAGTGACATTGTCATTGTCATTGTCACCTGTGTGTCATTGTCACCTGTGTCACGTGTGTGTCACTGTCACCTGTGTGTTATTGTCACCTGTGTGTCATTGTCATTGTCACCTGTGTCATTGTCACCTGTGTCAGTGTCACCTATGTCACCTGTGTGTCATTGCCACCTGTGTGTCATTGTCATTGTCACCTGTGTCACTGTCACCTGTGTTGCTTGTGTGTCACTGTCACCTGTGTGTCATTGTCACCTGTGTGTCACCTATGTGTCATTGTCATTGTCACCTGTGTCACTGTCACCTGTGTGTCATTGTCACCTGTGTGTCACCTGTGTGTGCTGAGCGTGCTGGGGATCACCGTGCTGTTCAGTGAGTGACATTGTCATTGTCACCTGTGTCACCTGTGTCATTGTCACCTGTGTCACTGTTACCTGTGTCACCTGTGTGTCATTGTCCTTGTCATTGTCATCTGTGTCACTGTCATTGTCCCCTGTGTCCCCTGTGTCACTGTCATTGTCACTGTCCCCTGTGTCCCCTGTGTCACTGTCCCCTGTGTCCCCTGTGTCACTGTCACTGTCCCCTGTGTCCCCTGTGTCACTGTCATTGTCACTGTCCCCTGTGTCCCCTGTGTCCCCTGTGTCCCCTGTGTCCCCTGTGTCCCCTGTGACACTGTCCCCTGTGTCCCCTCAGGTGGGCAGTGCAAGTGCCGCAGCAAGGCCAGGTGGGACCTGGGGACATTGGGGAAATCTGGGGACATTTGGGGACATTTGGGGACATTGGGGACACTGGAGGGGATTTGGGGACATTGGGGTTGGGGACACTTTGGGACATTTTGGGGACATTTGGGGACACTGAAGGGATTGGGGAAATTTGGGGACACTGGGGAGGATTTGGGGACATTTGTAGTCATTGGAAACATTGGGGACACCAAGGGGACACCAAGGGGACACCGAGGGGACAGTGCCACCCCTGACCCGCCCCTCTCTCCACAGGAGCCTGAGATGTCCCCAAAGTATCCCCAAAATAGCCCCAAATGACCCCAAATGTCCCCAAAATGGCCCCAAATGTTCCCAAAATGTCCCCAAATGTCCCAAAATGTCCCCAAATGTCCCCAAGTTTCCCCAAATATGCCCAAATGTCCCCAAATGTACCCAACAAAGGCAATGAATAAAAATGGAAGAAAAAATGGGATTTTGGTCACTGGGGGAGGGGACACGGGGACAGCGGTGGCACCGGGAGGGGACGTCGGGGCATTGGTGGCCTTGGGGACATCGGGGCATTGATGGCCTTGGGGACACTGAGGCGATGGTGGCACCAGAAGAGGACATGAGAGCAGCGGTGACACTGAGGTGACAATGGTGGCATTGGGGACAACGGGGAGATGGTGGCACCAGCAGGGGACACAAGTCCTTGGGTCATTGGTGGCCTTGGGGACATCAGGACATTGGTGGCACCAGAGAGTGACACAAAGCCAAGGGTGACACTGGGGTGAAAGTGACTGTGGGGACATCGGGGCAGGGGTGGTGGCCTTGAGGACATCGGGTCAATGATGGTGGCCTTGGGGACATTGGGGTGATGGTGGCACCAGGAGGGGACACGAGACCAGAGGTGACACTGAGGTGACAATGGTGGCCTTGGGGACATCGGAGCCATGGTGGCACCAGGAGGGGACACAAAGCCAAGGGTGACATCAGGGTGACAGCGACTTTGGGGACATCGGGTCAGTGATGGTGGCCTTGGGGACATCAGGACGATGGTGGCACCAGGTGGGGACATCAAGGTGACAGTGGCTCTGAGGACATTGGGTCAGTGGTGGCCGTGGGGACATTGAGTGATGGTGGCCTTGGGGACACTGGGGTGAGGGTGGCTCTGGGGACATCAGGTCATTGGTGGCCTTGGGGACATCGGGTCACCGGTGGCCATGGGGACGGGGGTGAGGGTGGCCCCAGGTCTGGCTGTGTCCGGTCCCCGATGTCCCCACGTCCCTCGGGTGACCGAGCCCAGGGGACGTCCCCCGGTCCCTGCAGCTGCACAAGGCCGCGGTGGCACCGCTGTCCCCACGGTGTCCCCACGGTGTCTCCACAGTGTCCCCAGAATGTCCCCATCTCCACAAGATCATGGTGGCCACCATCCCCATGTCCCTCCAGATGCCACCACCACGTGTCCCCTGATGTCTCCTCTTGTCCCCATCTCAACAAGATCATGGTGGCCACCATCCCCATGTCCCTCCCGATGCCACCATGTGTCCCCTGATGTCCCCAGAATGTCCCCATCTCCATGGTGATGTGGTGGCCACCATCCCCACGTCCCTCCAGGTGCCACCACCACGTGTTCCCTGATTCCACTGATGTCCCCATCTCCCCAAGATCATGGTGGCCACCGTCCTCACATTCCTCCAGATGCCACCAAGTGACTCCTGATGTCCCCATCTCCATGATGTTGTGCTGACCACCATCCCCACATCCTTCCAGCCACCACCAAGTGTCCCCTGATGTCCCCATATCCAAAACATCATGGTGGCCACCATCGCCACGTCCCTCCAAATGCCACCAACACAGGTCCCCCAGGTGCCGATGTCCTCGGTGACGTGGGTGTAGATCTGCGTGGCGCCCCTGAAGCTGGTGGCCATGGAGCCCTCGCAGCACAGCAGCTGGGTGTGAAGTGGGACCATGGGGTGGGTGGAGGGTCAATGGGGTCATGAGATCAGTGGTGGGACCATGGGTTGGGTTCATTGGCTTGGGTTGAGTTGAGTTGGGTTGGGTTGGGTTGGAGCCCTCCCAGCGCATCACCTGAACACCAGGGGGGTCATGAGATGGTGGTGAGACCATGGGATGGATGATGGGTCATGGGGTGGTGGTGGGACCATGGTGTGGTTGGGTTGGTTGGGTTGGGTTGAGTTGGGTTAGTTGGGTTGGGTTGGGTTGGGTTGGTTGGTTGGGTTGGGTTGGTTGAGTTGGGTTGGGTTGGGTTGGGTTGGGTTGAGTTGGGTTGTGTTGGGTTGGTTGGGTTGGGTTGAGTTGGTTTGGGCTGGGATGGGTTAGGTTAGGTTGGGTTGGTTGTGTTGGGTTGCGTGGGTTGAAATGGTTGGGTTGGGTTCAGTTGGGTTGAGTTATGTTGGTTGGGTTGAGTTGAGTTGAGTTGAGTTGGGTCGGGTTTGGTTGAGTTGGATTGGGTTGGGATGGGTTGGGTTGAGTTGGGTTGGGTTGGGTTGGGTTGGGTTGGGTTTGGTTGGGATGGGTTCAGTTGGATTGAGTAGGGTTGGGTTGAGTTGAGTTGCGTTGTGTTGGGTTGGGTTGAGTTGGGTTGAGTTGAGTTGGGTTGTGTTGGATTTGGTTGGGTTGGGTTGAGTTGGGTTGGGTTGGGATGGGTTGAGTTTGTATGGTTGGGATGGGTTGGGTTGGGTTTTTTGGGTTGAGTTGGGTTGGGTTGGTTGGCTTGGGTTGAGTTGGGTTGGGTTGTGTTGGGTTGAGTTGGGTTGGGTTTGTTGAGTTGAGTTGGGTTGGTTTGGTTGAGTTGGGTTGGGTTTGGTTTGGTTGGTTGGGTTGGATTGAGTTGGGTTGAGTTGGGTTGAGTTGGGTTTGCTTGGGTTGGGTTGAGTTGAGTTGGGTTGGGTTGTGTTGAGTTGGCTGCGTTGGGTTGTGTTGGGTAAGGTTGGGTTGGTTGGGTTGGGTTGGCTTGGAATGCCCCCAGTGCATCACCAGGACATGGTAGGGTCAGTGGTGGGACCATGGGATGTTGGTGGGACCATGGCATGGGTTGGGTTGTGTTGAGTTGGGTTGGGTTCATTGGATTGAGTTGGGTTGGTTGGGTTGATTTGGGTTGGGTTGGTTGGGTTGGTTTGGTTGGGTTGGGTTGGGTTTGTTGGTTGGGTTGGGTTGGGTTGTGTTGGGATAGGTTGGGTTGGGTTGGTTGGGTTTGGTTGGGTTGTGTTTGGTTGGGTTGGGTTGGTTGGGTTGGGTTGAGTTGGTTTGGGCTGGGATGGGTTGGTTAGGTTGTATTGAGTTGGGTTGAGTTGTGTTGGGTTGGGTTTGGTTGGGATGGGTTAGGTTAGGTTGGGTTGGTTGGGTTGAGTTGGGTTGGGTTGGTTGGGTTGGTTTCAGTTGGATTGAGTAGGGTTGGGTTATGTTTGATTGGGTTGAGTTGAGTTGGGTTGGGTTGGGTTGAGTTGGGTTGGGTTGAGCTCAGTTGAGTTGAGTTGAGTTGAGTTGGGTTGGTTGGGTTGAGTTGGGTTGGGTTGGGATGGGTTAGGTTAGGTTGTGTTGGTTGGGTTTCTTGGGTTTGGTTGAGTTGGGTTGAGCTGGGTTTGGTTGAGTTGGGTTGAGTTGAGTTAAATTTGGTTGGGTTGGGTTGTGTTGGGTTGAGTTGGGTTGGGTTGGGTTGGCTTTTGTTGGGTTAGGTTGAGTTTGGGTGGTTTGGTTTGATTGAGTTTGGTTGGGTTGCGTTGTGTTGGGTTGGGTTGGGTTGTGTTCGGTTGAGTTGGGTTGAGTTGAGTTGAGTTGCGTTGTGTTGGATTTGGTTGGGTTGGGTTGAGTTTGTGTGGTTGGGATGGGTTGGGTTGGGTTTGTTGGGTTGAGTTGGGTTGGTTGGCTTGGCTTGGGTTGAGTTGGGTTGGGTTTGTTGAGTTGAGTTGGGTTGGTTTGGTTGAGTTGGGTTGGGTTGGTTTGGTTGGGTTGGTTGGGTTGGATTGAGTTGAGTTGAGTTGGGTTGAGTTGGGTTGGGTGGATTGGGTTGTGTTCAGTTGGCTGCGTTGGGTTGTGTTGGGTAAGGTTGGGTTGGTTGGGTTGGGTTGGCTTGGAATGCCCCCAGTGCATCACCAGGACATGGTAGGGTCAGTGGTGGGACCATGGGATGTTGATGGGACCATGGCATGGGTTGGGTTGTATTGAGTTGGGTTGGGTTCATTGGATTGAGTTGGGTTGGTTGGGTTGATTTGGGTTGAGTTGGGTTGGGTTGGTTGGGTTGGGTTGGGTGGGTTTGGTTGGGTTGGTTGGGTTGAGTTGGGTTGGGTTGGGTTTGTTGGTTGGGTTGGGTGGGTTTTGGTTTTAGTTGTGGGACCATGGCATGAGTGATGGGACCATGGGGTGGTGATGGGACCATGGGCTGGTGGTGGGACTATGGTGTCAGCAGTGGGACCGTTAGATGGGTGGTGGGACCATGGGTTGTGTTGAGTTGGGTTGGGTTGAGCTCGGTTGAGTTGAGTTGAGTTGGGTTGGTTGGGTTGAGTTGGGTTGGGTTGGGATGGGTTAGGTTAGGTTGCGTTGGTTGGGTTGGTTGGGTTGGGTTGATTTGGGTTGGGTTGATTTGGGTTGAGCTGATTTGGTGGTGGGACCATGGGGTCAGAAGTGGGACCATGAGATGGGTGGCGGGACCATGGTGTCAGCAGTGGGACCATGAAATGGGTGGTGGGACCATGGGGTGGTGGTGGGACCATGGGGTGGTGGTGGGACCATGGGGTCAGCAGTGGAACCATGGGATGTGTGGTGGGACCATGGGGTGTTTGGGTTTGGTGGGTTTGGAGCCCTCCCAGCACCATCACCTACCTGCACATGGGGTCAGGGGGTCAGAGGTGGCTCACATGACCCCAGTTGGCCCCCGTGGCCATGAGGTGACCATCATGACCATGGTGGCCCCACATGACCCTGGTGACCCCCCTTGACCACATGATCTTAATGGAACCCCATGACCCCATGACCTTGATGGAACTGCATAACCCCATGACCTCCATGTACCCCCATGACCCCATGACCCTTATGGAGCTCCATAACACCATGACCCTGGTTACCTCCCATGACCACATGACCTTGATTACCCCAGAACTCCATGACCCTGCTGACCCACCATGACCCTGATGGACCTCCATAACTCCATGACCTTGATGGACCCCGAGGACCTTGATGGACCCCCATGATCCTGGTGGACCCCCATAATCCCATAACCATGATGGACCCCCATAACCACATGACCTTGATGGACCTCCATAACTCCATGATCTCATAACCATGATGGAACTCCATAACCCCATAACCATGATGGAACCCCATAACCCCATAACTCCGTGACCCTGATAGACCTTCATAACCCCATGACCATGATGGAACCCCATAACCACATGACCCCATAACCATGATGGAACCCCATAACCCCATGACCTTGATGGAACTCCATGACCCCATAACCATGATGGATCCCCATAACCCCATAACTATGATGAACCCCCCTTGACCCCATGACCTTGATGGACCTCCATAACCCCATAACCATGATGGAACCCCATAACTCCATGACCTTGATCGACCCCAATAACCCCATGACCCCATATCCCATAACCCCATGATCCCATAACCATGATAGACCCCCATAACCACATGGCCTTGATGGACCCCCCATAACCCCATTACTTTGATGGACGTCCATAACCCCATAACTATGATGGACTCTCATAACCACATGGCCCCATGACCTTGATGGGCCTCCATAACTCCATAACCATGATGGACCCCCATAACCACATGACCCCATAACCCTGATGGACCCCCATAACTCCATGACTCTGATGGACCCCCATAAACCCCTGATCCCATAATCCTGATGGACTCCCATGACCCTGATGGACCCCCATAACCACATGGCCTTGATGGAACCCCATAACCCCATATCTCCATGACCCTGATGGACCCCCATAACCCCATGACTCTGATGGACCCCCATAAACCCCTGATCGCATAACCCTGATGGACCCCCATAACCTTGATGGACCCCCCAAACCCCACAACAGCCCCCACCACCAACCCCCACAACCCCTCCCACCCCGTTCCTCACCTTGGCGTCCCCCAGGAACCTGGTGAGACAGAAGAACGCGCTCCCCTCCACCCTGAAGGGCTCGGCCATTTGCGGGATGGCTGCGTGTGGGATGTCCACGTGCGGGATGTCCCTGTGCGGGATGTCCACGTGCGGGATGTCCCTGTGCGGGATGTCCACATGCGGGATGTCCACATGCGGGATGTCCACGTGCGGGATGTCCACATACGGGATGTCCACGTGCGGGATGTCCCTGTGTGGGATGTCCCTGTGCGGGATGTCCGCGTGCGGCGCGAAGCCACCGGCGCCCCACAGGAACACCCAGGGCAGCTGGGCCACCACCAGGAACAGCTCGTCACCTGCCAGGACGTGGCGGAAGGACACCGGGGATGAGCCTTGGGGAGAGGGGACACGAGTGAGGAGACCTTGGAGACCTTGGAGACCTTGGAGACGTTGAAGATGTTGGGGTGATTGGGACCTTGGGGACACTGGAGATGTTGGGGTGATGGGGACACTGGAGACCTTGGGGACATTGGGATGATGGGGACCTTGGGCACACTGGAGATGTTGGGGTGATGTGGACATTGGAGATGTTGGGGTGATGGGGACATTGGAACACTGCGGACATTGGAGATGTTGGGGACCTTAGAGACCTTGGGGACATTGGGCATGTTGGCGTGATGGGGACCTTGGGAAACATGGAGATGTTGGGGACCTTTGGGACATTGGAGATGTTGGGGACCATTGGGACATTGGAGATGTTGGGGTGATGGGTATCTTGGGGACCTTGGGGAGCTTGGGGACATTGGAGATGTTGGGGACCTTTGGGATCTTGGGGACATTGGGAACCTTGGAGATGTTGGGGTGATGGGGACCTTGGGACATTGGAGATGTTCGGGTGATGGAACCTTGGGGACACTGGGGACATTGGAGACCTTGGGAAATTGGAGATGTTGGGGTGATGGGGACCTTGAGGACCCTGGGGACATGGTGATGGTGGAGGGCTTTGGGGACATTGGAGATTTTGGGGTGATAGGACACTGGGGACACTGGAGATGTTGGGGTGATGGGACACTGGGGACATTGGAAACCTGGGGAACATTGGAGATGTTTGGACATTGGAGATGTTGGGGTGATGGGACACTGGGGACACTGGAGATGTTGGGGTGATGGAGACCTTGGGGACACTGGAAGCCTTGAGGACATTGGAGACATTGGGGACATTGGAGATGTTGGGGTGATGGGGACCTTGGGGACATTGGGGACATTGGAGATGTTGGGGTGATGAGACCACATCCAGGAGCCGCTGCGCAGCTGGGCCACCACCAGGAACAACGCGTCACCCACCAGGATGGGGTG
Source organism: Melospiza melodia melodia (assembly GCF_035770615.1). Classification (NCBI taxonomy): domain Eukaryota; kingdom Metazoa; phylum Chordata; class Aves; order Passeriformes; family Passerellidae; genus Melospiza; species Melospiza melodia. The sequence continues at coordinate 11,307,705 of NC_086210.1, read as the reverse complement.
GCAGGACACCGGGGACAAGCCTGGGAAAAGGAGACACGAGTGAGGAGACCTTGGGGACCTTGGAGATGTTGGAGATGTTGGGGTGATTGGGACCTTGGGAACCTTGGAGATGTTGGAGACCTTGGGACATTGCTGACCTTGGAGAAACTGGAGATATTGGGGACCTTTGGGACACTGGAGATGTTGGGGTGATTGGGCCTTGGGGATACTGAGGACATTGGAGACCTTGGGGATGTGGAGAGTTTTGTCAAAGGGTGGCTTGAGGAGAGAGGACACAGCCGAATTGATTTGGTAGAGATGTCCTAACTAGGGCAGAGGCCTTTTTGCAGGCAGGGTGTCTGTTGAGAAAGCAGCAGGCTAAAGAATGGAAAAGTACAAGGCAGTGGTTAATTCCAAATCTTGCACCTGCAAAGATAACGTGTCCTTGGGCCTAGCAGAGGATGATAAAGAAATGGACAGCGAGGTGTGAGAAGTAGAGAACGTAGGCCCAAAGGAATGTGGATGAGTTAATGGTATAGTTTAACCAATAGATTGCTTGGCTTACAGAATATTCATGAGCTTATTATTTGCTGTATAAGTGTTTGATGCTTTCTTTAATAAACTGGACCTGTGATGAACCATCTGGTGTCCTGGTCTCCTTCCTATGACACATGGTGACCCCTAACGCTGACCCCTCGTCTCAACTAAAAGAAAAATGGGGAGAGAACGTCTCCCACGGTCGAGGAAGTTGGAGCTGGGTCCTGTTTGCAGCCAGGACATTGGAGATGCTGGGGAGCTGGGGGTGCTGGGGAGCTTGAGGACCTTTGGGGACATTGGAGTTGGGGTGCTGGGGAACTTGAGGACCTTTGGGGACATTGGAGATGTTTGGGTGATGGGAGCTTGGGGACATTGGAGATGTTGGGGTGATGGGGCCTTGGGGACCTCAGAGATGTTGGGGACCTTTGGGGGCAATGGGGACATTGGAGACCTTGGGGACATTGGGTGATGGGGACCTTGGGACATTGGAGGCTTTGGGACATTGGAGAACGTTGGGGACCTTGGGGACCTTGGGAATATGGAGGGTGTTGGGGCCCTTGGAGATGTTGGGGTGATGGGACCTTGGGGATATTGGAGATGTTGGGGACCTTGAGGACCTTGGGAGTATGGAGGACACTGGGGACATTGGGGATGTTGGAGCAATGGGGACCTTGAGGACCCTGGGGACATTGGGATGATGGGGACCTTGGGCACACTGGAGATGTTTGGGACCTTGGAGACCTTGGGGACCTTGTGAACATGGAGGGTGTTGGGGCCGTTGGGGACATTGGGGACCTTGGAGATGTTGGGGTGATGGGGACCTTGGGGACATTGGAGATGTTGGGCTGATGGGACACTGGGGACACTGGAGATGTTGGGGTGATGAGGACCTTGGGAATCATGGAGATGTTGGGAACCTTTGGGACATTGGAGATGTTGGGGAGATTGGGGACATTGGAGATGTTGGGGTGATGGGGACCTTGGGGACATTGGTGACCTTGGGGACATTGGAGAATGTTGGGGGCCTTTGGGACCTTGGGAATATGGAGGGTCTTGGGGTCCTTGGAGATGTTGGGGTGATGGGACCTTGGGGATATTGGAGATGTTGGGGACCTTGAGGACCTTGGGAGTATGGAGGACACTGGGGACATTGGGGATGTTGGAGCAATGGGGAACTTGAGGACCCTGGGGACATTGGGATGATGGGGACCTTGGGCACACTGGAGATGTTTGGGACCTTGGAGACCTTGGGGACCTTGCGAACATGGAGGGTGTTGGGGCCGTTGGGGACATTGGGGACCTTGGAGATGTTGGGGTGATGGAACATTGGGGACATTGGAGATGTTGGTGTGATGGGGACCTTGGGGACATTGGAAAACCTGGGGGACCTTGGAGATGGTTGGACATTGGGGACATTGGGGACCCTGGAGATGTTGGGGTGATGGGACACTGGGGACATTGGAGATGTTGGGGTGATGGGGACCTTGGGGACTTTGGAAAACCTGGGGGACCTTGGAGATGTTGGGGCACTGGGGACCTTGGGGACCTTGGGGACATTGGGGACACTGGAGATGTTGGGGCACTGGGGACCTTGGGGGCACTGGGGATGTTGGGGACCTTGGGGACTGTCCTGGTTTAGGGCAAATTTGTTAAAGAATCTGCAAAGGGGGCCCCTCCAGAAAGCAAAACCCACACGGCCCCTCCCCCAAACATTTTGGGAAAAAATTCCTTGGAGAGAGGTGGAAAGAACCTGTTTATTTCAGGCACAGCACCCCCCAGCACACAAAATGAACAATACCCGATGACACCGCTCTGAGAAAGATGACAAAATCAGAAAGTCTCTTTCGGGGGTGGTTGCTCTGTTCTCAGTCCCTCCGGCGCTGGGGCAGCTGCTGCAGCCAAACCTTCGGTGTTCCCGGGTCCCAGTCCAGAGCAGGTTCGAGATGGTCACAGGAACAGGAGAGGAGAAACAGTCCAAGAAGGAATTTGGACTGTTTAGCTAAACTAGCTAATAAGCAGAGGCCAAAGTAGAACAGAAGCGAGAGCAGAAAAGGGATCAAGCAAAGCAGCAAGCTGAAAGCAAGAAGTGAAAAACAGCCCTATGTACTGCCCGTCTCTGTGTCCCTGATAAGAGAAACCCAACCAAAACTTCCACTCTTCAGAGCCGGTCTTAAAGGCACAGAACAGATGAATGGGGATACAAGCATCATAACGTCACCCCAGGACATTCCACCCCTTATCCCCATATCATCAACATACTACAACACATCATGCATTATTCATATACAGTGATATTGCATATCATTCTTACCCCACAATCAGATCTCCCGGAACAACAACATCGTGTTGTTCCATCTCTTTGCATTATCCACCACGTGCAACCTGGTCCCTGAGCAAAGACAACCCCATGAATGGGTTTGTCTGTACTCCAGGCAGAATTGATCCACACAGTCTTCCCTAACAAACCTCTGATATGTACCACTGGGACTTTGTCTCCTTCTATTACATTCAGGGACTCAGACTGGGCAGGACCTGCTCGGTTGGTGGAACCTCAGGTGTCGACTAACCAGGTGGCCGTTGCTAAATGCTGCTCCCAATTTTTGAAAGATCCCCCACCCAAAGCTTTCAACTGGGTTTTTAGTAGTCCATTGTACCTCTCCACTTTTCCTGCAGCTGGTGCATGGTAGGGGATATGGTACACCCACTCAATGCCACGTTCCCTAGCCCAGGTGTTGATAAGGCTGTTCTTGAAATGAGTCCCGTTGTCTGACTCGATCCTCTCAGGGGTGCCATGTCTCCACAGAACTTGCTTTTCAAAGCCCAGGATGGTGTTCCAGGCTGTAGCATGAGACACAGGCTAGGTTTTCAACCCATCCAGTGGTGGCTTCCACCACGGTCATCACGTAGCGCTTGCCCTGGCATGTCTGGGGCAGTGTGATGGAGTCAATCTGCCAGGCCTCCCCATACTTGTACTTGGACCACCGCCCACCGTACCAGAGGGGCTTCACTCGCTTGGCCTGCTTGATGGCAGCACACATCTCACAGTCATGGATAACCTGAGCAATACTGTCCATGGTTAGATCCACCCCTCGGTCTCGTGCCCACTTATAGGTGGCATCTCTGCCCTGGTGGCCTGAGGCATCATGGGCCCATCGAGGTAGGAATAACTCTCCCTTTTGTTCCCAATCTAGGTCTATTTTGGACACCCCTATCTTTGCAGCTTGGTCTACCTGCTCATTGTTTTGGTGCTCCTCATTGGCCCTGCTCTTGGGTACATGGGCATCTACATGGCGGACTTTCACAGGTAGCCTCCCTACCCTGGTAGCGATGTCTTTCCACTCTTCAGCAGCCCAAATTGGTTTTCTTCTATGTTGCCAGTTGGCCTTTTTCCACCTCTCCAGCCATCCCCACAGAGCATTGGCTACCATCCATGAATCAGTGTAGAGGAAGAGCTTTCGCCACTTCTCTCTCTCAGCAATGTCCAGGGCCAGTCTAACAGCTTTGAGTTCAGCAAGTTGGCTGGATCCACCTCTTTCGGTAGCTTGTGCAACCTGTCATGCGGGGCTCCACACGGCTGCTTTCCATTTCCGGTTCATCCCTACGATGCGACAGGAACCGTCAGTGACAAGAGTGTAGCGTGTTTCCTCTGGTGGCTGTTGGTTATAGGGAGGAGCTTCTTCTGCCTGTGTCACTGGTTCTTGTTCTCCATCTGTGACACCAAAATGTTCACCTTCAGGCCAATTTGTAATTACCTCAAAAATACTGGCGCAAATCAGTTTACCTATATGGGCACGCTGTGTGATAACAGCAATCCATTTGCTCCATGTAGCACTGGTGGCATGGTAAGTGGAAGGAACCTTGCCTTTGAACATCCATCCCAGCACCAGTAGTCGGGGTGCCAGGAGGAGTTGTGCTTCAGTGCCTATTACCTCTGAGGCAGCCTGGACTCCTTCATAGGCAGCCAAGATTTCCTTCTCTGTGGGAGTGTAGTTGGCTTCAGATCCTCTGTAGCTATGACTCCAAAATCCCAGAGGTCAGCCTCGAGTCTCCCCAGGCACCTTCTGCCAAAGGCTCCAGGACAAGCCATTGTTCCCGGCTGCAGAGTAGAGCACGTTCTTTACCTCTGGTCCTGTCCTGACTGTGCCAAGGGCTACTGCATGAGCGATCTCCTGCTTGATCTGTGCAAAGGCTTGTTGCTGCTCAGGGCCCCACTGGAAATTGTTCTTCTTGCAGGTGACCAGGTAAAGAGGGCTCATGATCTGACTGTACTCAGGAATATGCATCCTCCAAAAACCTATTGCACCCAAGAAAGCTTGTGTCTCTTTCTTATTGGTGGGTGGAGACATTGCAGCGATCTTGTTGATGACATCAGTGGGAATCTGACGCCGTCTGTCTTGCCACTTCACTCCCAGAAACTGGGTCTCTTGAGCAGGTCCCTTGACTTTGTTCTTCTTGATGGCGAAGCCAGCTTTTAGGAGAATCTGGATGATTTTCACCCCTTTCTTGAACACCTCTGCTGCTGTCTTCCCCCACACAATGATGTCATCAATATATTGCAGGTGTTCTGGAGCCTCACAATTTTCCAGTGCAGCCTGGATCAGTCCATGGCAGATGGTGGGGCTATGCTTCCAGCCCTGGGGCAGTCGGTTCCAGGTGTACTGCATGCCTCTCCAGGTGAAAGCAAACTGAGGCCTGCATTCTGCTGCCAGAGGAATGGAGAAAAATGCATTGGCAATGTCTATAGTGGCGTACCACCATGCTGCCTTGGACTCCAGCTCGTACTGGAGTTCCAGCATGTCCGGCACAGCAGCGCTCAGGGGTGGGGTCACTTCATTCAATGCATGATAGTCCACTGTCAATCTCCATTCTCCTTCAGATTTTCGCACAGGCCAAATAGGACTGGTGAAGGGTGAGTGGGTCTTGCTGACCACCCCCTGGCTCTCCAGCTCTTGGATCATTTTTTGGATGGGGATCCCAGCAGCTCGATCCGTTCGGTACTGTCGGCAGTGCACTGTTGAGGTGGCAATTGGCACTCATTGCTCTTCCACCTTCAGGAGACCTACTGCAGATGGGCTTTCTGACAGTCCAAGCAAGCTGTTCAACTGCTTGACACCCTCTGTCTCTACAGCAGCTATTCCAAATGCCCATCTGAGTCCCTTTGGGTCTTTGAAATACCCACTTTGAAGGTAGTCTATGCCCAAAATACATGGGGCCTCTGGGCCAGTCACAATAGAGTGTTTCTTCCACTCATTTCCAGTCAGGCTCACCTCAGCTTCTACCAAAGTAAAATCCTGTGATCCCCCTGTCACACCAGCAATAGAAACAGACTCTGTTGTTGCCTTCTGATGCAAGGCGAGGTGACCTGGTTCCAAGGAAACGGCACGGCGACCCACTGCCCAGGGTCACTCGGGCCAAGAACACACACAGGCACCAGTATGGTGGACGGTTCAAGACCTTTATTGTCCCGTTTCATCGGGTTTTATACCGGGAAAGTTTTTTCCCTACGTCAGGGGGCCTTACTTTATTGTAATTGGTTAGTAAGGAGTAGAAAGTTACTAATGTTAGGGGGGACTAAATTCTTGGGTGATCCCTTATCACTAGAAGTTAGGGGGAGAGGAGCTCTACCGCTTTCCGTAACATCGCGAGATTTTCCGAGCGCCTGACCCTATCTACTACATCTCCCCCCCCTTTTTTACAAATGAATGAAGTAGTCATATACATAGGTACTGAGCTGAGGCATAGGGTTGTCGACAGAGAAAGGGGTTTGGTGAACCTGGGTAGAAAATCTTGTGACTGGCAGTGTTCTCTGGTCGAATTCACAGCAGTGAATTGCTGGCCTATGAACAGGATGTTGGTCCGTTCTAGACGGGTCTGAATGAATGAGACCAGCTTGTTCAGCAGGCATGGTCCGAAGGTGACAGCTAAAAGTAGCATTGCCAATGGACCTGTTAGGGTAGAAATCAGAGTGGTTAGCTATGTTGATCGATTGAACCAGGACTCAAACCAACCCTGTTGGGCTTCCCTGTCTTTCTGTCTCTGAGCCTGTCTGTTTCAGAGTTCTGCCATGGAGTCTCTCACGACTCCCATGGGGTCTGCATAGAAGCAACACTCCTCTTTCAAGGCGGCACACAGGCCCCCTTGCTGCGTGAACAGGAGGTCCAGGCCTCGTCTGTTCTGCAAGACCACTTCTGAGAGTGAGGAGACTGAATTCTCTAAAAGGGAGATGGGTTTCTCGATCCTCTGCGGGTCCTCGTCAATTGTTGTCTGCAGCTGGGACAGTCCTTGATGCTGGGTCGCCAGGGCTGAGACTCCTGTGGCCGTTCCCACTGCTCTTAGGCCCAGCAGCATTGCGATAGCTATAGCTGTTACTATTTCTCTTTTGTGGAGCCGGCTGGGTTCCTCGAAATGGCGATATACTTCTTCATCTGCGCGGCACAGGGCCCTAGGAACAATCAGAACTTGGACACAACAGTCGTTAGCCATTGAATTTGGCAAGGAACACACAGGGACTCACTCCGGATCGCTGGCAAATCCACATCCCAGACGCGGATGGGACTACCCACTTACTGTTTGTCCCGTTGGGTTTGACAACTTCGGTGCAGATGTTGCCTTTCCGCCTAGCTAGGGTTGTATTGCCAAAGCATCTGCCCTGGCCTGTGACTTGACTCAGGGTGATTCCTTTGCGGGGGGTTTCCCCTCTACATTGGTTGGGCGCATCTGCTGTGGGGTAACTGAAGGGAGTGTTTAAAGTGACTCCTTCATAAAAGGGAGGTTCGACGTTGTAACAGAGCCAGCAGGATTCGGTTAGGTTAGGGTTAGATTCGTTCAGGGATAGGAAGGTAGTTTCTAACATACGAAGGATTGGATCTAAATCTGACTCGGCTAAATGGTCTACCTGAAAGGACATGTGTGTGGAGTGTGGGGAATTGGGGTCTACCTTTGGCCATCCTGGAAACAGGTCGGTGATGCGGAGCACGAAGGATGGGGTGTTTGGTGTGGTGATTTCTCTGAGCACCTTGTCACTACTAAGGTGTTGCGTGACCCACTTGAAGGGCTGATGGGGGTAGTGATCTGGGCCGGCTTGTCCTCTGGCAACAAGCCCCAACAGCAAAATCACACAGAAACACTATTGATGCCTGGGCCTCACCCGTGCGGGTCTCTCGGGTGCTGCCTGACGGCTTGGTGGTCTGTCACTTTCTTCTGGAATGGGGATGTACGCGTCACGAGGATGCCCCACAAGCAGGTCCTGTAAACAGAAACTCACAACTCTCATCAGTCTCATTCTGCTAGCTATGGAGGTCCGGCTTAATTGACTTAAGTGGACACCACTTAATTTGCCGTCCTTTTTGACAGCTGCGTACCCTCTCTCCATGAGCATCAACCTCCAGCCCCGTTCTCATTCACCTAGCTCGTTTCTAATTACCATCTGTGGGCTCCCTGCTCCTGTTTCTGCTCCCAGGCCTTCTGATCTTCCCTTTTTCATCTGCTCCAGTCGCTCCAGCTGCCTCTGGCCCTCCTGGTGCAGCTCCTCAGCCCTTAATGCCCGCTCCTCTGCATTCTGCTCCATCTGTTTCACAATGCCCTGCCAGGCTCTCATCAGCTCCTGCTTCTTCTGGTGCTCCAGCTCCTCCTGGACCTCCATGTCCTCCTCTCGCTCCATTTCTATCATCTTGTTCAGGTGCTTCTCTTCCTCCGTCAGTTCCTCGAGGATCATCTGCTTCCCCAGGACTTGCTTGTCCCAGATCATGTCGCACTTGGCATTGAGGAACAGCGCGTTCAGTTCTCGCACATCTTCCTCCTCTTCCGGCTTCATCCTTGTCGCTTGCTGCGGCAGCTTCTGCTTCCCCTGCTGCAGCTTCTCATCCATGTCTCTGCCGTGGTCCCTCTCGTCCTCCAGCTCTGCCTTTCTCTGCTCCTCGATCTGGGCCTTTTTCAGGGCTTCCTGCAACGTCCAGACGCCTTTCGCTGCGGCGTCCGCTTTGTCGTTGCCGATCTGGAAGTAACCTTTGACTGGGTCGTGGCTGTTCATGCGAATGACTGACACGGTGCCCTGTCGCGAGGAGAGTGCTTCTTCCAGCATTAGGGCTGCTGCTGATGTTGACACTCCTGGTCCCTTTTTTGTGTGAAGCGTTAAAGCCACCAACTGAGTGCTTTTCCACGCCCGGGACTGCCCTCCCACTCCGTACACTGGAGGGACTTCTTTGAATTGCCAATGCCTGGGCCAATGTGCTTGGGGAAAAATCGTGCAGTCTGATCCCGTGTCTGCCCAGAACTGAAACCCTATGACGTGGGGATCCTGACTGCTGTAAAGGCGGCATGTCCCCCACACCATCAGGGGCTCCTTCCCTATTCTCATGGCCAAGGCCACCCAGGGATCCCGCGCTGGGGCGCCCCCTGTTGGCCCTGTGGCACCAGCGCGGCTTGTGGCGGTGGGGTGTGCGAAAGCATTACTGGTGGTGGTGTGCAGTTCTGGCATTGCATTGTAGGTGGGGGTGTAAAATTGACTGCTCCCTGTGGGGGCATGGGGTACGAGAGCCCCCTGCCCCACTCGGGGCTGCTGTAGCTGGGCCGCTGCATATTCCAGGTGGGAGGGGGCTGAACACGGCCCGGCCACCCCCTCCCTCCCCCGTTTCCCTGGAGCCTGGATCTGCATTCCTCAGCTAAATGTCCCTTCTTCCCACATGCTCAGCACGGTCCCCTAAGTTCTCCTTCTCGTGGTGGAGCTGCTGCTGATAGGCACCTTGGCTGGGGGCAGTTTGCTGCCACGTGGCCTGCCTGGCCACACTCAAGGCATGCCATCACACTGGTTATTGCAGTGTGGACCGCTGCTTGGATGGGAGCAAGGTGTTCCTCCTTTGCCACGTGTCTGATCATGTCGGCTATGTTAGCCCCAGGTGGCAGTGATCTTAAGATGTCCTTGGTGGCTGAATTGCATTGCTGGCGTAGGCAGTCTGCCAGCACGGGACCCTTCGCCTCTGGGGGTAATGCAGAGGAATCTAATGCGACCTGAAGTTTGTCCACAAACTGAGTGAAGTTCTCACTCTCACCCTGTTTTATGGAAGACCACGGCGATGGTTTAGCTACCACTTTAGAAGCGTCACGGATGGCTTCTCGGGCAGCACGGGTTGTTGTCATGACCTCATGGGCTTGCAAGCCCTCAGCCTGTTGCTGGGGGGTGATCATAGTGGGGTCTGTGCCCATTAGCCTCTGTATGCTGGAGCCGTGCAGTGGGTGGTCTGCCCCTGTTACCAAGGCTAGCTGTTTAATGCAATTGTCCTCCCATTCTTTTTCAAAACAATCATCCCCGCGCCATCGAAAATCATCCTACACGTTTGTTTGATGTCAAAGGGAAGCATGTCATCCCCCCCAAAAACCCCATCTATGAGTGTGTTAACCATGGCAGAATTAATTCCCTTGTCTGCAATCGCTTTAATAATCGCCTGTACCTCTTTTGGATTCACTGGAGAATAGGTCCTTCTTTGGTTTTCGCGTCCCCCCCCCACACGGACAGGGAACACTAACTTAGCTGAAGGGGTGTACTCGGTGCAGGCTATCTTTATTTTTCGCCAGTCTGTAAGCGGGGTCCGGTCTTTCTCCGATGATCCCTTCACCCATGCGGGAACACTGAGACTAGAGACCTTATATGCTGCTGCTCTCCCTCTGTTAAGGCTAGTATCGGAATCGGAGCTCCACAACTCCCTCCCAGACTCGTCCCGGCTCGAGTCTGAGTCGGAGTCAGATGTGGAATGGCCGAGCACTTCCAGGCTGCTCTGCCTTTTTCTCGGGCTCCGACCCCGCCCCCACCTGCGGGGGGCCGACCGTTCCCTCCCCCTGGGATCCCCCCACCTCCTTCTGGGGGAGGTCCTTGCCTTATACGGGCTTAATTTGAATAGAGCGCTCTGATTGGTCTCACCCTCCACCGCGGGGAACGCCCCCCTTCTCTGCTTTTTCGTGCATGCGATGTTAGGTGCGCTGACTATTTCTGCTCTTTGTCTTCTCTTCTGCTCTGACTATGCGGTCGGTCGCTATTTTCGAGCTCATACGGCGGCGGAGAGATCGTATCGATCTGGGCGGTTTCTGACTGTCTTGCTGCCTTTTGCGCTTCTTCTGCTAGTCTTCTTCAAAAACACTGCGCTTGTTGCTCTGCTTCTTGCGTCGGGTCGGCAATCGGCGGGGGGGAGACGGGTAGAGGGGCTGCGGTTTTGTCAAGGGGCTCTGGGGGGGGACTGGGATCTGGCGGGCTCCATGGGGGGGTTGGGGGGTCTCCGAGGGGTTCTGGGCTGGGGTTCGGGGGGAGGTGGGACGCGCCTTGCCCCTGCACGTCCCCGTCTGCAATCTGATCACTTTCCGCGGTGGTCTGTGTCGCTGCCCCCACCCCTAGCTGCGGAGTGGCTATTAAGCAGCTTCTGGCAGCTTTCCAGGTTTCTTGCTCTTGTCGAGCTTTTTGCAGAGCCCGGATGACTCTGCCCCACGATTTTAGGGCTTTCCCCGAGCCTGAACACATGGTATCCTCGGCCAGGGTTTTCGTACAACTATCCCACACCTCCGTGTGTAAAATATCCACGGGGCTTTCTATAGCCCCCAGCTTAATCAATCTCGACAATGTGAGAGTCATATCTTTAAGCTTACAATCAATTCCCCATCGTGTGCACACTTCACTTACGACCTTTGCTATAGCTTCCATGATTCGAGGGCGTCCCCTCCGCTGTAATCGGACCCGCCGTTACAGCCGCCGTCCTCTGTCCAGGCGATCCCCGTTCCCCGAGCACTGGTTCGATCCCGGGTTTCCGGCACCACTTGTTGCCTTCTGATGCAAGGCGAGGTGACCTGGTTCCGAGGAAACGGCACGGCGACCCACTGCCCAGGGTCACTCGGGCCAAGAACACACACAGGCACCAGTATGGTGGACGGTTCAAGACCTTTATTGTCCCGTTTCATCGGGTTTTATACCGGGAAAGTTTTTTCCCTACGTCAGGGGGCCTTACTTTACTGTAATTGGTTAGTAAGGAGTAGAAAGTTACTAATGTTAGGGGGGACTACATTCTTGGGTGATCCCTTATCACTAGAAGTTAGGGGGAGAGGAGCTCTACTGCTTTCCGTAACATCGCGAGATTTTCCGAGCGCCTGACCCTTTCTACTACACTCTGTCCCCACATGTCTCGATGGGATTAATGTGCATTGAGAACCAGTGTTAACCAAAGCTTTGTGTTCTTGTGGTTCAGATCTGCCAGGCCAATAAATTCACACAGTCCAAAAACCACGGTTTTCCCCAGCCTCTACCTGGCTAGAGGCAGGGCCCCTCTAAGCATGGTTATCCTTCTTTCCCTGGGCGTATGCCTTGGAGGTTCCTTCAAGGGGATCAAAAATATTGTCATTATCATCATATGTGACAGTTCGGTTGCTGGCCACTGGAGCTGCTTCCCTTTTGGAACTTCCTCTCTGAGTCTTCAGTTCACGCACCCGTTGTACCAGAGCAGCGGTAGGTTTCTATGCCATCTCCCCATGTCTTCTCCACAATCACGCAGGTAGAACCACAGCTCAGCTCGTGGGATGTACCTTCTCTTGCCATCTGGGGAATGTCTGCGTTGGGTACCAGAACCTCTGATCTGTACTGCCGAGATTTGGAGAAAGCTCTCTTTAATCTCCTCCCTCAGTTTCTTGTGACCGTCCTCTATCTTGTCCTCTAATTTTTGAAGATGTGTTTCCACCGCTGCAATTCTGGCATGTGTTGGGCCATTCACAGTGTCTGCATATGCTCAGAGCTTCTTTGCCATATCCAGCACAGTCTCCTCACCATCATCCCGCTTCATTATTGCAAAAGCAGAAGCGTATTCTCGTGGCCCAAGTCGTACAAGTTTTCTCCACATCACAGATGTGCATGGTACCAAGTCTGGATTTACAGTGTTTCCATCATCTGAGAAGACAATCTCAGCTACTGCCATTTCCCTCAAGCATTGAATCCCTTGTTCTATGGTTTTCCACTGGGTTTGCTGCATATAGAGATCGTCTGTGCACAGGTATCTTTGTGCTACACTTCTTAGGACCCGTTCCCAGAGGCTGTGAGGGTGAGCCCCGCTCATCATTCCTTGGTCTATGGCAGGATCCTGTGACGGGGATCCCAAATGCCTGGCTTCAGTGCCATCCAGAATTGTAGCCTCGCCTGCAGCATCCCAGAGACGGACCAGCCAACTAATTATGGATTCATCAGGTCATCGGGTGTAATCCTTCCTTTGGCCATGAAGGTCCTTCAGGAAATAAGACTCAATATTTGCATCTGATCTTGCACCTGCTGCTTTGACTCCTGATTTTATGTCAGGAGGCATTGAGGTTCCTTCTCCTGTATCACCATCATCATCATCATCCACTGGTCAATCAGTTTTTTCCGTGTGTTTCCCACTTCTAGTACTGGTAGCAACAGCCATGGGTTTAGATGCTGGCTTAGGCTCACTATCTGGTCTGGCTGCTGGCTTCGAGCCTGGGCTGTTGGCTACAGCTTGAGTGACTGGGATACATGATTTATCTCCCTGCCCCCCTGCCTCTGTCGGCTGCCCGACAGTATCTAACAAAGTGTGATAAGCATAGGCCAGGGCCCAGCTTATTGCAATGAGCCTTTTCTCCTTAGAATCGTCATGGCACTTCTCTTTTAGGTATTTTCCCACCTCTGCTGCGTTCTGAATTTGTTCCCGTGGAAAATCCCAGTCTACAGGATCAGAAAATTCTTTCAGGGTTTGGCCTATATTTTCCCATTCTCCACACCACTCAGGATTTTTCACGCCTGCATCTGCTTCTGGGTCAGGGGTCTCACCAGCTCCTCTGGATATCTCAGCCCTCATTCTAGAGAAGCTGCAGACCATATAGAGGAAGCTTACAGATTAAATACCAGAAAGATGGTCTCTTTAACATTCAGGGGAAACTGAACATTCGCAAAAAGTGACATAACAGATCCAAAGGAGAAGAAGGGAAGTAAAGGCTGGAAAGCCTTATTCTCAGCTCTTCTTCTAACAGACTGAGTGTAATTACTAATAAATTTCTAAAACGTACTACTGGAATTGGGATGCAGGGTAGGATAAAGAAACCATAAACCATACATATCGTAAACAGACTCCAGTATTTTTGTAAAAGCTCTATAAATCATTATCACCAAGGCCAGCACAACAGCTATTCTAATCCGTACACCTCTACTGTAAAAATTACATGCTTTGGACAATAATCTTGATGACCAGAAAGGTATTGAAACCTCAAGAAGGTCTAGAGCCCAGAGCCACACAAAGGCTTTCACAACCAGAGACATCAGGTGTCCAAGCAGCATGGCTACTAACTGCTTTAACAACAACAAACACACAATTAATAGGGCTTTTTTCCACCATTTCCAGCCGCGCATTGGGCGCCAATTCATGTATTTGTCCAGGTTCAGAGCAACTTTGGGGAAGAATCCCCCAAAGGAGCTACAGTGGGAAAAGCAGATCCAATCAGCCCCTCCCCCCAACTGGTCCGGGAGGGAAAAAATACCTCCTTGGAGAAAGGTGGAAAAAACCTGTTTATTAAACTATAAATCCAAAACAATATCAAAACAATGAGACCCCTTTCCACTCTAAAAGAGATGACAAACTGAGAAAACCCTGGGTTGAAGCTCAGCTCACTCAGTCTCTGATCAGTCCCTCCGGTGCTGGAATTGTCGCAGGCCAAGCCCGGCCCGGTGGGCCACAGATGCCACAGGTGCTCTCCTGGGTTTTCAGTTCAGAGCAGTTTCAAGAGGTCCAAAGAAAAAGGAAAAAAAAAACAGTCCAGGGAACTCCTTTGCCTCAGCTAGCTAAAAACTAACTAAAAAGCAAAAGAAGACCTTTCTTCCCCTCTGTCTGTCCGCAGACAACACAGTCAGGAGCAGAAATGTGGAGGACTGTGTGCAGTGTCTGAAAACAAACTGCGCGCTTCTTCTCTCCCCCCCCTTCACTCTCTGGAACATTCTTAAAGGTACAAAACTTATTATTATTCAACATAAACAGAATGAGACGATTGGGGATAAAAGCATCACATAGTCAACCCAGGACAGACACAAAGATACAATTGTATGGACTTTGAGATCATTTCTCCATTCCAAATGGCTTTCCCTTCAGTCACAAGAGGCTTCCATCCCTTCAAAAAATTGCCCGCTGAAACTCTTCTGCTCCCTTCCAAATCAGTTCACTACTCCAGCATAACCCCTGAAGCATGGACAGATGACTCTTCAACTAATTATAGTTGAAAAGAAGGGTATTTATTGCACCATTGGACACATGTGAACTAGTTTCCAAAGACACGTGCAAGGAGTTGCAGACTCCTTCTCTATATTTCTACAGAAAAGGTTTTACATTAGGTTTCTAAGGACCCATAATACATAATTATTACCTCCTGCTTCACATTTTTATCAGCTGAATATCCTATACAGCTGTGCAATTGTATTCCCTTAACTGGGTTGATGGGATTTTGAAATGAGGGAGTGGTTGTATGGGAGGAAGAAAGCCGTCTTCCTCATGGTGAACTCTTCTCTCATGGCCAGTTGGCATGACCTTTTGACCTGCTCATTGTCCAAGGCTCTCCTAACTGTTCAATTATTCTTAAGGCAAGGTATTTCTATGGTCTCTGCTTCTTCACAATTGCTTCCTCTATCCCTGTCACTCCTAGCTTTACGTTCCTAATATATTTGGTACTCTTTAACTAAGGGACATGATTTCTGCTAGCTGTATTACTAACTTAGCTTCTTAACTCATTTTAAAATCTTAACTAAAATATGCAGTCTTCTACTATCCCAATTCTATTCCCAGCTGGCCCCTCGACTCATCCTCACTTTTCAATTATCCTTATTACATTTTCAGCTATCCCCTTGACTCACCTCAGGCACATCCCCGACTGCCTCTCTCCCAGCAGCTCAGAGCTGCATTGCACAGCGCTTGCTGTGCGCCAGAGAGCACAAAGCAGGCTGGCCTGGTGGGCCTGAATATTTCTGCCAAACACTCTGCATCTCACACTTTGCTCTGGCTCAGTGCAGAACTGCAGGATTGCAGGCGCTTCCTCCCAGAGCTGCGTGAGGCGCTGGCTCCTGCAGATGGGCCCTGCCAAGCTGTCCCTGCCTCACGCTGGCCTCGCTTCCCCTGGCACGAGTGCCGGGCCTGAAGAAGCTGCCCTGTGCTCCAGCCTGCCCAGCAGCCCGGCTCCCTGCCCCGGTGCCCAGAGTGCTGCACACACTGCTGACCTTTCCCAGGAGTTGCAGGGCAGCCGGCAGAAGAGGTGGAATCCTCATCCAGCCCAGCGGCCCGGGGCTGCCCTTGGCCTTTCTCTGCTCCTGGGCACACTCCAGACAGCCATGGCATCCAGGCTGGGCTGTGCCCAGCACGGCTGCGCTTCCCCTCGGCAGCAGCCAGCTGCCACTTGGGCTCTGAGAGCAGAGGATTCGCCCGCTCCCAGCAAGAGGCACCCAGGGCCCGGCTGCTGCCTCTTGCAGCTCCAAGGGCCTCCTTCCAGCCTGCCTCTGCCGGAGCTCAGGCTGCTCTGGCCTCTGCCGGGGCTCTGCTGGGGCTCCAGCCCGGCCAAGGCTGGGCCCGCTCTCACCTCACAGGCGCTGACAGCTCTGCACTACAGGAGACCTTCCCGAGCACCCTCTCTGATCTTTCTGCTTTCTCACTTGAGCAAGGCTTTCCTCCAGCCAATGAGATTATTGCACTTAGGGATCCAAATCCAAGTGGCAGGACCCCAAATGCTCTCCAGTCACAGCTGAAGGTCTGCATCTGCACAGGGTGTTTGGTCTGCCTCATTCTTCTTTTGGTTTTGCTTTCAAATGCCATTGCCCTTTCTGCCTCAAATAGAAGTACCAAAGCTGGCCAAAAACAGACCAGTGGGCCATATTCCAAAGGCAGTGTGGTCTGGAGAGGATGAATGAAGAACATCCTTCCCCACTTTCACACCATGCCAAAGACACTGTGTCACTTTCCACCTTTAAGAAACAACAGACAATTCAGAAAGAATTTTTGAGCTTATTCGCAGAGTGAGAAGGAAGGGAATCTTCAAGGTGAGGTGTGGTTTCAGAAACTTTATTCATTTCCAATCCTACTCTGCAGTCCTATTAGACAATCCTACTCTAACCCTAACCCTAAACCTATCCCGAATCCTAATCCTAATCCTAATCCTAATCCTAATCCTAATCCTAATCCTAATCCTAATCCTAATCCTAATCCTAATCTTAATCCTAGTCCTAACCTACAATCCTACTCTAAACTGATTGAGGAATAAATGGTCCTGATGTGATTGTCACGTTCTTGTCTCCCTCCTCTTCACTGAAACAATCAGTGGCACCAGGCTGGACGCAGGCTCAGCAAATGTTACAAATGGATGCTGCCCAAAGGGAAAAAAACAAAGCAACAAAAAACAATGGACCATGACTTTCCAAGCTCAGTGCTTCACAGGATTCCTCTGGCTCCTAGAAGGATACAGGAAGAGGACCAATGGGACCATTTACACCTCCAACTTTATGTGCAGGAATTTGCCATCACAGGCAAACCTGGCCCAGAATCCCACTCATCCATTTATCCAGGTGTCTTCATCTTGCTGAGATTTTTGCCCTGCCAGTGCTCTGGAAATGGTGCTTTCTTTGTCCTTGGAGTTTCTATTTTTCAGGAAACTCCAAAGCCTCACACTGGTCCCTCTCTTTGAAAGACAGGCACTGTGCTGATTCTCACAGGGAGACAGAGCAGTGTCTACCGTTCCATGCCCTGCCCCTCGTGTGCTGGATGGCACCTTCCTTCCCAGTAGGGCCAGCCCAGTGGCACTGGGCCCTGCAGTTCCCTCTCTGCCACACAACCTGGCAGTAACCCTGGCACAGTTCCCGTCTGCTTGAGCGTGCCTGGCAGCAGATGGGGCTGGGACAAGTCCCTCCCAGCTGTCCCTGTTTGCATGGCAGAAACCTCTAAGGGTGGGCTGGGGGGCACAAACCAGGGCCCCTCAGAGGCTCACAGTGAGTCCCCCACAGCCCCTCCTGCCCACAGCCAAATCTCTGACCCCTAGGCTGGGACTGGCTTCCTTGGGTTCCTCCACCACCATTTCATGTCTCTGAACCCTGCATTGCTCTACTTCAATTCTTTTGCCTTTAGATAAAACTGAACACCCCATCAAATTACAAAACAAGGTGACAGAAACAGCCAGAGGACCTCTCTGACTCAGGAAATGCAGAGGGAGCTGGAGTTATTCAGTTTTGTGAAGAACAGGCCCCAGGGAGACTTTATTGCCACTTTCCAAGACTTCAGAGTGGCTTTGAAGAAAGTGGGCGACATTTTTTTAACAGGGCCAGATACAATAGGATGTGGGTGAATATTTTTAAACACAAATAGGATCTAATCAGACCTTGTTTACTCTGAGCATGGTGTGACCCTGGCACAGCTTGCCCCAAGAGCTTGTAGGAGCCCCATCCCTGCAACCATTCCAGCTCCGGTGGCAAAGGGCTCTGAGCAACCTGATCTCTTTGAAGATGCCCCTGCTCATTGCAGGACACTTGCACCAGAGGACCTTTACAGGACCCTGCCAGCCCAGCCCAGTCTAGGATTCCTCACCATTTTCATTTGAAGAGCAGCAAGAGTGGAGGTGAGGAGGAAGGGGGCTCATCTGCTGCCTTGGACTTGAGTGGAGGAGGAGCCCATCCTTCAGAGCCTGTTTCACCTGCAGCCCCTTCACATTTTACCTGCAGGAGCTCCTTGGCAGACCAGCGCCGCGCCTCGTCTCTCTGCAGGCAGCAGCTCAGGAAGTCACGTAGGCAAGATGAAAATAGGTTGGGCTGCTTCAGCTTTTGTCTTCCTCCTGTGGCTATCAGGAGTTGGGGCTGGGGAAAAAGGAGACACCAGGCTCCACCTGCTTCTTTACCACCTGTAACCGCTCTCCCGGATCCCATTGATTAAGCTCCACTCTGCAGTGGCAGTTTCTGCCCTGGCAGAGACCCAGAGATTACTTTCCTTTACCAACCAAAAACCCAAACCCCAATACAGCCACAGCCTCTCCAACATCCCACAGATCTTGCCTCGGCAGCTGATTTCATTGACTGACCTAGTTAGTGGGAACTACATCAGCACAAGCACTTTTCCTTCCCTGAGGATTCATACCAGCTTGAGAGGCTTTTTGGAAGAAGGACTTTGCTATACTAACTCTACTGTATCCAATGGTTAGTACATGAAAAGTATCTCTGCAGTGCTTCTTGTCCCTTAAGCACAGCTGCCATAAAACAAAACGAATCAATCTTTTTGCTTTGTTCTTGAAAAGAATGGGAATTGGAATGAAAGGAAGGAAATCCACCAGGTATTCCTCAAGTAAGGAAACAAATCTTTGGAATCTCATCTTCAACACAGACACATTAAGATCCATGCACAAATGTACTGGGATGAAAATGCCTGCTTGGACACACAGGAGCCACCTGCAGCTCTGTCTCTCAGCAGTCTGAAAATTTCTGCTTTCCTTACATGGAAAAGGAAAACCGTTCATGGTCAAATCAGAAGGAGAGGTTCCATCCCTATGGTCACCCTCTACTCCTTTGGCTACTCAAGTCAATGCATGAATAGTAGGCCTATCCCAGAAAGTGCCAGGAAACAAATGGGAGGTTCTGGCAGGTTCTCCACATCACCAGGCTCTGGCTTGGTGACGGGTAGAATGTGGCTTGGGCTAGGAGAGAAACACGGTCACTGAGTGTTTCAGCATCACTGCACAAGAAGCAGAAGAGACTCTGCGGCCTTTGCACCCTCATGCCCAGGTTTCAGGAACGTTTCCCAGTGAGAAGAAACTGCACAGGGGGTTAAGTTCCTCTCTAAAAACCAGTGCCCTAGCAACTTTCTTGTGTTTGGGCTTCTTTTCTTCATTTCTGGAAATGTAACACCAGTTCTGAGAGGCTTGCCTTGTGTTTGAGGGGCATCTTCACAGACAGACAAGTGGGAACAACTTGAAACCCAAAGCAAATGTTGCCTGAGAAGAGCTGGGGAGTGTTTGCCTGTGGTGAGGCTTGAGCTGTCTGGCAATCCCTTTCCATGATGTGCAGAAACATCCAGCTGCTCCCCAGAACTCAGTCCCTCTGGGCACGCAGGCCTCTGGAAACACCTGACGATTCCAGCCTTTCTCCTGCTCAAGAGCATCTAACCTAAGCTGAGCTCCAGTGTCTTCAGCAAGGCCAAGGATGCTCACTTCCATGCAGCTGACATTGTCCGTGGAGCTCAGCAGGTCTTTCTGATACTCCTCGGGCCAAGGAGTTACAGTGTAGATTGGCAAGACATCGGCTGATCGTTATCCAGTGTGGTTCATGTGGAACCAAGCCCTTAACACGCTGACAAGTCAGGGGGAGAGAGCTCATTCTTGCTTTTGCAAGATGGTGTTTAGAAACATAAGACACCGACTTGGAACTATTCAAATCTCAACTTGCAGAATCCATCTCAAATAGACAAAAATAACAATGGCAAGAGGCTTTGGAGTCTCCATAAAAATGTCCACCACTGTCATGATAACTGTGTGCTCATGGCACTGAAGTAGATGGTGACCAAAGAGACTTTGCTATTATCCTCTTTAACCCAAAGGAGAATTTCAAAGCCAGAAATGGCAATGTACTCCCCTTGTGTACAAATAATTGATGCAGCTTTCTGTCCTTTTCCCACATCACCAGAGGTGACAAAGAGGGTTTTATCCTGACTCTCAGCTGAGCTCAGCCGCTGGCCATGGTGGGGAGCTGGAGCCCTCCCTGTCATTAGAACTGTGCAGGCCAGGGATGGCCCTGCTCCTGTGGTAAAGAAACACATCACCAGTGTCAACTACCCACGGTGGATCCCTGCCCAGGCACCTGCCTGCAAGCTCGTCAACTTGTTAAAGTACCAAGAAACAGCCAAGGGTTTGGCAAACAATTCTAACTACAGTCGGAGAAAAACACATCCTACACTTATCCAGGCCACCCACACATGACTGAACAATGTACAGGTGACTTGAAAGCCTGAAAGTTTCAACGACCACAGGATTTGGAAAAGATGCTACAGAACGGAAGAGAAGAGCTGTGTTTAAAAAATGAAAAAGCAAGCAGAACTGCTTGGGCATTGCTTTGGTAGTAGGTTTTTTTTCTCTTGTCCTTTTCTGTTTAGTTTTCTTTTTCCTTTTTTCCTACGTTTTCTATAAAATTGAAACTGGGAAGGTCTAACCTCCATTTCTCAGGATGTTTATCACATGTCTACCCTGTCCACTGAAAAATTCTTGTCCTTCAGAAACAGAGTTCCAACATTGTTCAAAAAACAAGTGGGAAAAGTCAGGCATGGCTGGAGGCCAAAATGGCAGGTTTATGAACTGGTTAGGTTTCTGAACTGCCACTTCCCTTTCTGATACAACCACAGCTACAGCAGATGCTGCTGTGCTGCAGGGGCATTTTTAGAAGGGGACCTTGGTGGAAGTGGTGCCAGCAGATGGCAATGGGATTTTGTCCAATGGCACACAGAACATGGGACAGGTGAGAAAGGCAGTGGGATCAGTGAGTATTTGCTCCTTACCAAGATAGGAGTTGCATTCCAGGAAGGAACTTCTCGTTCCACCATTTTGATGCCCACGATTCCCAAAGACCATATGTCCACTTTGGGGCCACATGGTTGACCTGTCACCACTTCAGGCATCAGCCACCCAGCAGCGCTGGCCACGGAGCTCCGTCTGCCCTGCTCAGGGCTGAGCTGAGCAAAGAGGCCAAAGTCAGCTGTGGAGAAAACAACAAACCATGAAAGCTAGCTCCAATTAGGAAACCAAGCAACTGAATTCCCCACTCTCAGGCTAACAATGTGCTGTTGGATCTCCTGGAGAACTGTTCATGTTGGATTTCCTTGGGGCTTTAGCCAAGGGAGTATGGAATTGGCCACTTCCAAAAAATCCCAGGTTTCTTAATGCTGCTCACAGCAGTGGACTTCATTCCCCTGAAGCTTTAGATTGTAGCTCCTTCTGTCTGGAAGGGACACACACAGAGCAAAGCCACTCTTGACTGCTTGTGGTTCCTTATACCTCTGTGCACATTCCAACTGTGCCCTCAGCTCGCAGCAGGGGTCCCTGCACTGCCACCAGCACCATTTCTGGGGAGCTGGCAGTCACTCCAAGCAGCCCCACACCCACATCCCTGGAACGCTGCACCTGACCAAGAATATACTGACCCAGCTTGACAGAGCCATTGGTTTTGAGAAGGATGTTTCTGCTCTTCACATCTTGGTGGATGACGTGGTTTGAATGAAGAAAATCCAGTCCTTGCAGGCACTGAGAGAGAAAACAGAAACAGGAGGGCAAAAATGAGTGATGTGATTTCATCACAAAAGAAAGGAAACAAAGAATCTAAAAGATTCCCTCTCCAGGGGAATGGGGAGTAATGGCAGAACAGTAATGGCCACTGAGTGGAAGAGCTTGCTGCTCCAACACTTGCAGAGCAGGACCTTTCTGAGGAAAGGCACGTCAGCTTTTGAAAGAGCAACAGCACCTGCTGTTGTAGGCTGTCCCCTGCAAACCAGCCAGGACGACTCCTGCTGCAGTGGACGTGCTTTTTCCATGCAGAGGACAAAGGAGGGGTTTAGAAAGGAAAAGTCCCTCCCTTTGGTGTTTAGTGGATCACTTTTGGGTGGGAGGCTGCATGGAAAAGATTTTCTTGCTGGCCTCAGCACAGGCGTGTAAGTATCACACCAGTCACTTCCCGGAAGCAAAGAGCATTTTGGCTGCACTACTGTCCTTTTCAGCTGAGGACTGTGAGAAATGAGTCATTTTTCTTTGCTGGTCATTTCATATCCTGCCACCAGCTCCTTTGCTTTTACTGGCAAGGAATGCAGTGAAGACAGACTCCAGGCAAACATTTAGAGAGGCAAGGTGGAGAACAGCAAAAAAAAAAATACAAATACAAATACAAATACAAGAGACAGAGTGAGAATACTACAGCAGGAGATAAGAGTACTGGCACTGAGTACAGGGAGTGAAGGGGCACTGGCAGGCCTTTCACTTGAGATGCTTTTACTTGCCCATAGAATAGCAGCAACACAGAAACAAAGCTTGGCACAGGAAATCACTCCAGCTCTGAGCCCCCGTTTCCCAGACAATCCTGCCCAAGCCCCTGGAAACACAGCTGGGATTGCAGACCTCCCGACTGATGGCTGCCATCTCATCTTCCGACAGGTAGGCCTGGCTGATGACATTGCTCAGAGTGCCTCCATCCATGTACTCCATAACCAGGGACAGCTCCTCACCCACAAGGTAGCTGAAAGAAGGAAACAAGGGCATGGAGATGAATGTACATGGCTAGGTTGCTGTTTGGAAAAGAAGGGTTGATTCTTCTTTTCAGGTCCCTTTGAGACAAAGACAAAAAAAAGGAATAGACATTCCCTCTTGGCTGTGCATTGTTTGCCATCTGTGCAGTCTCAAGGAGAAAGGCACAGCTGCAAAAAAGGAGATGTCTTAGATGGGCAGTAAGCAAAATGTGCAGTTTAGAAACAGCCCAGATAAAAAACCTGTCATGCATGGTGTTTCTGGAAAAAAGCACCTAATCTTCCTGGCATGCATAGCAATGAAAACCAGTGGCAACAATCCAAGGGAAATCCTTGTTAGTTTACCTGGACATAAGAAGACACTTGAAAAAAATCAAGCTCTAAAACGACGTGGTGGCTGTGAATATAGAGATCATTGATTTAGTAAGACACAAATCATCTGGGTTTTTGAACAATTTTCAGATACCACGTGCCAGCGAAGACTCATGCAGACAAAATGCAATCTCTTCCCATCCACTGGGGATGAAAAGAGCAATAATAATTACCCAATAATTACAGCTCTATTTTCTGCCAGTGACCAAAGTGGGATTTTACCTTGCATGTTTGCAATATGTAAACAAACACTCATGGGACAAAAGCACAACTCACCTGCCTAAACAGTTAAACAGTTGGGATTTCTATTCACTTTCATGACCATGAGTTCGTTGACTTTTAGTTCCTTCTTCCTCAGTCCTTGAAGCTGTATTTTCTTGATGGCCACCTAAAATGACATTGAAAATCAGTAACTCTAGAGGTTGGTGGCACGAGACCACAAGGCACGTGGAGCAAGTGATTTTGCAATGACACAGCTGAGCTGTGCCAAACTGCCTTGTGATCAGGCACTGCAGTAATTAGGAACTGACATTCCAACAGCCCACTTCTCTGGTCCCTTGAGAGCCAGTTACAGGACATGTGGGGGTACTGACATTTTGCCTTGACCACTTGGTAACAGTGGTGTCCCAGTTATCACCCACAAACCTCTGACCACACTCTCTGCTGCTTGGTTTGGGATTCAGAAGAAGTAATCCATGCCTTAATACTCTGTGGATACATCTTGTGATATGGGCAGGGCTTAGGGCTTTCAGGGACGCCTTGCAGATCTCTCCCTATGTGCAGTTCCCAAGTGCAGCACTGCAGGTAGCTAAGGAACTACCAGTAACTTTCAGATGGATTTGCTGGCAGCCAGAAATGAGAATCCAGGACTCTGAAGCTGTAGCCCCAAAGAGCAGTGAGGAGCTCAAAGGCACCACCTTTGTTTTAGCAATGGAGAGCGAGTGGGTGCGTTCTTCTCTGAAAGGAACCGCTGCCCTCCGTGCCTTCCTTCCGGCAGCTGAGGAGGACAAAGTCCCAAATCTGTTTTGTGGGCTGGCACCAGTCTGTGCTTCTTGTGCCTTTTCAGCACAGCTCTGCCCAAAGCTCCAGCCACAGCTCACACCAGAGGGGAAAGCCCTCAAGTGCAGCAGAGTCTGCAGGGGCTGTTGACATTTACCTCTCCTCCTGTGGTAGTGTTGAGCGCTCTATAAACGTCTCCAAAACTCCTACAAACAAAACAGAAGCAGAGAAAGGAGAAACCATTTAGATCTTGCAGTGAAAGCCAGCCCACACAGGAGATCTCTGCTGTAAATGCCTGCAGGACACTGGAAGCATGGAGATGTCTTTGACAATGCCTTCTGAGCACACCTAGAAATTCTGATCAGCACTGACAATCTAAGCCGAGTGCCTGAACACATTTGCAGCTTGTCTGACTTCACACTTGATACCTATTCCACCAGAAAAACACCTGATGCATAGTTTTGTAAAATTAACATTGCTTGTACTCACCCACTGCCAATATTTTCCAGTTCAATGTATTTTAGAATAGGACTTTCCATTTTCACCATTCTCCCCGAGGGAAACAAAATGCAAGATGTTCACTTTAAAGCAGAGAGCCCACCTTCTAGGAGATACAAAAGGCAGCCCCACTGTCTGGAGCTCTGAGCCTCCCTTGGTGGACAGCTGGCTAACAACAACAGGAACAGCAACTGGAACACCAAGAAAAGAACAGCAGGCCCACAGCACAAGTGGCTGTCACAGAGACTGATTTCCAGCATCCTTTGAAGTGAGAGACCTCTTGACAGCAGACACACAGGGAAGCACAGGGAGATACATTCAGAGGAGACTGAGACCAGAAGAGAATACCTACCTAGGCAAGTAAGTTTGTCATCTAGAAACATTAAGGAGAGCTGGAACTAGCAGTGCCTTTGTTTTCTTGGGAATAAACACTGTGAGATTTAGAAAAGGTTTCCTGCTTGTTAAGATTAAATGCACCTGGACATGTAGAATCAATTCCTCTGAACAGATGTCAAGTCCAGAACAGGAGGAATATTGCCAAGTTTTCCCATGTTTTCCACCGTGCAGCAGTTTGCCAGAAGAATGCCTCTGTGTTTGTAAACCAGAGTAGCTCATGCTAGAACCAATCCCCACGGGGCTTTCAGCATCAGGACCCTCACCCTTTATGAGCAGGCTGAGCTCAAAGACGCCCTTGCCCGTGCCCCACGTGAAGAACCGCGCCGCTTCTCTTCACCCTGACAACGCGGATCAGTCGCTCCCATTGCACTCGCCCTCTCTGCACTGCACACGTCCCCATCTTCCCAACTCGGCATGGCGGGCATGGGCACAGAGGACAGCAGTGCTCCTCAGGCGCCCCTGTGACACAGAGAGCTGCCCAGAGGAGATGCTGACCCTCTTGTGAGTCCAGGCCGTGCGAGGCAGAAGCCGGCCCAGAGAAGGGGCTGCTGCCTCAGGCCGCTCCGCGCTGCAGCAGCCGGGCAGCAACGGGACCCTCCCAGCTAAGGAAGGCTCCAGTCTCTGCAGTCCCACCAGCCCTCAGGAGCAGAGCAGCAACCACAACAAGGCTGGCAAAGCCTCAGCATGAGCACTGACAGGCACTGATGGGAAGAAGCCAGAGTGAGCCTGAGCCCTGGACAAGCTGTTGCCCCCATTCAGGACACAACAGGATGGGCTTTGAGATCAGCCACACCCAGGCTCAGATCAGTGCCCTTTTTGTCCCAACAGGTGATGGTAGACACAGAATCCACGGGGCTCTCTTCTCAACCCTACCAGATCTTATCTGAGAGCACAGCACTGGCAGCCGTTAAGGGCAAGAAGCAGATCCATTGGGTTGTGCTGCAGAATCACAAAGGGCTTGATGTGTTCTCCTAGAGACTGATCTCAGCAGGGCTTCTGCCAGTGGCTGGGACTCAAGCAGTCACATCCTTCTGCTGATCCAGGAACAATCCCTGCTTCTGCCTTCGGGAGAGAGAAGGGAAGCCCAGGAAAACTCCAGCCAGTCTAAGCTGCCCTCAGAGGCAGCAGGAACACCCAGAGCTCTCTCCTGCTGCCTTGGAGCACTGCCAGCACTTCTGTGACACTAAACTCAGGAGAACACTTTGGTACAGCTGTGCTGACATGTGCACACAACACACTGTCCCTCAGATAAGAAAGATACCAGACGTACTCTGTTGCTCCAGGCAGTCACCCGCCATCTCCTGTTACTGAGCAGCAGCTGGATCAGCACGGGAGGTGAACCAAGGGCTCAGGCTCCACTTCTTCAGCTGGAGAGCAAAGGCTCCTTGGGATGGCACTGCTGCTTCTGCAGCAGCTTCAGTGTCAAAGTCGGTGTAGATCTGAGACAAGAAATGAGTTGATGTCAGGAAGGTGTGGCAGAGATTGCCCTGAAATGCAAAAGAGATTGCCATTTGAAATGCAAGCCCTTAGGAAGCTGCTGTCAGCCACATGCAGAGCTCTTCAATTGGATTGCTTTAGATGTCCACTTGTGAAACCAAATGGTCAAAACCAAAGGCTGGTTTGACTTGAGTTCATAGCCAGTTTCTTGTTCTGAAGGATGACTGCAGCAACGACCGCTCCACTTCTCCCAAAGACTCCTTTCCCCCTCCTAGGTCTGCAGATACATTTGCAGCTCCTCATTCTAATGTTCTACCTCCTGCCACGAAATTCTCTTTTTCTGCACCTTCCTCGGGACGTGCTTATCCTGCAGCATCTCTGGATGGGTCAGTTCCTGGGCCAGCCAGTCTCGGGGCTCTTGGTTGCCCGTCATTTGCTGGAACTCTCTGCAGGCTGCCAGGTAGGATGGCGACACTTCCACCTCAAGTCAAACAGAACAAAGCAGTCAGAGACTACAGCTTGTGCCCGTCAGCCAGGAGTCATCAACTGGGAAGAAAGGAAAGTACAGGAGCAGATTTGCAAGGGATACAGACAGCTTGTAGCTCGTATTCCAAATCTATGTGAGTGACCATGTTCACCTGCAAAAACACCTCAAGAAACAAGGTCACCTGGAAGAAGCCAGCAGGAGTTCATTCGGATGACTGCTGGCTAAATGGCCAAAGGAGTAATGCCACTGCCTAGAGCATCAGCTGAGATCCAGCAGAGCAGGAAGTGTCCTGGAGAGCAGCTCTGACAGAGGCCTCATCAGGATGGCACTCAGAGGCATCACCCACCCCCTGCTGCTGCTCTGCACTGGAAAGGCAGGGCAGGCAGAAACCACCCCTTGGGTGACTGCAGTGCCTAGTGCTATTTCACTCGCTTTTCTAGAGCCTTTTGCTCCTGAAGGAGGTGATTCATTTTCTCTTTGATGATTTTAATTTTTTCATCTACCCTCTTCTTCCTTGCCTTTATCCTAGTCTCAGTTTCTTGCAGCTGTGCCTCCATCTGTTCGTCAATTTTCTGTAAACAACAATGGAAAGGACTCTCTTTCATGAATGGAGTGGCTGCCATTCCTTCATTCACCTGTTTTTGTTGATTGCCCCCTGCATAGGGAGATTCTTCTCCTCTTGGATGTCTTCATTCCTCCTCTTCACTGCCATGATGGCACTCTGAGCTTCAGGCAGCTCTGCTTGTGGCTCTGCCTTGATGTTCTGTGCACACAAAAGCAGAACAAGTGACTGAGAGCTGCCATCAAGCTCAGCTTTTCCCTATTTTAGCCTCAAAATCACATTTATTCAGCCCCTTCTTTCTGCGTCCCTACACAGCTCTGCTTTAACTGTAACCATCCTGTCCTGGTGCTGATCTCTGCAGATTCCAAGGCTCTGTGCTTCCAGTGCCTGTGGGACTCCTGGCCTCCTCAGTCCCAGGAGCTCTGGTTTATGCCCCTCTTCCTGCCCTTCCCTCTGTGCCCTGGCCAGTCAGGCTCACCTGGCCATTCTCCTGTGGCTCTTCCACCTGCTGCCTGAGCTGCTCTTCCTGCTCTCGGGCAGGGAACAGCTCTCCCTGAGTCTGGCATGGCATCTCAGATAAGGCAGTGTGCTCCTGCTGTTTCTCTAGAAGCACCTGCACAGAAAGCAAGAGAAGATGGGTTTCAACTTCCCATACGCCCTTTGTGGGCCAAGACTCAAAGACTGCTTGGCTCACACGTTCCCAAAGCACTGTGCTGCTGCTCTCCTGGGTCGTTCTCTGCCCGAGGGGAGGCACAGATTCCACAGTGACCCTGGCCCTACAATCAGGGGCCATCTGGGACTGAAAATCAGGGGCCATCTGGGACTGAAGCTCCAACAACCTCTCAGGCAGCTGGCAGGGAAGGTGTGGCATTTCTCAAGGGTCTGGTAAGGGCCTCCCTCTGCTTCTGCCATGTCCTGTTCGTCTTTCAGTAGTGACTGACATCCCGCCTTGTCCCACAGCTCCATCCTGGCTCTGCAGGTGGCTTCCTGGGTGAGCTCACTCCTTGTTGAGAGACACTTCTGGAGTTCACCTTCTCTTCAGGCCTGCACCAGAATTCCTGCCTTCCTGACATCCACACTCTTGTTAGAAAACCGGGTGATTCAGGAGATGAGGATGCATGCAAAGATCTCTGATGGAAGTCAGAGAACCTCTGTGGCCACCTCAGTATATGGAGGAAGACCAAGGTGTTTCTTCTCCCTCTTTTGTCAATGGAGAATTCTGACCTGCACTAACAGAGTTTCTCATAAGGCCCCATTAACGAATGCACTTACACAGCTCTGGGGATGCCAGCGTAGGAAACCATGTGTCATGTAATGCTAACCATGTGTCATGTATGAGCAAAGTCACCAGACCCCAGCTACAGCATGGGATAGTTCTACTTCCTCAGAACATGCAAAAATTTAAAGAATAAAAAGAAGGCTTCAGGGCACAAGAGGCTGGAGAAGGAAAACATGAGGGGAAAAACCAACCATCTCTGGATGGGGAAACATCTCTGCCTGCTCAGGATCAGTCAATGGAACTTGTCTCTACTCCTTTCCTGAAGGGATGCCTTTAGGTGAGCTTTGCATCTTCCACTGGTTTGGAGCTGAGCCAGGAAGATTCAATAGACAGATAGACAGACAGATCTCACTTTTTAAATCTCTCTTTACTGTGCTGTGGCATTTAGATTCTTTGAATACAGAGAGATATAGTTCCTCTCTCTCTCCTAGGTTTTTTTTAAAGGAAGGTAGTGAGAAACTTAGAGAAGAAGAGAAAACAATTATCTCTACTGGCTGTTCTTGTTGTTTAGTACATGTAGAATGTGTTATAGTGATTGTTTACTGAAAGTGATTTGTTAGGTGGATTTTAGTGACAGTTGTTTAGTGTGATTAGCTAATTAGATAAAATCTGTGTTGTGACTGTCTGGAGACAGTCATGAGTTTTTCTTTAGTAGCTTTTTAGTATAGTATCTCTATAGTATAGTTTTAATATAGTACTAGTGTAATATAACATAGCTTAAGAAAGCATTTGTTTAACCTTCTAAATCATAGAGTGAAAGCACATTATTCACCATGTGGGGGTCACCCTGAATCAATCCTGTCCTTTCTGTCGCTACACACATCAGCACTCAGTAGCAGTGCCCCAGTCAGCAACCATCCTGAACTTGCTCTCCTGTTGCTTCAGTAACCCACACTCTTGGGGAATCTGGAGCATGTGGGTCCTTACGGAATGCAACCAGACCCAGAGCATTGCACTGGGAACAGCACTCTTTGTGCATCTGTGCTCGGGCAAGTTCTTCTCTTGGACTCGACCACACTGATGGTGCTAAAGTGGCTGGAATCAGAAATGCAGCCCAGCCCCTCCCAGCTCCTCTAATCTCTGAGCACCAGCTGGAATGCAAGGGCATTGATTTCCTGCTCAATTCCCAAACACAACACACACTGATTCCCTGGGCTGCCAAAAGAGACGGGAGCTGTTAACCTGAAAGTGATGTGTTTCTTCCAGTGCTGGAAAAGGGCAGAAAAGACTGAGAAAAAGCTCCCTGGAGAAGGAGAAATTACACAAAGCTTCTCCTTCTAGCAAACAAACGAACAAATAAACAAACAAAATATGCAAGTGTTACCCACTCCAGTGTCTAAAGCACTTGGATGCAGTGAAGGGATGTTTGGTAGGGAAACAGCCCTTGTGCTGAGCACTGGCTCTATGGATCTAAGGCAGGGATCTATGGAAGTCTGCCTGAAGGTCCCTCATGAGCCCGCATTGTCCAGGCTAAAGCTCCCTCAGCACCTCCTCACTGGCCTTGTGCTGCACCCCCTTGCCCAGCTCCCCTGTCCTTCTGTGCCCACGCTGCAGCCCCTCCATGACTTTCTGCTTCCCAGGGCCCACAGCTGCACACAGCACTCCAGCTGTGGCCGCAGCGCTGCCCAGCACAGGGCCACGCTCACTGCCCTGCTCCTGCTGCCCCACTGCTGCTGGCACAGCCACCGTGCCCTTGGCCTTCTGGGCCCCCTGGCCCCACGCTGCCTCATCTTCAGCTGCTCAAGGCCGCCAGCCCTGCGTCTTTTGGGCCCACACAGCTCCCCAGCCACAAATGTGCCCATTTCACTTCAGATACTGCAGGCACCATTGCAAGATGGCCTTCCTGTTCTACAACGATATCTTCTAAGTAGATATCATAAAGTTTGATAGGAATAGAATTCTAAGGGACTCTGACTAAATTAAAATGGTCTAATTCAACTGTACAGGAAATTGCTCCTAAGTAAATATTCCACCCTATCTGTCGTCAGCAAGCAAGGTTCTCTCTGCAACACTAGGTTTGTAGTTCTTCAAAGCTCTGATATAGAAATTTAAAATATCCATTTCACACTTTGTTATTTTTCATCAGGCATGAAAATGGATTTTCTTTCAGCCTTCCTAGCTGGCTCTCTACACTCTGTTGCTACTGGCCAAGCTCTCAGCTTGCTCCACAATTCTTAAACACCAGGATCATGAAATGTTCCTTTCTCACTCACCTCAGGATCTTCAGCACTGCTGAATACACACTTCAGGTGTCCTGTAGTGGGAAGGGAAAATGAACCAGATGCTGTCAGAAAACTGCCTGGGGCTGCTGAATCCCACAGAACAAGTCAACCCAAACAGAGATGATTTCCCGTTTCACAACATCCCTTCAGCAGACACATTTCATTCACACATCCAGCAAGGGATCAGGACAATATTCTTGCTTGTGCCTACACTTCAGCCTGTTTTGCCAGTAAATGAATACAAATATGACCAAGAAAATGCAAATTGTTCTTTAAAACTCAATGCTCCTGTTCTATTAAACACATAAAACAGCTTCTAAAATCCTCTCCTTCAGGTACTCTTTTTTTTCCTGGTCAGTTACATGCACTAATTCTGATTAACTTGCAGGAAACAGTTGCCCAGAAAAGCTTCCCAAAATTCCCCTGGGCTGTGGCAGTTCTATTGTGGAAGAGCACAGCAGCACCTCTAGGGTTCAGGAGCAGACACTCACTGCTTTAGAGTTTGAACTTCCTTTCAAAGGGAATAACTATTTTAGCACTCAGTAAAAGGTTATTAAGTTAGACAGTCAAATCCTTTCATGACAAAAGTTAAAAAGAAATAAGCTTTCTCTGAATTCTGGGAACAACTGCAGAGTTTTAAGAAGGCATTCCAAGAAGCTCTGCCAGTCTACAATTTCAAAGGTGTCTTGCTTGTCCCAGCAACATGAGGAATTGACAGACTCTGCTGCCACAGACTCTCCTGTGGAGGGAACGGAAGCCCTGCAGGTTCCCCTGCAAATGCTGCTCCTGTGGCTACAGACACCCCCTTTTTAGCTGAAAGCCTTGACAGGAGCTTTACCAAACCACTGGCATCCTAATGCTCTTTCCCTTTCAAAATCAGTAACTCAGCCACCAAGAATGAGCAGGAAGATATACAAAAGCCAGGTTAGGTTACATCCAAACCTTAGTAGAAGGGAAACCTCTACTTACGGGTGAAGTGTGTCACGTAATACATGGAGAAAGAAATGCCATATACAGCAAAAGCTGCCATGGCCAGTTGGTGAAACATAGTCATTTTTGAAAGTTAGATAAATAATAGAAAAAACAATGATCTTGTCAGTGGGCAGCTACCCACTGACAAATTCCCCAACCAGAAAAGTTCGCAACTGAGCAAACACTAGGGCTGCTCTGACACTCAGGCCTTCCGTGCACCAAGGCAACCTTCTGATGTCACTACAACAAGGTGGCAACCATGCCCTGACATCACAAAGCAAACGCTCCATGTTGGTCTATGAATTTATGCAAAGCAATAACCAACCTTTCCTACAGCAAACACAAAAGAGCCAGGGAAGTTCTCCTCTTTCACAAAGGCGCACAAATTCCCCTCATGGGCCAAACCCTGTTGTTCAGGGGATCCAAGGGGAGCTCCAAGGGTGCCCCAAGCACCTACAGCCTGTACCCCAGCTGAGCACTCAGATGGGACACAAGCAAAGGAAACCAGGCCAAGACAATGGCCCACAGCATTGCATATGTGAGAAATGACTCTCACTTTTAAAATTTTAAAGGTTTAGTAAACCTTAACAAATGACTGAATAAGGAAAAATTGCAGTATAGGGAGTCTCTGTGACTAGCAGCCATGTGCTCATCTACAAAAAGGATGCTCTGCCTTTTACACCCTTAGCCCCTGCAAAAGTTTTGTCAGTCAACTCTTTCTCTGCTGTCCATTGGTGGAGATTACTTTCTTGCATCCTGACTGGAGGTCAGGTGTTGTTACACCCTGCCTGCTGGTCACAAGCCAGCCCTCCCCAAATGCCCTGACTACCAAGAATATTACAAGGGGGACGGGAAAGAGGACTATGGGAGAATATATTACAATGCCATCACTACACATTTGAACATCCACATAACATCTACTTCTTAATTGTCAGAGCCAACCATTGCATTACTCGTCTAGAACACACAGAACCAGGAGAGAAGCCGCTGTTGGCATCATAGCTGAAATGTTTCCTAACAAATCTCCCCACATATTTGCACCTTTATTGGACATGCCCAGGGCTCCGGTGAGTGTACATCTCTGCCTTTTTTCCCCTTCGCAGCAGTAGAAATTGCAGCATCTGCCCTCCAGCAGCAGCTGCTCCAAGCTGGGAACGCCGCTGGCCGTGCTGATTTCCAGAGGCTTCTGTGTGCCAGGGGAAGCCAAGGAGGGAGCAGGTTGAACGGTGCTGGAGCTGCTGCTGCTCCGTGCCAGAGAGCCCCGGCTGGCCAGGGCACGGTGCCCACTGCACTGCGGGCTCCTTCTCCTGCCACAGCTGGGCACACCTGGCAACAAGGCATGACAACTTGTGGGCAAGCCAAGGGGTTTCTGGGGCTGCACTGCTCTGCACACACCCAGCACACCTGCAGCACAGAATTTTAACCCTCAAACAGGTAAACCAAAGGGAAACAGCTGGGAAAGATTTCATTTCAACCATTCTTTATTCTTCAATAGAAATGACCAAAATGAACGTCACCGAGCAGGGCCCAATCCACACTGCCAGCTCAGTGTGAGAAAACAGGCATTACTTTATTTCAGCGCTGGGTGCGTGAGGAATCACTTCCCTGAAACATGCACACCCATGGGTTAGTATCCATGGAACTAAGACATTACTTTCATTACTTTTATTCATTACTTTGCTCAAACTCACAGGCTAAACATTCTCACAAAGTGTTTGACATGTTTAAATCACTTCCCCAAAATTACTGACATTTAGAGTAGGGGTCTCTTGAGGGTCTCTAGTGGTCATGGGGTGAACATCCCGTTCCTCAAATTCTCCTTCCATGGTTAAGAGCCTTCTTCTGCTTGAATGCATTGCAGCTACCTCCTCAGCAGGCCCACTGTCTTTATTCTCAAGGCTAAGACATCCACTTGCACACATTAACCACTGCTGTGAGGGAAGGTACGACTAAGCACTGCCTGTTAAAGCTTAACAAATTCACAATTGGTTGCAGGTCAACACTTCCCCAACGTCTCTCGTTCCTTCTCTGGGAATCAAACACAAGCATTTTGCGATCCCTGAGCCCAAGGCCGCCTCCAACCCTCCTGTCACCCAGCAGCCCTTCTCTCCTCACAAAGAGCAGGTCCAGCAGTGCCTTCCCTCACTGGCTCAGTCACCAGCTGTGTCAGGAGTTCTCTGTCACACACTCCATGACCATCCTGGACTGTTTGCTCTCCGCTGCACTCTGTTGCCAGCAGACATCCCCACCCTGCTCCATGCCCCTTGCAGAAGCCTGCACCTGCTGTCCATGGGCACCTGGAAGGGGAGGCACTCACGGGAGAGATGCGCCAGCTGCACTGGGCAGGAACCAAAACCCTCTGGGAGCACAGCTGCTGGCCTGGGTCTGGCACAGCTCTGCATGCCCCACTCCTCATGGGCTTTGGGCTGGAAATGCAATTGCACTTTCTGCCTTATGCAGAAACACCAGGGCTGCACAAACAACGGCCAGATGGCCACATCCCAAAGGCACTGCAGCATGGAGTTGAGAAGGAAGAAGACCCTTCCCCGTTCCTAACCATACCAAAACCACCATAATGGGGACTTTTAATCTTCTGAATGTAGAGCTGATTCACAGGGTGACAAGGGAATCTTCCAATGGAGTTGAAGTTTGGTAGAGTTTTTATTCTGAGTCCTACTCAGACTGTTGATTTGAAAATTTATTTTAAAATATTTTTTAAAAGGCTGTGCAGTCATATGGTTTTGTTCTAATACCAAAATGGCTGGATGAAATGTACTGGCATTTTAATTACATCCAAACTGATTAGTCTGTGAAAGCTTTCCTGCAGAATAGCCACTAAACAAGAAATGAAAATCTGTGGACTGTTGACTTTGCAAATTTCTACTAAACTTATCAGACAATGAGGCATTTTTAGGTAGATCATAGAGCAAATTAATTCCTATGGATAACTTGATTTGGATAAACCTGTTGATTTCAAATTAAAACTGCCAGCACATACTAAGTGGAAATCTGAATACTCACTTCCATGAGCTCTGAATTATTAGATAGTCATTGTCTGCCATATTAACAAAAATTATCATTCTGGCTATTTTTTTTACTTACAGCCAGCTCTTCAACACTCTTTGTAACACCAGAAAGAGAGTTTGTAGCGATGTGAACCATGGGTTGGTGGAGCATTGCAGAAGGCTCCTATGTCAGCACTAGATGTTCACATTTACCATAGCATCACTTCTTGCCTTTAATTTCAAGCTACATCTCAGTTCCTGCAGTATAGATTCACACTTGTAGTCTGTATTTGCAGCTGGTTCTTACTTCCCTGTCCAGAAATAAATAATGCTTGGATCTCAAATCAAAATAAAATGAGGAGAGAGTCAGGTTCTGGATAGGTATAGCAAGAACTAAGAGATTTTTTTGCAAATATGTTGAAAAGTTGTTTATACGTGCTGCAAAAATGGCAAATTAAAGACTTGCACTCTAACTTGCAAGCTGAGGTTTGCCTGTTCTCTCTGGACTGATTTCTTGAGGCCAGACACTGAACCTAAGCAGTAAGAAAATCAAAACCACAGGAGTAGTTTGGAGAATATTGTAAATTATTCTGTCATGATGCTTTTTGCCTAAAAGTTCTGGCCATCATCCAATTGGAGTAATTAGAGGAGATCGAAGCCATCTTACTGTGCCGGTGCACACAATTCCTTCCCAGGAGTAATCCATGAAGCAACGCTGACAAATCCACACCAGCAGCTGCTGCTACACAGCCATGAAGCAGAGAATATGTATTTCTGCTACACTTGGACAGCTGAAGATGCCTCTGCTGAGCTAATTTTAGTGACTGCCCAGCACAGATGAGACCTTGTGGTCAGTCTCCAACAAGTCAGGGCAGTTAATATTCTGCCTAGATTAAGTAAGTCTAGCAATACATAGACCATGGAGCCTGAGGAAAACCAGCAGCAGTGGGAGATTTAATATGTTTCCGTATCTTTCTTTTTACTCTTTAATTACAATCAATTATTTAAAGAATGGAATCATTTTGCATACAATTGGCTGGAAGGTTGGTCAGTCTTCCATTCATGACTCCTCTGAAAGCATCACCGCAGTGTTTTATCAGTAGCTCTTCCATCATCATGGCTCACACAGCATTTCCTGCAGCTCTTGCTGGAGTCAGGGAAAGACACCAGGAGAAGGGGGAGAAAGCTGTGTGCAGAGACTGTGTCAGCTGAAGAGACATTTGTTTCCTCTGATTTGACTGAATGGCTGCAGGAACCTTGCTGGCACTGCTGGCGGGGTGGCCTTTTGCAGGGCTGGGCAGAGTTTGGGGCCCAGGATCCCTCCTCTTGGTGGGACACCAGGGTGAGCAGCCCCTGTCCCAGCCAGGAGCAGAGGTTCTGTGGCTCTGCCCTGGGCACAGGGACCTGCCACTGCCATGAGCTCCTGCCGCGGCTCCTCTGGGGCAGCTCCTGCTCTGCAGTGATGATGGGCGCAGCTGGGGGCGGCTGCAATGGAGGGTGGCTTCCAGTGGGCTCTGTTGGTCTGCCACACTGGAGCCAGCAGAACTTCTGGAAGGAGTCTCCTTTTGTGAGCTGCTGGAGCTGGAGCTGGCACTGGCCACAGAGCCGCTGTGTTCATCCCTGACAGGACCAGAGCACAGCAGCCTCTGGGCCTCCTTGCTGCACGATGGCAGTGAGGAGGCCATGGACCAGAGGTTCAGTATGTGTGACTCAGTTTCCTGATAAACTGTGCTAAGAAAACCCTGCATCCCTCCTGCCAGATCTAAGACACTCCAAGAAATCTGTTGGCACTTTGGGAACTCAGAATTGTTTGAATTTTGAACAATTGTCCTATGAGCGCTTTTGATTGTTTTTGTCATTTTATGTTGATTCAGTTGATCCTTCAGAGAAGCTTTCCTAATAATATAAAACAGGAGGAATTGTGGAGACCCTGTGGGGCATTCCCTGGTCGAGGGAGACACAAGAAGCTTCCCTCAAAAAGCTGTTAGACCCCATTGGCTCCTTCCCCTGTTCCTATCTCTGTTCCTGTGTTCCTGAGCCACACCTTCCCTATTCCCTCTTTGTCCCCCTTATCTTTGTACTGCCCCGAGATCAGGGTCAGCCCCCAGGCCCCTGTGGAGACAAAGTGAGACCCTCTGTGTGTGGTGCTAGGAGCTGAACATCTCCCTGCACAGCTGAATAAAACACTTGTGGAGATTATGCAAAGGCCCTTTTTGCTTCTTTACCCTGGACTATGCTAGCAGCAATTCAGACTGCTACAGAGGAGAAGCTGCAGTACTGGCACCAAGGTTTTGGCAACTTGACCATAGGCACAGAGGGCTTGCAGGATGCTGCTCTATGGATTCCTTAACCAGCCATCTCTGGTGCTGGCATATTCCCTGCAGCTTCTGCTGCAGCCAGGGCCACCTTTGGTCCAGGAGATGACATTGTTATTTGAAAAATTCGGCCCACTCCTTGGGCAGGAGGCCATCCACAGGCTCTGGCCCTGCAGCCCCTGCTCAGCTGGGGACAGTGTTCCCTGTGGGGAAGATGGAGCAGCCATCACAGGGTCTTGGGGGCTGCTTTCAGCAAGGGGGTGTCAGGATCCGTCCTAGTGAAGAGATGACCTGATGTTTCGTAGGAATGATCTCAGAGTGCAAAAGCAACACGGTACAAGGGGGTTTGCAGTGATAATCAAATCATATGTGGTTTTATTGAAATAACTACAGCAAAAATGCGATAGAGGGATTAAGGGAGAGAAAAATATAAAGAAAGAGTGAGAGAGAGAGGGAGAGGGGATATATCTACCAACACAGAGACGAAGTCTATTGGTCCAGTCCAGTCGAGGATCCGCCTGCTACGCTGGGGAGATCTCAAAGGCTCTAGCTAACTCAGAGGTTTTTATTACTGAAAATTGTGAGGTGGGGGGGAGCAGATACAATAGGGAACAGATGTAACAGGTAGTCTATGTTCTCAGCAGTAAGTGAGAGCCATTGTTTTCTTGCTCCAGTGGTCACAATCTGCAGGCAAACATCTCGCTTTGGTCAGCTTGCCTCCCCGCACACTCCCCCGGGCTGGAGGTTTCAGTCCCAGTCCTTGGAAGAAGCAGAGGGGCCTTTTAGGAGTTTCACGTCTCAGTCCTTGGTGGGGAAGCGTCTTACATCTCAGTCTGTCTGTCATGGTGGTTGTAAAACAGGTGAGGGTCTTCTGTGGGAGACCACCTGAAATGCAGGAGAAGTCCAGCCAGGCCAAGGGATGGGACAGCTTCCAGAGCTGCTGTTGTTGCAAACAGGGCATGGTGCCCTCTTCTTAGCATACAGCAAACACTCCTTTGAAAACAGTGGCTTAACACTGAGCTTTCAGGTCTCAGGACCCGTGGCGTATGACTTTTCTCCTTCAGAGCCAGATTCTAGACAGGGGGGTCTTCTCTTCAGTGGTCTCCCAAGGACGATCGTGAGGCAGATGAGGGAAAATTCTGACAGACTCTCACAGGGAGCCAGGCTCTCTCCCTGCTGGGCTCTAGCAATTGGTTGGGGGAGCTGATGGAAAATTGTATGTAGTCCTGTTGATCCTACTCAGAAAACCTAACAGCTTCTATCATTCTTCTGCAGAGTGGGCACGCTGGATTTCTCTTTGCCCACTGCAGGATGCAGCCCAGGCAGAACTGGTGGGGACAGGGCAGAGAAAAATTCACATCCTTCTTAGTGCCCTGGCAGATGGGGCAGCTCCATTCTGTCCCCATGGCCAAGTCTGTCTGTCACAGCAGCAGGGAAGAGCTGAGGACCATGAGCTGCTCTCATCAGCAATATTGCTTGGCCAGAGCCCAAGCTCGAGGCAGAGTGGTCCAGGCTCTGTCAGTGCCCAAACATAAGCAGAAAGGGATGTTGTATCACAATCCATTCCTTGGTGAAGGAGGTCCATAGCAGCCTCAAGAGGCACCTCAGACACTCAACAGTCAAGGCAGTAACATATGGACAGGACACGGATGGCAGTTCATGGCTGGGAGAGCATTTCTTGACATATCCAAGCACAAATTTCCCAGGAATTCTCCACAGCTCTGGGATCTGCCCATCAGCTCTGTCGGAAGCTTCAGCAGAACAACCAAAGTCCTAAAAAGCAGCTCCCAGACACTTTTCCTACCATCCTGCCTGAGTAGCTGGGTTGCTTGCTGCAAAACACTCTTTTTCTCCTCTTCCCCAATGCCCTGTGGACACTTGCAGCCAAAATAAAAAGCTCCTGGCCCTCTGTGTGATGTGATAATACAGTTTTTATATTTCCATGCTGTGATGAAAGAAAGCTGTGCTGTGGGTCAGGAGAGGCCAGGACCCACTTGGCCTTCCTGCAGGCTGAGGTGGTCCCAGCAGACATCCTGCTGCTTTTTTGGGGAATGTGTGAGATGGAGTGGAGGGGGAGACAAAGAGGCCGAGATCATAGAGTGGAAACTCAGCTCCAGAGAGCCAGTGCAGACTCTCCCTGCTGAATGCCTGCTGGGGCTGGCAAAGAAGGAAAATGCCCCAATAACAGCCTGGTGGCACTGTGTCTCAGGGACAGGTACAGGGAGGTGACAACAAACAGCAGCATGGCCCGGTCTCACAGCTTCTAGGAAGCAGTGACAGAGGAGCCTCATGTGCCAGAGATTTCAGAAAGGCTGTCTTCTCAAATGGCCACTCTAAAACCCCTCTCTTTGCCTCTTGGGTTTGTGAATGCTTTTGACAGCCACAGCATCCTGGGGCAACGCGTTCCATGATTTCATTAAGCACTCCTTGAAAAGCACCTCCCATTGTTCAACTGAGCTGCCAGCCTGGTCATTTCAGAGGGTGCTGCCTTGGTGGAGAGAAAAATCAATCTTCTGCCTTTCCGGGAGCTGAAGGAGAAGGGACTCTTCACCATCAGGCACCTGGCTGGGTCCCATTCAGAGGTCCTGCTTTGTGGACTTGGTGAGGTTTGCTTGGCAGTTGCCAGTGAGCTGAGAACATTGTTCTGAATTGTCCCCCATACTTCATACACATTGTGTAGAGTAGGTATGTGCTTGTTCATCTCCATGTGTGCTCAGGGTCTGCCTTCATTTCTGGTTTTAGACCTGATATTTCTAATGTCTGTCAGCTGTCTGTAGGATCTGTGGGCACATGCAGCTGTATTTACTGGCAGGTCGGGTATCTGACTCTCATCTTTGAGTGTGGTGCCTTCATAATGCAATGTGCAAATGCAGAAACTGAGACACTAATGATGTTATTTTCCAGAGTCCCAGTCCCAGTCTCTGCCCAAGCTGTAATTCAACACTGCAAATTATTCTGTAGACCTGAGCCTGTGTTTTCTGTATCCTGGCTGAGTGCTTCACCTGCTGATGTTGCTTTTTTGAACAGGAGCACCTGACTCTTTTACCTTTATGACTTTTTCCTTCATGATTTGAAAGCGGCTCTTTATTTATTTTCTAGTAAAAGGGCCTAAAATCAAAGCTCTGGACATTTAAGAAGGGTTAAGTAGAACACTTAATGAAATTTTTATTTACGCCTGCAGTGAGCAGGTCTGAAGCCAGAAATTGGTGCCAGAGTAAGTGCCTTTCTGTGCTTGTGGTCTCCTGCTCTTCCTGTCCTTGTATGCTCCTCTGGACACAGTGGGATGTGTTGTCATTTCCTGGGAATTCTGTTAAAGGCAACTGGTTTTCTTTTCAAGGTGATTCTTATGTTTCCCCTCATGGCTTCCCCAGGTGACCAACCTCCGTTCCAAGGTGTCCTACTCTGCCATTGTCACTCTGGGAGAGCTCTTTGTGACCTTGAAGAAGGACATGGACTCCGAGGTGGATGAGGTTGCTCGGGTCCTTCTCCAGATGGTGTCCAACTCCCCAGAATTTGTTCAGAAAGCAGCCAGTCAGAGCCTGGGGATCATGGTGGAGAATGTGACTCCTGCAAGAGCAATGACTGCTCTCATGGACATGGGAGCCAAGTAGGTTCTTCTTCTTTTCGTGATATTCTTCACCTTTGTGTGTGTGGGAGGGAGAAGGGATGAGACAGAGAATGGGAATGGTGGGAGGGAAGGGTCCTGTATCCTGCATCTTCTGTGAACTCAGTGACTTGATTCTCCAACCAACCTCACTTCTGTCCTCTTGTCTGCCACCTATTTCTGCCCTCCTG
The DNA here is from genome assembly GCF_035770615.1 of Melospiza melodia melodia. NCBI lineage: Eukaryota > Metazoa > Chordata > Aves > Passeriformes > Passerellidae > Melospiza > Melospiza melodia. The sequence goes on along the minus strand of NC_086210.1, from coordinate 11,266,597 downwards.
CAGCCCATTACTCCTCAGAATCACAGAAGTGTAGAATATGGGGAGTTGGAAGGGGCCCATCAGGACCATCGAGTCCAGCTCCTGGCCTTGCCCAGAACAGCCCAAGGGTCACACCAAGTGCCTGAGATTGTTGTCCAAATGCTCCTTCAATCCTGTCAGGCTTGGTGCTGTGACCACTGCCCTGGGGAGCCTGTTCCAGTGCCCAGCCACCCTCTGGGTGAAAAACCCTTTTTCCTGATATCCAAACTAAAGCTCCTCTGACTCAGCTTCCTGCTGCTCCCTGGAGTTCTCCCAGTCTGTCAGATTTTCTTAGATGTGGTGACTGATGGGGAAGGGAAAGTGCCTGCAAAGGCCAAGGATAGAGCCTTGTGCTTTTGTGGGCAGAGGGACAATTGCAATTGCAGCTGTGAGCAGTGTTTGGTATTTCACAGTGCTAACCACAGAGGCCCTGGGAAAACCACGTCTCCTCATGATGCCATTAACTTGAGAAATGAGGAGGGTCCTTGCCCCCATGGAGCACATGGGGGACAATCTGCTGGGTGTGGCACAGCCTGCACAGCAGGTGCAGCTCCTGCCAAAGGAGTCTTGTATGACTGTCCTGGCCTTAGAGCTCTACTTTCTATTCAAACTGATGTTTCATGTTAGCCTTGAGATGATGAATCACTTTACAGGCACCTTCACAGGCTGACTGCCATGGGACAGTTGAAGCAAATGCTGCCTTAAATGTTGGTGCTGGGCCTGATAGTTCCCAAGAGACACTCTCTAGAACAGGACAGCCTGGCTAAACTGCCTGCCACCCTTTCCTCAGCTTTGCAATAGGGTAAAACATTCAGATGGATCCATTGCCAAGCCCCACAGAAGAAATAGGCTGCTTTGCTGGATATTCTGCAACTTCATAACCCACAACGTGTTTTCCCTGCATTTGTTGTTTTCCAAAGTTCTGCAGATTTGGGGATACATGGGTGAAAATAGCCTCAATCCTGCTGCAGGTCTCTGTGGTGTGCATCTGCCCCTGCTCTCTCCATTGCCCTTCCTACTCATGGCATGGGGGGCCTGAAGCAGCTCCAGGTTGAGGACAAGGTGAAGGCAATCATGGCTCAGCCTCACACAGAGGTGAGGGGGGAGCTGGGCCAATCTCTGCTGGGAGGAAGGGTCTCGTGGCAGCCCAGAGAGGCTGTGCACATTGCCAGGGAACAGCTGTGCCCTGCATGTGCCCCTGCAAGGAGCTGTGCTGCTGCCAGTGCCCCTGGAGCTGCAAGGCTGCTGAGCTGTGGGGCAGGCAGAGGAGCAGGAGGGTGCATGTGCAGCTGAGCCATTCCCGGGGAGCACAGGGCTCTGGGCTCCCTGCTGTCCCAGGGCAGCCCAGAGGCTAGGCTGTGCCTGTGCCAGCTCTGGGCAAGTGGCTCAGGGTTTGCCCTGGCCTGCCTCAGTGTCTGCCAGCAGGAGCATGTTTCCCTGTGCAGCTGTTTAGCCTTGGGACACTTCCAATGTTCTCTCACCCACAAAGTTCTCGCCTCCCATCCAGAAGAGCTCTCTGTCCTCCAAGCTCAGGAAGAAGCTGCCACCTGTATGGAGAGTCTTTGAAGAATAGGATTGATGTGTTAGGCTTCATAGTTACAGATGTACATATGTTCTGATCTTTAGATGTAATTTTGAATTAATGTGTTTTGATTCTGTCTTTAGGTTTTAATGACATGTGGAGAGTTTTGTTAACAGTTGGTTAGCTGAAAAAGGCCATACTGACATAATGCCGCCAGTTAAGCTTGAAAGGGAAGTCAGCAGTCAGTGACCAATGACAGGCAAGGACATGATGCCCTTGCCGCAACATGAGGATAGGGAAGAGAGATTCTTGCTGAAAATATGCAGAAAGTATCAAAAGAATAACCACAAAAATGCAGAAGTAGGCGTAGTTGCTGATATGTAACTAACCAATCCTGAGCTCAGCTTTTGCAATATGTATGAAGCTTATTATGAACTGTATTTAACCCGCTGTATCGATCAATAAATCAGACCTGCGATGAACCAATTGGTGTCTGGGTCTCCTTCCATCGACAATGACATATTTTTAATTCTAAAAGTTTTATTTTGATGATGAAAAAAGTAAATAAATAAATAAAATTTAAATAAACCAAGAGGAGAATGTGAGACCAGGACCTGCTAGCCTAGAGATTATGGGAGTGCAGCTCACTCAGTGTGCCAGTGTCTCACCACATCCTTTCCTCATAGGGCCTCTCCTTTTCCTCTTTGGCCATGTTTTCTTTGTGTCATTTGTGCTGCTCTTTGTTACTTGGCATTACAACAGGGCCACCATTGACCTGTCTGGGGGACAATGGATCCAAAAGATCCTGTCGAGTCAAAGGTTTTCTACCTAGGGGTGTTCTCTGCTCACCAAAGGCCTGAGCAAAGAAACCAAGAGAAGTGTGCCCAAATCCCAAAGCTTTGCTCCTTTGAAATCTCCAACAGATCTGGCTCACAGGTGTCTTCAATCACAATTCCATAGGTAAGAAGAGGTCACGGATTTCACTGGGAAATGATGCACTGCGTTGGCAAAATCACCCGTATGTATATTTACCCGGGAGAGCACTCCAGCTGTGTTGTTTGCACCTTGTTTGCAGAAGGATGAGTGCACTGGGAGGCCAATAACAAGTGACAAGGGTTCCTCAAAACTGCACTGCAGCCTGGGTGCCATTCAGCCCCGGGCTAGGGGATCATTTGTTCCCATGGACCAGTGCTTGCCAGTGGAATGAATTCCTGCACACCTGGAAGAAGCAATTCTGGATTCAGCTCCAGCTGTTGGTGGGCTGCATGATCGTTGACAATGCTGCCCTTTCAGAAATTATTCTGCAGTTTCCTTTCATAGTCATTTGAAGCTTTGAAACTTCACATTTCAATTTGCTTTGCCTTAGGGAAAAACACTTCTGGGCCCGGTGCAAACTGTAACCTTTTGACAGCAAAGACCTCATGGTTGCCAACTTCTGATGTTACACAATGTCACCTGGCTGCATGTGTTTGCTTAGCTCTGGGTCTAATCCCGGCCTAGTAAAGCCCAGGCAGGGTGGCATGTTGCAGGGAAAACTGGTCCATGAGCTTCTGGGGTTGCCATCAGCAGCAGAGTGAATGTGCCCTTTGGGGATTCCTCTGGAGACAAAATTAGGGACCTGCTCCATGCCACAATATTCTCTTAGATCTTTCTAAAATATCCTAGAAAAGGCTGTGAAACTTCACATCTCCTTGCACACCCACTGTTTGGAGAGGGGCGTTTTTGTCCCTCCTCAAAGTCATTGCTCTTGCACATGAGAAACATGAACATCCACCAACAGGAATGATGCATGGTCCTGCTGCTGCTGCTGCAGAGCACTGGGCAGTGCAGGCCTGGGTGTTACCAATATGAGCACTTAATTAGCATTTCATGCTCCTTCAGGCTGTTCAGATCCCAGGGCTTTTTGTTTCAAAGCAGCCACTGCACAATCTATAGGGAAGAACAGGAAATGGGAAACAGCAACTGCCAGCCTTGCAGGGGTGTAGGGGAAAACCTGAGGTGTCTGCATCAAAAGATGAATGGGAAGGGTGTAATTGCCAAAACAAACGCTGCGTTAGGATAGCAGGAGCAGTTCTTTATTGCATGCTTGCATGAAGATCATTTGGGATCTCCTTTTTGTGTCTCATGCAGAAAAGGAGCTCTTAATAATACCACACTACTTAAACCAGATTGGGATGTAGCTCTGTAGTGGTTCACAATGAAGCAGACTGCCTGCTGTGCCACTGCCAGCCCTGCTGAGCCTGCGAGGGACCAGAGTGTATCCCATGCCTGTTTTACCTCCACGCAAAGCTTGGTTTTCCTTATTAGTGTGGAGTAAATACAAGAGTAATAAAATGGACAATTAGACTGGCTACTTTGGAGGATATGCTCATGCTTTCGCATGTCAGTCCTGCACCTCATGCTCCCAAGGCTTGTTACTCATCATTAAATATTTTAACAAAAAAACCTCAGCTCTCATGTTACATCTGAAGAAAATTGCACAAGATCATCAAGAAATCTGCTGTCAAGTACAAGACAAGAGCCTTCCGACACTCACGTGCAGCTGTCCTGGATTGCTGCAGCCCTTTGTGAAAAGCTGCTGCAGACAGAGTGTTTGGAGTTGGTTTGGGCCTTTATGAAAGATCTGTGGAGCAGTGTGCAGGGCTCTCCTGGCAGGAAACTGTTTGTCCAAGCCCAGGGACACGGTGCCGGCAGGAGCGGAGCAGCCCCGCTCCCAGCCCGAGAATCTGTGAGCTGAGCCACGCCGGGGAGAAAAGGCAGCGAGGGGCTCCAGCCCAGCTGCTTCACTGCCCTGCCCGCTCCATGGAGCTCTGCCACGGGAGAAAGCCAATGCCAGACGAGCCCCCGAGATTCCATCAGCTGCTGGAATTGCTCTGTGACAGCACCTGTTCTTCCGAGAGAGACCCCGGCGCCTTCTTGTAACGCGTGTCATGGGGGGATTCTATTTGTTAATAAACTGTTGGGGGCTTTCCACTTTCATCTATAAGTAATAATTTCCTATTGCTGGAAAGGGACTGTTGGACCACTTCAGAGGAAATTATTTATTGCACAATATCCTGTTTGAAATTGTCAGAGACTGTGTGCAACAGATGGCTTCACACAGGAGCATCCCCAAGGCTGCTGAGGGGAAGGCACAGAGGAAGACAAACCCAGTATTTCTGAGGGAGACTCCTTGACACCAAACCAACCTGAGCTGTCAAACAGCAGACCTGATGTTTCGAGACATGGGCCAAAGGGGAAACCTTGCAATGTGTTTGGTCCAGGCTGGGTTATGCTCGAGGCAAAGGTGTCTCAGTGTGTTGGATAATACTCTTTTCTTGACCTAGAGATGGGGACACTGAGAGGTGTTTTAAAAACTTTTATTCCATTTTCAGTCTCATGAGAAGGGTGAGACAATACAGATGTTATAATTCACACCATCACAATCAGAAGCCAACTATTTCCTAATTATAATACATTTTAATTAGGTTTTTTGGTCTATCAGCCTTTTGCCAGGCCACATTGTGAATGCCTTAAAGCCAATTATTAAAGCTGCCCCTCGTGGGTCCCACTACAACGCATCTTTCATAGCTCTGTTTTTCCAAAATCTTATTTGCAAGGCCATCTTTTGGAACTTTTTTCCACCTCCATTTCTCTCTCAACAATATCTGTCCTATTCCATGGCATTTTTAAGTTAGCATTTCTTGTCTCAAGGTTTATATACAGATTCATACTCTGTGGGCCTTCTATTAGGCCCTAAAAACTTTCTACAAATCCATTTCCCACATCAGTGCACTTGGCTCCTTCTCTCCTCATTGTGCCTGGCAAGCACAGGAGCCCAGAGCTCCTGCAGAACCCATCCCAGCACTCAGTGGGAGCAAACTTGTGTCCAGTCCTCGCCTGGAGCTGTGGTGCCCAGCATTCCACCACACTGGAATGAGGAACTGTTCCTGCTCTTTCAGAAGGAGCTAAGGAGCTTTGGCCTTCAGATCAATTGTCTGCAGGCTCCTGCAGTGCCTGGTGCTGCTCCCTTGCCAGTGGCACCCCAGGCCAGGGGGGCACATCTGGGCTGCTGTGTCTGGCTCTGGGGCTCCCTGTTCTGGGCAGTGAGGAGGAGCTGCAGAGGCTCTGCAGGACTGACAGGATGGGCTTTGGGGCTGGCAGGAGAAGCTGAGGGACTTGGGCTGCTGGAGCTGCTGAAGAGGAGGCCCAGGGCTCATCCTGCAACTACTTCAAGGGTGGTTTCAGAGAATCCCAGAAGCAGCAAGGGTGGAACAGGCCATGGAGATCATCAAATCCAACCTGTGCCATGACACCACCTTGTCTCCCCTGAGCCTCCTCCAGGATAAACAACTGCAGGTCCATCAGCCACTCCCCACAGCTCTTGTGCTCCAGACCCCTCCCCAGCCTTGTTGCCCTTCTCTGGACATGCTCCAGCCCCTCCATGTCCTTCCTAAATTAGGGGGCCCAGAACTGCAAACAGCATTTGAGGTGCTGCCCAAACAGCGCTGAGTACAGGGGAAGAATCCCTGCCCTGCTGCTGCTGGCCACACCAATCCTGAGCCAGGCCAGGAGCCATTGGCCTTCTTGGCCACCTGGGCACTCTGCTGGCTCATGTCCAGCCTGCTGTCCATCAGTCCCTGCAGGTCCCTTTCTGCCTGGCTGCTGTCCAGCCCCTCTGGCACCTTGTTGAGGGAGGGATGCAGGGAGGGAACGGGTCCAGATCCAGACCTTCCTGAAATGTGGTGTTTGCTGGCACTGCCAGTTCTCAGATCTTGATATTTCCCTATTCTGGCACAGCCCAAGTGCAGCAACTTGATGGCAAAGAAAGCCAAAACCAAGCAAAGACCTGGTACCTACAGCAACCCGATCTCGGATTTGCTGACACCCCCAGTACCCAGATCGGGAATGTTTCAGATGCCTGCACAGCCTAATTCCAGCAATTTGTTAGCACAGAAAATTAGCATCTGGCAATTTCCCAGTGCCGGCACATTCCCCACCAAGATCTGTCAGTGCCCACACCTGGCAATTTCCCTCTTCTGGCACCACCCGTATCGAGAATTTGCAGGCAAAGAAAGCTAAAACCTGGCAATTTCCCCTTGCCAGCACTGCACAATCTGGAGTTTGTTGGCAGCAGGATCCCAAGAAAGATGGAAGGAAAGAAGGAAAGAAAAGAGGAAGACATCCAGATCCAGTCCTTCCTGGAGAATGGAGCCTGAAATGGGCTGTGTGCTGGCACTGCCAGTGCCCAGATCTGGAAATTTCCCTATTCTGGCACAGCCCAAGTGCAGCAATTTGCTGGCACAGAAACCCAAAACCTGTGGCAGCTTCCTGCTACTGGGTCTGGCACCACCCCCACATCTTGTGTTTCCTGCACCAGAACCCAGATTTGGAAATTTCTCAGTGCCAGCAGAGCCCAAATCTGGCAGATTTCTGTCATTGGCAATGACATCACCCAGATCTGGTGTTGGCTGGCAGTGCCAGCGCCCAGATCTGAAAACTTCCTGGTGCTGGCACAGCCCAAGTCCGGGGATTTGCTGGCACAGAAAGCCAAAATTTGGAAATTTGCAGATTCTGGCCCCAGCATCATCCAGCTCTGGTGTTTGCTGGGACCGCCAGGGCCCAGATTTGGAAATTTCCCGATCCCTTCACAGTCCAGGTCTAGCAATTTGGTTTTAGCTAGCTTAGGAAGAGAAGTTCCTTGGACTGTGGCTTTCCTTTTTCTTGGAACTGTTTAAACCTGCTCTGGACTGAAAACCCAGAAAAACACCGGCAGCAGCTCACATCTGTGGCCCACCGAGGTCTGGGACGCTGCATTCCAGCGCCAGAGGGACTTAGAAGAGATCGAGTGAGCCAACTACAACCCACAAAAAGGACTTTCTGAATTTGCCATCTCTTCACCACTGTCAGAGGTTTGATTTAATATTATTCATTTTTCATGCTTGTGAATACTTTACTTGTTAAATAAACTGGGGTTTTTTCCACTTTTCTTGAGGGAAGTCTTTTCCTGAACTAGTAGGGGGAGGGGCCGCTTGAACTTGCTTTCTAGACGGACCCCTTTTGGAGATTTCCTCACAAAATTTGCCCTAAGCCAGCACAAACAGTCATCATGCAAATTTCACCAGTGGCATAATTTCCCGGTGGCAAATCTTGTGACAGAAGCTTAACCTTTTTCTCCATGAGAGATTCTTGGGAAGAGCAGACAGGAAAAGATTCCTGGAAAACTGAAACAGCTTTCCAGAAGTGAAATGAAAATTAAAGAAACAATCCAAGATGCATTCCTCTATTTATTTCTATGCTCCCATTTTCCATGTTGCATCCCAGTAATTCCAGATGCACCTCACCTCTAAGATTGGTGACTTAGTGATTTTTAGACACACTAAAATACTATGAGCCACACACAGTTTTCCTTCCCCTGTTTTTACAGGAAAGCAACACTGGAGGTGTCAGTGCAGTGCTGGACTCAGTTAGGAATCCTACCCCAATGGAAGGTGTCCCGACAGTGTTTGACGCTCAGCAAGGACAATGCACAGCAGCAAGCGAGGGGGTCGCTGTGCCAGTGTGCAGGAGTCAGGGCTCTGCATCTGGGCTCAGCACTGCAAAGTTCCCGTGTTTGGACAGACGGAGGGGCTGTCCCCGGGGCGCGCGGGGCTCGAACGTGGCGCTCGTGGGGCGAGCAGGGAACGGACACGGGGACGAACGGCCCCGGTGCTTCAGTTGCAGCGGCGGCAGCGGCGGCAGCAGCAGCGGAGGCAGCAGTTGCGGCGGCATCAGAAGCGGCGGCAGCAAAGAAATATTTTGATTACTCTCTTTCTTTCTCTTCTCTCTTTCTTTCTCTCTCTCTCCCTTTCCCGCTGTCGGGCACCCTTCTCTCGGGGTCCCTTGCCCGGCGTCCCTCTCCTCTCCCCGCCTCCCTCTCCCCAGCCGGGTTGGGCCATGCCCCCGGCCCGCCGCGGTCTCGCCTCCGCCCGGCTCTGCCCGTACTGGCGGTGGCGCTGCTGGGCGGGCATCAGTGCCTGGGGCGGGGGCGGCATCGCCGCCCTTTGCCTCCGCCTGGCCACACCCCGGCCCCGGCCCCGCCCCCGGCCCCGGCCGCAGCCCCGGCCCCGGCCCCGGCCCCGGCCCCGCCTCCTCCCGGGGCCCGCGGAGGACACAGGCGGCGCGGCCGCTCCCGCCGCCTCCGCTGCGGCTTCCCCGGCCCGAGCTCCGCCGCTCGGCAGCGCGGCCGCCGGCCCCGAGCCTCCCGTGACGCGTTCCCGGGAGCGAACGCCTGGGCATGGCCGGCCCGGGGCGGGTGAGGGGCGCTCGGGGGTCGTTGCTGGCCCCGGGCCGAGCGCTGACAGCCGCGTCCCGCCCGCAGGGACGGCGCAGGAGGCCCTGCAGGAGCGGTACCGGCTGGGATCGCTGCTGGGGCGCGGCGGCTTTGGCAGAGTCTTCGCGGCCACGAGGATCTCGGACGGCGCGCCGGTGAGCGGCGGGGACGGCGGCGGGGCGCAGGAGGAGGGGATGGAGGAGGAGGAGGGCGGAGGGCGGAGGATGGGGCTCGCAGTGCGGGCGGCGAGCTCACCCCGCTGCTGCCCTTGGCTTGCAGGTGGCCATCAAAAGGGTGCCACGGAACCGCGTCCGGCACTGGGGCGAGCTGGTGAGTGAGCGGGGCCAGCAGCCGGGGCTGCCGGCCGGGGATGAGCCGGGGCCCGGCACGGTGGGAGCCGCCAGGACACCCCGAGGGAGAGCGGGCGTGTGGCCAGTGCAGGGTGCAGAGCATCCCGGGCTGGCTGAGGGCTTCCCCAGGCCTGGCACGGCATTGGCCCCACTGACGGCATCGTGCTCCTGCCGCAGCCCGACGGCACCAGCGCACCCCTGGAGATCGTGCTGCTGGCCAAGGTGTCCACTGGCTTCCCCGGTGTGGTTCAGCTGCTGGAGTGGCTCGAGCTCCCCAACTGCATCGTGATGGTGCTGGAGCGGCCAGAGCAGTGTCAGGACCTGCAGCATTTCATTCGGGCACGGCGGTTCCTGCCCGAGGAGGAGGCGCGGGAGCTGTTCCGCCAGGTGCTGGAGGCGGTGTGGCACTGCACCACCTGCGGGGTCCTGCACAGGGACATCAAACCAGAGAACATCCTGGTTGACCTGGACACCGGGCAGGCCAAACTGATTGACTTTGGCTGTGGCACCTACCTGCAGGACACAGTCTACACTCACTTTGCAGGTGAGCCTACCCAGGGCTGTGCTCCCGCTGCTGACATCTCATGGCCCAATATCTCCCAGCCCAAGCTGGCTGTGGCAGCGGGACTTCTCCCTTTTGCTGCCAGTCAGGGCACTGAATCTTCAGCTTTAGAGCGGGGCTGGGTGGGCAGCCATCTTCCAGCCCTGCTGGCAGCCTTTGCCAGCCACTCTGCCCAGGACTGGGGCTGGGCTGGGGCAGCCAGCCCGACCAAAACCCCCGTGGGTGGGGTAGCAGAGAGGGAGGGCGGAACCTGTGCCCCAGCCACTTTGGTGTGCAGATGAGAGGAAGGGCTTGGGCTGCTCCACTCTCCCTGTTTGCCTTGGCTTCATTATAGTTTTGGGGCAATGCAGGCAGGGAGGATAAGGGCAGGTTTTTTCCCCAGCATGGAGTGGGTTTTTCCTTTGCATGTCATGGTCAAGCCTAGCCAGGGCTGCCCTCTTCCAGCACCAGAGGCTTCTTTTCCAACCCTAACTTTGTGCACAAGTCCCAGGTGCTGGCGAGAGGGCAGTGGTCACCCTGTGTGCCCCTGATGCAGCCCCCGCAGGCGCAGGGATGCTGGGGCCGGCTCTGGGAGCAGCAGCATCACCCTCATGAACTCCATCTCTATTCCATAGGAACACTGTCCTACAGCCCCCCAGAATGGAACGACTTTGGCTGGTACCATGGCGAGCCAGCTACCATCTGGTCCCTGGGCATCCTGCTGCACCAGATGGTCTGCGGGGAGCACCCTTTCAGGAGGGGCCAGAACCTCAGCTGGGGCCAGCTTCCGCTGCCACAACGGCTCTCTCAAGGTGGATCCTCTTCTCTGGGCACGGGGGGAATGCCAGTGCTGGGAGACAGCAGTGGGGTCGTGGGCATCCCGCTCTGGCAGCTGCTGAGGAGGTGGCACATGTCCTGCTCTCCTCCAAAACAGGGAATGGATGGGAAAGTTTAGGCCCAGGTCTGAGCACATCCAGCATGGCCTGGGCATGGGAATAGTGGGGTAAAGCAGACAGGAGCCTTCTCTGGCTGACCGTCACTTTCTGCTTTCTCTCCCCAGAGTGCAAAGATCTGATCAGGTGGTGTTTATCCGTGAACTCCTTGGACAGACCCGCACTGGAAGACCTGTTCTGTGATCCTTGGATGTGGGATATTCCTCTGCCATAGAAGAAGGGAGAGAGCCACAGGCACACTTTGATCCAGAGCCCTGGTAAGTTCCTGCTCCACATATGCCTTGGCAATGAGAAGCAAAGGAACCCAGAGCTTTTTGTGCTGCCAGTGTCACTGCACCGGGCTCATGGGATGGGAACACACAGCCCTTGTGCTGGAGCTGAGCTGCTCTGCCCAGCACTGGTGGCCGCCATCCCAGCTGGTTTTGCTTGTCCTGGTTCCCTGACAGCTGGGGCCCTGGGCAGAGCCCTGAGAGCCTGGTCTGCCCCCAGGGAAGGGGAAGGAGCCCCTGGAGAAGCTGTACCGGGTGGGGATGCTGCTGCTGCTGCTGCTGCTGGAGACAGCGAGGGTGACATCAGGGATGACAAGCTCTTCCTCAGCCTGGCCACGGGAGGCTGAAGGTGATGCACTTTGATTCTGGCACCTTCTTCAAAGCCAAACTCCACAGGGAATTGGCAGATGAGTCCCACCTGGGGAAATTCTGCCAGATGTGGGCATGACCCGACGTGGCGGGGAACCAAAGGTTCCCCCTTTGCTGGGGCAGATGCAACTCATTCTTCAGTCGCTACACAGCTGCTTTTGGCAGGGCTGGGAGGAGGGGCTGGGGTGGGTACGAAATGGGAGTGGGCTCCTGGCCCTGCCAACAGCCTCCAGCACTCACTGTGCCCCAGGCTGGGGCTGGGGCAGCCAGCCCGACACAAACAAAGCCCCATGGTGGGAGCAGAGGAGGGACTCCAGAACCTGTGCACAGCTGCTTTGCTGTGCAGGCAAGGAAGGGCTGGGCTGCTCCACTGCCCTTGTTTGCTTTGGGGTCACCGTGATTTTGGGGGGCAGTGCAGGGGGGAAGAGAGAAAGTGTGGGTTTCTCACAGCCATGGCTGGGTTTTTCCCTACCATGTAGGGGTTGGGCCTTCCTCAAGGCCCTGACAGACATAAGAGTTTTTACCGTTTTTCTTGTTTTCCCTTTTTGTCTCTAAACTCTTTTCAATAATGTGTTGTTTGTTTTTCCAGAGGAAGCGTTCGAGGTGGTCCAGTGTGGATGGGAGCTTGGGAGCAGCTGTGGCATGGATGGGCCGTGCCCTTGGAGAAGGCTGAGGCCATGGTTTGGGAGCAGCTTTTCTTCCAGCCGTGGGTGGCATGAGGTGGGTCCCTGTGTGCTTGGGCAGGGTGGGATCAGAGCTTTTGGGAGATGGCAGCGAGCACAGGAGCATCCTGCTCTGGGCAGCTGCTGAGGGCTGGATGTGCTGTGGCTGGCTGTAGGCTGGGCACATGTGCTGCCCTCCTGCTCTGTGCCAAAGGCAGCAGGGATGGGCAGATCTGGGCACAGCTCTGGGCACAGCCAGCATGGCCTGGGCACCATAGGCCTTGGCACAAGGGCACAGGAGCCCTCAGCTGACGGGCGGTTTCTGCTTTCTCTCCTTGCAGCCGGGCTCTGCGGGTGCTGAGGCTGCTCTGGGCTCTGCCAGGGCTCTGCGGGGCTCAGCCCTGGGCCCAGCTGGGCTGGATCTGCCCTCACATTGCTCTGACAGCTCTGCATCCGACGAGCCCGTTGCGAGCACAGCGCCTGAGCTTTCTGCTTTGGCAGGTGAGTGAGACTCTGTTGCAGGCCCAGAGATTGCAGCTGGGGACACACATCCAATTGGCAAGGACCCAAACTCTCCACAGTCCCAGCTGAACGCCTGGATCTGCACAGGGTGTTTTGTCTGTCCCATTCTTCCTTCTTTATTGTCTGGAATTGTGCAATTGCACTTTGTTCCTCCTCTAGCAGTGCCACGAGTGGGCCAAAGCTGGCGAGTGGGCCGTGTTCCTGAGGCAGTGCAGTCTGGAGCTGGTGGATGGAGAATTGCCCTTCTGCACTTCCAAACCAGAGCAAAAAGCCGTAAGTGGGACTTTGTGACTCTAAGAAACTCCTGGCAGTTTCAAAGGGAATGTGCAGCTCATTCCCAGGCTGAGAAGGAAGGTCATCTTCTAAAGGATTTGGGCTTTGACAGAGTTTCCATTCCCAGTCCTGCTTGGAGCTGGAAGGGCACGAAGCAATTTCCTCTTGCTTCGAGCACAATTTCAAATACCAGTGTTGGGAACAAAGCCCCAAATCTTTTAAGAGGCTGCTGAGGTCAGTAAGATGGATCCATGCCATCAGCACATTAACAATGTAAAGAACTGAGTTCTCTTTTGAAAAAGATCATTTACCTCTTAATGCAAAGAATGTATCTTTGCATTTATGTTTTGGTTTTTTCACTAACATTGTGTTATGTTTTTTCACTAACACTTCGATTTTATTCTTATCTTTTACAATTTACCTATTTTTTTTCCTTTTCCCTTTTTTTTTCCCTCTAAATAGAAAACATGTCCTACAGAAGAAATGTCCTTTGCTCCTGATTCCTGTGTGGAGCAGCTCCCTTCCTGCTGGCTGAGCTGCTCAGGCACAGCCCAGCAGTTCCTGGTCCTGCGGGGCTGAGGCTTTTCCCCGTTGCTGGGCACAGACTGATGGAGCAGCGCTGCTGAACACGGGCACACAGAGGGACCAGCAGCAGCTGCCTTTGGCCACCTGAGGCTCCAAGGCCCAAACTCTAAGCAGCCAGGGCTGGAAGAGACTGGCAGGATCTGATCCCTGACTCTGGGCCAGGGCTGCACAAATGACCCCACAGTAGCAGCAGCAGCACATGGAGCTGACTTTGAGCACAGACCCTGCCCCTCTTCCCTCCCGTGTGCAGCGGTGTCACAGCAGCCTGAGGCACCTGGGAGCCCTCAGTGGCAGCAGGGACTGGAGATGGCAGGCCTGGGCTCCTGGAGGCTGTGCAAGGAACGGAGCTGGGCACTCCCTGTCCATGGGGAGCTTCCAGATGGAAAAGGCTGCTGTGCCCAGGCAGCTGCAAGGGCACAGAAAGGAGGCTCTGGAGCACTGGATCTGTGCCAGTGCCACAGTCCTGGGAAGCAGCCAGCGAGCCCTGGGGGAACAGAGGGCACAGCAAGAGGAACAGAACCAGGCAAGGGCAGAGACTGGAGAGAGCCAGGCCTGGGAGCAGGAGCAGCTGCTCCATTGCACTCTTGGAGAAAGCTCTTGGCTGGTTCAAAGCGCTGAAAGGCATGAAGGGCAGAGAGCAGGCTGCAGCAAACAATGCTCCTGTTTGCACAGCCTCCCCTCTCCGTGTCCCAGAAATGATTGCATGGACTGTGTTCTTCTCTCCGAGTCGTCTCGTTCAGCATGAGCAGCTCAGAACCAGGAGCTGAAGCCTCAGGCCACAGGAGCTGGGCAAGAGGGAACTTTTGGAGCAAAGGAATGCTGCTAAAATAGCCCCAGCTGAATGCAGTGAATAGAATAATGGAATCACGGAATCCTTTCTGTTGGAAAAGCACTCTGAGCTCACCCAGTGCAGCCGGTCACCCAGCAGTGCCAAGCCCAGCACTAAACCACGTCCCTGAAGTGCCAAGGCCTGGACACCAGCCCTGAGTGAGGCCTGGACAGCAGGCCCTGAGCCAAAGGTGGCCTCTGGATGAACCTTCCAAGCAAAGGTTATCTTTGTATCTGCTCCCTAATGAAATGGGCATGGTTTTTAGCACTGAGATAGATGTAGCCACTCATTAGTGAAACATGTATTGACCTTTGTGTATTTAGAAGCCAGACAAGGCCATGAAATCGGACATCGGGCCTTGTTTGGGGCTGAAAGATCAAAGTCACCTCCCTTGGTTCCTCCTTGAGCCCTTACCAGGCTTTGGGAGGGACCCAAGAGGAGGATGAAAACAGATGTTGCCACACTAGCAGTGCTGTCAGTTTGTTCATTCAGCACTGTCAGAGCTGGGCCCTCTCCCAGCAGGGTTGGAGCCTCACCTGGGGCTGGAGGCACCTGCAGGAATTCCCAGTGCCCAGGAGTGGCTCTGCAGCCCTTGGCTGTGACAGCTTTCCCAGCTGCTGTGTGGGTCTGGGGGATGTTAAAGGCTGAGGGTAAATGCTGCTGGATCTTTCTTAATCACTGCAGGCAATCTTTGGTGGGGATGGTTGGGTGCATTGCTGAGCTGCTCCTTTTGTGATTCTTTGCTGCTCTGAACTGCAGGAAATGACACTGATTCATTCAGTTTGAGTCTGTGTCTTTGGTGCTGACCCTGCCCACTGGTAAAACAAAATTTGCACAGTCTGGCCAGATCCCAACAAAATGTCACTTGTTCAGTGTCAGTGTGAGGAATCAGTCCCATCAGAAATTCCCAGCTGGGAAGCCCTTCCCTGGAGTTCCCTGGCTCTGGAGTGGGCTGAGGTTGGATCCCTGTGTGGGCAGTGGGACAGTCAGGTAAAAGAAGCTGCACTCCTGGATGGCTTCAAATGCACCCACAAATTGCACATGGAAAAGGAAAAGACCTTGTGGGTTTGGGCAGACAAAGATGAATTTGTTGTGAGTACATAGGAAACAGCACCTTCAGAAGAAACAATTATGGTTGGAATGCTCCCACATGGAGCAAGAGAAGAAGGTTTTAATCTTGAGCTCAGATGCATTTGTGCAAGTGCAATATCTATATACATAATAATTATATATGTATTTATAGTATAATAAGACCTCAATATATATTTATATATATTTATTTATGTCTGTATCTATCTATATTTCTATATCACTATCTATGTATAAAATTTTATAATGATGTGAAATAGTGCTGACAGTACTAATTTGGTAGCTTTGGCTGCTCAGGGATGTAACACTAAATACCCTACAGAACAGGATTGGCCAGGACCCTAATGTCAGTGGTCAACTTTTGAGATTGTATACAATGAAAAAGGGAGAAAGGGAGGAAATTGGCTATTTTTGCAGGGCTTGCTGATACTGTGATGCAGAGTGCTTTGTCTGTTCCTGTGAAAAATACAGTGATTTTGCCTGCAGGGTTTTCCATGTACCAGATTATGCACAAGCTGCAGGATTGGTTAAAAGGGTGAAGGGGTTGTTAAAAGAGCAGTTGGAAAAATGAGGAGATGGGAACCTTTGTCCATGGAGAACCCATCTCCCAGATGTGCTCCATGCACTTGACAATGGCTCACTGGGGAAATGGAAACCCCCTGGCTGTGCACGGCTGCCCCCAGTTTTCAAATCCAACCATGCGCAGTGAGACTTGGGCTGCCTGGGAAATTGTTCTGGCTGTGATGGCCCCTGGCAGGGCCAGCCCAGAGGCTGCAGGGCTGGGCCTTCATGCATTGGAATTCAATAGGATAAATTCTAAGCAAATGAGAGCTGTCAATTCTGAAACAGGAATTCAGATTCCTCCAGGACACTTTGCTTTTGTAACTGCTCCCTTGGAGCTTGGCCTTGCCAAGTGTTCCTGTCATCGCAGGAGGAATTGATGCAGAATATCAAGGAGAAATTACAGTAATTCTGTTAAACAATAGTGACCAGGATTGGATTATTCAACCCTGTGATAGGGTATCACAATTTTTGATATTGGAATTTTGAGAACAATTGTGAAAAAAGGAGATCCACTTCCAGTCACCACCGTTTGTGGAGATAAAGTGTTTGGATGCAGCAGCCCTAATAATGGAGCCAGAGTGTGGGTCCAGAGGCCAAAAGGCCCTCCCAAGGCAGCTGAAGGAGCAGCTCCTAGGAAAGACAACTCTGAGTCCTGAAACCTGGGCAGGAACAATGGGAATGTGTCCCTGCAGACAAGGATTCTGTGTGAGAGCAAGGAGATCTGACAGGAGATTGTTTTACACATCCTGCCAGACCAGATCTCCCTGTTTGCCCCAAGGGCCCTTTTGGAAAATGCTCTGATCCACGTGGCTCCATGTGAAGGCTGCTGTGACACTGAGGGACTTGCACAGGAATTCCATCCAGGAGCCTGGGTGCCCCTCAGGGACTGGGACCCGGCCCCTTCCAGCCAGAGGGGAAAGGGCTCCCCAAGCCTTGTTAGCCACAGCCAGCATGGTAAAGCTGAACAGCAAAGGGCCTCGGTGCATTATTCTGGAATTAAAAAGGTGCCAGCTCCAGGGACAACAGAATTCTTGTTCCTAACTCGAATGAGATTGAGAAAAAAAGAATGAAGAACAGTGTCACTAAAGTACTGCTGATGTCTGTAATGTGTACCTTGATAGTTAGCCAGAATGTTGTCTGCCACAAACACCTCTAGTGTTTCACCAAGGGATTGGTCATCAAAATG
Organism: Melospiza melodia melodia; assembly: GCF_035770615.1. Classification (NCBI taxonomy): domain Eukaryota; kingdom Metazoa; phylum Chordata; class Aves; order Passeriformes; family Passerellidae; genus Melospiza; species Melospiza melodia. The sequence goes on along the minus strand of NC_086210.1, from coordinate 11,249,574 downwards.
TAATGATGGGTTATGATGGATTGCTGAGCTTCTTTTGTAATTCTTTGCTAATGATGATGTGCTTTGCTGAGCTTATCCTTTTGTAAATCCCTGCAGCTGTGCATGATATAAATGACACAGTTCTTTAAGTTGGTGTCTGTGTCTTTGGTAGTGACCCTGCCCACTGGTGAAACAGGGCTCCCTCTTGCCTAAGTGTTACCTGGGAAGGCAAAAGCCCTCCCTCCAAAATTCCCCCCTTCCTCCCTGTTCCCCCCTTCATGCCCTGAGCATGATGTGCTCTGGTCTGGGGTATGCCTGGGGTCAGTTGGAGTCCCCTGTCCTGGCTGTGTCCCCTGCCCAGCTCCCCCGCAGCCCCAGCCCCTCCCCAGCGTGGCTGGACAGGCCTTGGCTGTGCTGCAGCTCAGCAAGAACAAAAACCATCTCTGCGTGCCCAGCCCTGTGCTCAGCACCCGGCCCAGATGTGTCTCAGTGCCAGGGGATGTGCCCTCAGTCCCTGCCAGGGGTTTCCATGGCAACTGCCAGGCCAGGTGATCCAGGTGTCCCCCCAATGCCGGTTTCCATGGAAACAGCGCCCAGCCCCACCCCTTTCTGTCTGGCTGAGCTGGCCTTTGGCCCTGGCAGTGCCGGTGGCTGCTGGTTCCTGGTGCCTGAGCGGCCAATGCGACACAGGGCAGGTGGCCATGGCACGGCCCCCACCAAGGGATCCCCTCTGGCTCTGGGCACTGACACCAGCCCTGAGCAAGGGGCCAGGGCAGCTTCGCATGGCCACCAACCATCACAATGGGGCCGGGCATTGGTTGCCATGGCACCAAACCAAGGAATGGGTCCCCGTGGCCGTTGCCATGGCACCTGGTGGCACCAATTCCAGGTACAATTTTCACTGCAATTGTACCTGCAACAGCCCTGGCACCGCTTTGTCCCAGGTTTGCCATGGCAGCCGAGGACAGCAACAGCTCTGCAGGCAAGTGGCCATGGAACATGGCTGCAGAAATGGCTCCTTGGGCTGGTTTGCAAGGAAACCTGAACTGATGGGGGTTGCCATGGCACCCAGATGCAGCAGTGGGGTCCTTGCAGTGTCCATGGCAACAGTCCCTTGCAATGGCACCACTGCATATTGGGATGATGATCCACCCTCACAGCTGGCCCAGGGCAGGTATGGAGTGCTCCTGGTGGCAGCTTGGGCTTGGCACACACTTGAGGAGGATGTCTGTTTGCAGTGGGGAAACTCAGGAGTTTTAGATTGCTTCAAAAATCAAAGAAGGAAAATCCCTCTTTGGCTGTGTGCAGCCACTTCTCCAAACAAAGCAGGTTCCAGGTGAGTGAGGAGAGACACGATGGGCTTGGGGAAAGTGGAGCAAGGTTGTCCACACTGACTCAGAGCTCAAGGCACAGCTTCTCTGAGCAGGCCAGGGCTCCTTAGGAGAGTCCCTGGATCAATTTCAGTCATTGAATGCTGCAATCACCTCTTGTGTAATCGGAACAGCAATAAAAGCCACCCTTTAAAATAGGACTACATATTTCCTGGAAGCTCTTTGAACTATTTCTCCATAACTGTCAAAGGAAAACCTCCTAATGAACTACACTGGAGCAGAGGGAAATCAAGGCCGAGACAGGGTTTGTCAGGATGTGCTTGATCCTCATGAGCCTCACTGTGCATTTGGAGCTGAGCCCTTGAACATCAGGGCCTGGGAGGAGATTGCACAACCTTGCCAGGAGTCAAAGGCAGAGGAAACACCCAAAGTGTCTACAGGCATTCATGGCTCCCACTGAGGTCCCTCTCCAACACAGGCTCCTCATGGACTCCTTGGAGGAGAGAATTGGTGGCCAGGATGGCACAAAAACCTCTCAGACAGTGTGGAAAGGAAAATCCAAAGTACCTTCAACACCTTGAGTCTCAAAGCATTAATGAGCCCCATTTTGTGTCAGTACAAAGCTCTCCAGGGACACATTAACGCAGATAATTGGGGTCATGATTGCACAAACCTCTGCCAGAGTCTGTATCCAAAGGGAAACACCAAGTACCTTAAAAGAACTGAAGTACCTTGAAGCATTAATGAGCCCCACTGAGTGGTGTTACTGAGAAAGCCTCTGCAGGGACTAATTACAACATATAATTGGAGGCCATGGCTGCACAAACCTCTCAGAGACTCCAAGGCAAAAGCCAAAGTCCTTTGAAAAACCTGCAGTCCCTGGGAGCATTCAGGAGCCCCCAGGGCCATTCCTGAGCAAGGCTCCCCAGGGACTCCTTCCAGCAGATCCTTGAGGCCACTGGGATGTGGGCTAGGGGGGGATGCGGAGGGCAGGACAAGGGGCTGACTGTGCCCAGCCTGGCTGGGGCTGTGCCAGGAGGCCCCAGTGCCTCAGGAAAAGGTGTCTCCTCACAGCCCTTGGTGGCACAGACCCTGCTGCTGTGCTCCAGGGCACCAAGAACTGGCTTCTCTTTGTCCCCACCTGTCAGCACTGCCTGCAGATCTCTGCTCTGCCTGGGGCCTGGGGACACTTTCCCTGTCGTGTCCCTTACAGGAATCTCTTCAAAGTACAAGAAACTTCAGTGTTTAAATAGAACTGAGTTCTTGAGGGTTCTTGAGGGTTCTGTGACATCCCAGAGCTGGCTGTGACATCACAGAGCAGTGTGTGACGCCATAGAGCAGTGTCTGCCGTCATAGACGGTGGCTCTGTGGCATCAGAGAGTTGGTTGTGACATCACCTGGTGGCTGTGGAAGATCACAGAGGAGGCTGTGACATCACAGAACAGACTGTGACATCAGAGGGTGACTTTGTGACATCAGTCTTCTGTGATGTCACAGCACTGCTGTATGACATCACAAGGTGACATCGAGTTGGCTCTGTGACATCAAAAGGGCAGTGTTACATCACAGAGAAGGCTGTGTGACATCACAGGGGCTCTGTGACATCACAGGGGCAGTGTGACATCACAGGCGCTGTGTGACATCACAGGAGCTGTGTGTGGTCCCTGGGGAGGTCACTCTGCCCCGGCCCCCCTCACAGTTCCCACCAAAGCAGTCCAACCCTGCTCGTGCACAGCGGGCTCCCCTGTCCCCCCGGGTCCCCCCATCCCCAGCCCTGCAGCCTCCCCCCGAGGATGTTCCACAAGATCGACCCTAGAGCCTGACACGGGGCCGGGGGGCCAGGGCCCTGGGGGTGGCACAGGGGGACCCCCCGGCAGCTTCCCTGTGTCCCCCAGGGCCAGAGCCTGGGACAGGCCTCCTTCACCCTGGTAACAACGAGGCCTTGAGAGCGCTGAAAAAATCCCCAGCAAGGGATCAGAAAAAAACAGATTTAATGTTAAGGGACAGCAGCACAAAATTCCTCCGCAAGAGTCACTCTGCTCCTGACTGGACACTTCAGGCACAGCAAGGAAACAAAGCAACGACAAAACCAAACCAAATCCAGGCAATCAAACCAGAAATCATCAGAGAACTGTCCCTATGTGTGTGTGTGTGTGTGAGACACAAGGACAGCAAGGGCAAGGATAAAAGGAACACGGCCTGAAAGCTTAACAGAGCTCAAACTTAACAGGACTTTACTTATACATTAACCTTAACTGATACTTTCAACCTCACAATTTAGCAAAAGAGCAGAGCATAACAGCATGTAACCTAACTTAAACCTATGACTTCGCAATTTAACAGAGGAATAACACTTAACAATATTGAACTTAACATAAAACTTATATTAAAGGTAACCGCTTAGCAAAAGAAAAACTCTCAGCAGCATTTTATTTAAGTTAGGCCTTGTGATTTAACCTTCCCTACAGGCCTGACTGACTCAGCTATCCAAGGCACTCCAACCCCTCAGAGAGCAGCATTTCTGCCACATTTCCCCAGCACAGGCACTCCTGTGTGCACACAAGCACCAAGAGTCAGCGCAAGGCACCTGTGAGCAATTATCCTGAGGGCAGGGAATGCTCACTGTGGATCTTTGGTATCTCCCCAGAGGTGAAGGGCTGAGCCTGGAGGAGTGGGGGGATCGGCCCAGGCTCCGTCGTTGTTCAGGATCCCCGAGTGCAGCAAATGGGAGAGTTCCTGGCTGGGAGAGGCCCCACTCAGAGGGAGTCACTGGCCCAGGAGAGCTCCAAGGGCTCCTTTTGGAGCGCTGTTTGCAGGGCCCCAAGAGAGAGGCTTCAGTCCCAGCAATGGCTCATCCTGGCCGCACTTGGCATCAACAGCTTTCTTTGGCAGTGTGAGAACAGGGATGTTGTGCCACTGAGGGAACAAAAACAGTTCCCAGGGCTGCTGCTAAAGGAACCAGGAGCTGGTTGGGCAGCAGCAGTGCCTGGAGAGGACAGTGTTTGTACTGAGCTCCAGAGGAGCTGAGCCCAGGGGCTGTTGGCCAAGGCCGAGGCCCAAGGAGCATTTCTCAGCTGGCAGGGTGGCCTGAGAAGGGCAGGGGAAAATGCAGCAGTACAGGGCCATGGAACCAAGGGACCATTGTGACACTGTGGGGCCTTGTTACACCAAGGAACCATTGTGACACTGTGAGGCCTCATGGAGTCATGGAGAGCACTGTGACATTGCTGGGCCTCATGGAACCAAGGGGACTGTACTGACGCTGTTTGGCTCCATGGAATGTAGAGATCATTGTGACACTGAGAGGCCCCATCAAATTAAGGGTCCATTGTGACACCACCGGGCCTCATGGAACCACGGAGACCATTATGACACTTTGTGGTGTCATGGAACCAGGCGGCCATTGTGACACTCTGGGACTCCATGGAACCAAAGGTTCATTGTGACATTGCAAGGCCTCATGGAACCATGAAAAGACAATTAAGACACTTTACAGCCTCATGGAACCAAAGGGCTATTGTGACACTGAGGGGCCCATGGAATCACAGAGACCATTGTGACACTCAGGGGACTCATGGAGACCATTGCGACACTACGAGGCCCCATGGAATAAGCAAAGCATTGTGAGACTGTGAAGCCTCATGGAACCAGTAAGACCATTGTGACCCAGGGAGGACCATTGTGATATTGTGCGGCCTCGTGAAACCAAACGTCCGTTGTGACACTGCAGGGCTGCATGGAACCAAAGATCCATTGTGACACTGCAGGGGCTCATGTCATCCGTGGTCCATTGTGACACTGGGCAACCAAAGGAGACCATTGTGACACTTCAGGGCTGCATGGAACTAAAGCTCCAGGGCTACACAGAGTGGCCTCCTGTCATCAATGGGCCATTGTGACACTGTGGAGTCAAAGGAGACCATTGTGACACTGCAAACCCCCAGGGTCCAAAGGCTCATTGTGACATTGCAGGGCTCATGGAACAGAGGAGTCATGGGACACTGTGGGGCCTGGGGAACCACGGAGACCATTGTGACACTACAAGGCCCCATGGAATTGTTGGGACCATTGTGACACTGCAGGGCCTTCTGTTATCTAGGGGCCATTGTGGCATTGTTGGACCCCATGGAAACAAGTAACCATTGTGGCACTGTGGGGTGTCATGGATCTAAGGCACCATTGTGACACTATGGGGCACTACAAAACTAATGGAACATGGAATAGATTTGGCTGGTTTGGCCCCCAGGGGCCATGTGACTGATCCAGCTGACCTTGGCATGTTGAGGGTCTCTTCTCATCTGCTGCTGAAATACTGGGGCTCTGTACTTTCCTTCCTATGGAAAAGATCTGTCCTTCTCCTCCAGGCACCCATGGCCAGAATTGGGATTTCACCTCCAACATTCCCTGTTGTGAGAGACTGGAGGAGATTGTTGGCTCAAAACATTTCATGTGTGGGGGAGGAAGGGACAGGTCCAGCCCTGCCCTGCCCTGGAACCCCAAACCCCCAGAGCCTCTCTCCCAGCCCAGCAGTGGCTGCCAGTCCCTGGCACAGCACAGGCAATGCTCCACAGCCAGCTCTGCAGCCCCAGCCCACTCCTGAGGGACCAAATGAGCCCAAGTCCCACCTGGGGGAAGGGCCCAGGAAGACCAAGGGGTATTTGAGGCTGACCACAAGGCAAGCACACATCTTGACCCTGCCTCCTCTTGGAATTTCCATGTGAATACTGCTGGAATCCAGGAGTTGGTAGCTGTGTGTGCTTCTCTGTATCTTTTTTGTCTTTCTTGCTTTCTATGTCTTTTTCTTCAGTTTTTGTGCTTCTGCAAATTTTGATTAACAATAAATTGAACAGACAGAGTTTGTGAGGTTGAATGGGCCAAGTCAGCACTTTGAGAAGTGTTTTTTGTTGACTGTCTGTCATCGTTTGACATGAGAAGAATTTTAAAAAGTAATACAAAACTTTTTGTGTAACTGACAATCTATTAAACCACTAAGATACTGAACACTCCTCTGTGAAACACAAATGTTAAAGATGAAAAAGCCCTGGAACCTCCTCTTTCTTTTCCAGTCAATAAAGAAGCAGCGAGCCCCAGCCTCCATTACAACCAAACCAAACCAAACCAAACCAAACCAAGCAACCCTGCCATGGGCTGAGCCCCTTCCCTCCTCCCCAGGCTGCCCCGCTCCCCATCAGCTCCACTCTAACCAAACCAAACCCCAACAACTACCAAACAGGAAAACAAAAGAGGCTACAAAACCCCAACCAGAACAAAGCCAGGCACAGCTATTAAAATCTTACCACCAAGTCCCCTCCCCCCAAAACAACTAAAACACAAACCCCTACAACCTACAACCTGTAAAAAATAACCCAACAACTAAAATTAAACACAAAAAAACCCCAAAACTATCAATAAAACCAATTCTAACACAACCCAACCACAATTTCCACCAGAAGTTACTGGCAGGTCGGGTGTTAACCCTTTCTATACTTCAATCCTCTCTCAAGTAAAAGGAAAAGACAATACAAGCATTTCAAAAAGCAACATAAAATCATGAAAGTCAATAGAGGAGAAATGAACTCCCCAAAAAAAAAACACGAAGAAAAAATACCTTAATCTTAAAACTAAAATCCTCTTATAAACTATAAGGAAAAAATCTTTTTCATTATAACACATAAAACTATTAAGATATACAAAAATTGAAATTAATATAATACAAAAACCTCCATACTGAAATAAACAAATGTTAAAATAACTGTAATTTCATCAAAAGTTCATACAGAAATTCAAATGTAATCCAGTACCGCCAAGAGAAGATCTCTATTCCCAGAGATAAAAAAAAATTAAAATTATATAAAAAAGATTTTTACCTTTAAAGAATTAATCTTTTAAACAATACCACATAAGTCAACATGGCCCATCAACAAGTTGTAAAAAAGCTTCTGGCAATAAAAACATCTTCACAATGTTTTGTTAGCCCAATTATCCCATCGTAAAAAAACCAAACAATATTAACAGTAGTAGCGATTTTAATTGAATAGTTAAAATAAAAAAATAAAATTGGATACAATATAATTTGATTAAAATAAGGGGTAATTTGGTTCCAATAATAGCGCATAAGCAAAAGATAACTGCAGAGTACGGAGGGCAGGGTTTTGGGACCCTTGCCACATCACGTACAAGCTTGCCAAGTGAAAATCACCCCTTATATGCCATGTGTCAATGCCATCTCCTCCTATTTTCAGTTCATCATATCTCTATCTCCGCCTTCATTACCACCTTTACCACGCATGTGCCGCCACGTGGTTTGGTGGTCGCACAAGTCTTTGGGGGTCGTCACTGATGAAGGCCCTTCAGTCTTCTTCGTTGTCCTTTAATTCACTTTTGGGTTACACATGCGCACCAAGCCAGTACAATGTAAGCCAAGACTAACGTATCTCTGCATCTACATATCAAGGCAATAAATCCCTTATAATTAGCATTTTCTGGGACACAACCAGATTTTGCTTCCTTTCTGCTCATTTTTAGCAACTGTATCTTCAGCTTCTTTCCTCCTGTCCTTGTGAACATCTGCTGGGAGAGGGGGTGGTGGGGCCCCTCCTCTCCCCCTCCTCTTTGGCATTACTACTTTTAACTGTTTTATTATTCCCAGATATTAATTTCTGTATCAATATTGATTACTGTTTCCATTTTTATCAGCATGAATCATACCTATTTATCACAACAATAACAAAGTCCTCCAGACCACTGTTATCCATGACAAAATTAATAACCACAAAAATGCTATTTTTTCCTCTTGTAAAAGAATCTCCATAACCTTAAAGAGAAAAACTTCTCTCCCAAAGTAAACTAAAACAAGACTATTTCAAAAATAGTAAATAACTAGAAATTTTAGGTTTCGTTTCTTTACATTGCCAGTAAAAATAACATTGTAAAAAACAGCTGTTCTAAGAGTTTATTTTAATTCTTACTACATTTTCCCTTTCGTTTACTTTTAATAAAATTTTCTTCCTACCCTTTAAATGTTTTAAGCCTACTGTACCTTTCTCACACTCCTGTCTCACAACAAAATAAATACATAAATAATTAATTGACAATAAAACCCACCACATTCATCAATATGTTAATTAAGAAATCTCAAGATTAGAAAAATCTTGAATTAACAAACCAAAACCACTACAGTGTCATAATAAACTTTTTGCCAAAGTTTCTCTGATTTTCTAAAGTTGCCAGCAAATTCTGTTTTGTTGTTTTGAGCTCCTGAGAATCTCTTGATGGTATTTCTCCAGTGAGTTGAACTCAGAGTACACAAAAAATTGTAACTCCTTTTAAATGTCTCTTTGGGAGAGTTTTTTGGGGAATGGGAGTCAGGGCTTGTGTGTCCTGCTTGGCCCAGCCCAGGCAGGGCTTTCCCAGCCACATTCCACACTCCATTTCCCAGCTGGAGCCGCTGCTGCCTCTGAGTTGTGCTGCCCCAGCCCCAGGGACGCTCTCCTTGTCTGCCCATTCCCCCACGGTCTCTGGGCAGGGATGGCCTCAGTGGGGGCTGCTGACATCCTCTGCACCTTGGAGGGTGCTGCTGAATTTTCCTGCTCCAGAGGCTTGTTCAGCCTTCAGCTCTTCAGTGCAGGAATTCAGTGTCCCAGGGCTCAATAACACTCCAACACCTTACAAGCCAAGCCTCTACGAAATAATTTTATTTCAGTTTCCAAATAATTTGTAGTTATGTAGATCCCAGTAGTGTATTCAAAGTGAATACATGATATTTAAAAAGACAGTGGGAAAACATTTTTTAGGTCCTGTTTAGTTTTGTTTTCCTGTTAATTCATTGATATATGCAATCTCCAACTGACATTGAATCCAAGTACCTCCTCATGCAGTTTGAATAGATATGAAAATCAAGACCCTTCATGGCTGACAATCAATCAGACTCTGTCCCTACCCCCACCCCACCATTTCCCCATCCAAGCCCTGGCACTCAGAGCAGCCTTGTGCAAATCTGAGCTCCCTCCAGCCCAGGCTGCACCTGCAGCTTTCAGCTCCTTGGCTCCAGCTCCCACCTGCTTTCCTTGAAGAAGGAGCTGCCTGAGACACAGACGGATGTTCATTTATTGTCAGCCAACAACGCCAAGGGAAAGCACAGCTCCATCAATGCAAAAGTCATTACTCTGTGGGATATTGAATCCTCTTTCCACAGCAGACAGTCTCAGAGCAATGGAAAACCATCTGAGCCCAGCACAGATCCCAAGGTCCCCCCAAACCCTCCCTGTCCCGATTCTGCCCAGATTTGCTCTTTGCACACACACGTCACACACTGAAGCCAGGAGCTCCCTCCATGCCCAGAGGGAGGAAAAGAGAGAAAGGGGATGAAGAGCTCTCCTGTGCAGAGCCAAGGTCCACGTGCAGCCCCTGCAGTGGGAAACACAACTCATCAGGTTTGTGTCCTTTGGGCTCAGGGAGTGGTGACACTCAGAGGCACAGAAAGGTTTCTTGCCAACAAACACACGTTGAACGCAGTCTCACTTCCACAGCCACTGGAGCTGACTGGCCGGCCAGCCGCTCCTGGAGTGACCGGTGGAGGCTATGAATCCCACCACTCCCAGGTTCTCGGCAAGAACCCCTGAGTAGTGACTCCGTCTGCGGTGTGGTGATGCAGGCGAGAGCAGGACTGCGAAGAACTGAGGTAATGGAATGAAGGAGTGTACAAGTGTGTGGATGCCAAGGCGCTTTTTTAGCCCGGGTGGGGCCAGTGACAGTGTCAGGTAAAAACCGTTAGGGAGGCACTTAAAAAGGGGATGGGGGCAACAGAAGAGACACGAGGGGCCAATGAGCAAAACCCAGGGGAGCAGCGAGGGACACAACTGAACCGATAGGAAGGGCCCAGGGGAGGGAAAAGGCTGAAGGGAAAAATCATATTCTAGGTGAGGGATGATTGACATAGAAGATTCTCGACATGAGAGGGGACGGTTACAATGATTGACAGGCAACAGGTGGGAGGAACAAACCATTAGGAGGGACAACATGGAGGGAACAGAGAGTCAAATCAAATTATTAACTTATAAAAAAGAACCAACTTTACAATAAACCCATATAAAACACACACAATGCTACAGTTGAACATTTGAACAGTTTAATATTCCTCACAGCTCTTTCCTCAGCTCTCTGTGATGTACCAGCAGCATCTGAAATGTCCCCCATCCCCAAGCGATTTCTGTACATAACAGTTTTAGGCAAAGACATAGGAAAAATTAAGTGACAGATATAAACACAATTAAGATGTTGACTAACATGATATTTATTTGAACTTCAGAAATATGGGGCAACTCTCTGCACCTAAAAGCATGAAACCAGTCATTTGACAGGCACTTGAAAGACCAGAGAGCATCTGGAGGAGGAAATCAAAAAACAGCAAGGTGGACATCGATCCAGCTGCTCTAGTGAAGGGGCATCCTTAGACATGGCCATCTAACCAGGAGAGCTGGAAACACATGAAGGAAGAGTGAGAGGAAGTAATACACTGGATATTGGTGACACAAGTCCACAGGAAGATCAGTACTTGTTCTTCTGCCATCATTACACTTCCAGGAATTTCCTGTTCCTGGTGGGAAAAATTTGTCATGGCTTAAAAGTACTCAAATGACCCAGGTAACAAAGATCCATTTGTATATTAGGAAACTAACAGGTATTAAAACCTGTGCCACTTTCCAGGCAGACATCAGCTGTGTGCCCATGAACAGGCAGTGCCACTTGTGCCCTGAGGTGCCCAGCTGGAACTGGATCTCTCAGAGAGCACCCGAGGGAGAGCAGAGCACCTTGCAGGCTGCAGGTCCCTGACAGCCCTGCAGGGCTCTTGTCCCATCAACATCTGCTCTGCTCCAGTCTGAAACAGGGCCCAGCATGGTGCCGGGATCATCAGAGAGCTGAGGTGTGTGCTGGAATTCAATGCCCTCCCCATCCTGCAGCAGCCCTGCATTTCCCTCCTGCAGCCTTGGTCTCCAGCACAGCCATGGAGGCTCTTTGGGCTCTGGACTGTTGCTGCAGCCCCCAAGGGCAGCTGAGCTCTGCCTTTGGCACAGTCAGGCCTGGCCAGCACAGGCCATGCTCAGCAATTCTCTGTGTGTGCCTGGCCTTGCTGTCAGCCCCGGCAGCGGCTGCATGGCCCCTTTGTGGCCCTGTGCTGGCACAGCCATGGTGGCCCAGCCCCTGTGCAGACCTAGCCCAGGCCAGGAGCATTGTGGCTGGGAACGGCCCCTGTGCCGTGGTGCCCACAGCAGACTTGGGGCTCTGTGCCCCATGGCCTCCCTGCTGGGCAGCCTCTTCCAGCTCTTGCACAGCCCCTGGCACCTGTGCGGCTGCACAGACAGCCCTGCCCCAGGCTCTGCTGGCCTCTGGGCCAGCAGAGAGGCCGGCCAGGGCTGGCCATGGCCGGGAACAGGCCCTGAGCCCCGCAGGAGGATGGAGCTGGGCCACAGCCAAACTCAGCCTAGGCCAAAGCTGGGCTCAGCAGCCAGGCCTGCCAATGCATGGGCACAGAGGCTGGTGCTGGCAAATGTCCTGGGCCCCCTCCCTGCTCTGTCCATGCCACCAAGGGCACCGAGCAGCCTCCTCTCTGGGCCACTTGCCTGTTTGCAATGCCTTGCACAGGCGCTGGCCCTGCCCCACAAGGCCTGGCCTGAGTCCTGCCCCTGCACGCTCAGCCAGGCTGAGATGGACACTGATGGTTTCTGGGCCAGGCTCCCTGAGCCCAGCCCAGCTCCCTGCAAGCTCTGCCAGCTGCCCTGAGCTCTGGGCAGCACCAAGAGCCTCTCCCCAGCCCAGCCAGCTCTGGCCCCACAGCTCTGCTCAGGCCAGGCTGCTCTGGGCACTGCCCCACGGCCTCAGCCCCTGGCAAGGGCACAGCAGCAGCTGCAGCTGCCACAGGACTCAGCCCCAGCCATGGGGGAAGGTGCTTGGCCAAGGCCAAAGGAGGCTCCCTGGCTGCCCTGCTCCCCTCGGGCTGAGGTGCTTAGAGCTCTGCAGGCCCTGCTGCCATCCCATCTGCCCAGGGCAGCACAAGAGCCGTGGCCTTGGAGCCCTCAAGAGCTGCTCCTGCTGCAGGCCCAGGGCCCATGCCAAAGCTGGGGCAGCCACAAAGCTGTGCCCATTTCTCTTCATTGCTGCTCTGATGGCGATGGATTCTCAGCCACTTGGAGGTTGATGATGAATTTTATTTCTCCAGAGGCCTCTTTCTTCTTGAGGTCTTCCGTTCAGAAATTCAATGTAAAAGGTTAATAAATATTTGTTCCAAACACACCTGAACAAGAAAAACCCTTGGGAATAATCTAAGTTTTCAAGTGTTCTTTGGGTAATTAGACAGATTTCAGAAGTCTATTTAAAGTGAATATACTGTATTTAAAACAATGCAGAGAGAATTGTTTTTTCCTGTTTTCTTATTTTGTTCATAGATTGATATCAGCAATGTCCAATTGATATTGAACCCCAGCACCTCTTCATGCAGTTTGAACAGATATCAAAATCCAGACCCTTCATGGCTGACAATCAATCACACTTTGTCTCTATCTCCTCCTCACCCTTTCCCTCATCCAACCCCTGGCACTCAGAGCAGCTGAGGAATGGAGTCACATCCAGGGGTGTCCCAAGGGCTCAGAACTGGGGCCAGGTCAGTGAAGTCTCTTTATTGCTGATCTGGATGAGGCCATCGAGAGTACCCTCAGTCAGTTCCCAGGTGAGCCCAAGCTGGGTTGGAGTGTGGCTGTGCTGAAGGGCAGGAAGCTCTGCAGATAGATCTGGACAGGACGGAGCCATGGGCCCAGGACAATTGGATGAGGTTTACCAAGGCCAATGGCCGGGTCCTACCCTGGGCTTACAACCACCCCAAATCCCTGGCCCTACCCTGCCCCTGATCCCCACAGCCTGTCCTGTTTTCTTCATCCCTGCATTGCCAGGGACTTTGTGGAATAAGGGAGCTCTGCTCTGGCTATGGAGGGAGGTCCAAGTGATACCACTGGAGTGGGAACCACAACTCATCATGTTTGTGTCTTTTGGGGGGTGTGGAACTGGTGTCACTCAGAGGCACAGAAAATTTCTCTTCATGGCAAACAGGCCCCAGTTGAACAGGACACCATATCATAACAATCACAATCCTCCCTCAGATATGTGCAACGTCCCAGCAGCATCTGATGAGTCCACCATTCACAGGTGATTTCCATACTAAAATAAATTTCAGACAAAAGAACAATTAAGTTCTTGTATCAGGATGCTTGTCCTGGAGTGGGTGCAAAACAGATCCAACAATTCCTGATTTGCCAAGCTGTCACTGGTGGATGGAGATGGGAGGTCAGGCTGCTCTTGGTGTTGAGGAAATGCTGAAAGCAGCCTGACTCATTTCATCTCCTCATGCCCTGGCTGACATCTCCTCTTTCCCCTTCCACCCATTGGCTTTTGTCTCCCACACGCCCACTGTGAAGAGCCTGGCTCTGGGTTCTCCATCCCCTCCTGGCTGGCACTGCCAGGCTGGGATGAGGAGCCCCTCAGCCTTCCCTGCTCCGGGCTGGACAAGCCCAGCTCCCTCAGCCCCTGCTCACAGCCCAAGGGCTCCAGCCCCACCTTGGAGGCCCTTCCCAGACCCTGCTCCAGCTGCCAGACATCTTTCCTGCCCTGGGCAACCCAATCCAGGCCACAGTGACTGGATAACCCACGTCCTTGATGTCCTGGTCACACAGCCCTGGCCCCTTCTCCCCATGTCAGGCTTTGGGATGGATCCTGTGGAACATCCTTTGGTGGAGGCTGTGGCTCCAGGTGGGCTGGGGGAATCCCGGGGGACAGGGACCCTGCTGGGCATGAACAGCATTGGACTTGTTGGGAGAAACTGTGAGGGGGAGCTGGGGCAGAGTGACCAACCCAGTGACCTGACACAGACCTGCTGGGATGTCACAGCTGGTCTCTGATGTCACAGCCTGCTCTGTGATGTCACAGCCCATTCTCCAATGTCACACAGCTGATCTCTGATGGTTGGTCACAGCTGGTCACAGCCAACTCTGTGATGTCTCAGTCTGCTCCGTGATGTCAGACCTCTGCCCTCTGATGTCACAGATGGCTCTGTGATGTCACAGAGGCAGTATATGATGTCATAGCTGCTCAAACACCTCACATAACCCGCTCTGTGATGTCAAAGCCCACTCTGTGGCCTCATGTTACCAGATGATAAATTGTCTCCACCAGGTGAGCTGACACCTGGACCTTGTTCTCCAAAACCCCAGGCCTGTGGAAACCACACAATGCCCATTGTGTGAGAAGGGGAACTGGAAGTTCAGCAGCCTCAGTGTCCTCCCAGCTCAGCCAGGCCCTCTGGAACATTGGGGTCCATGACCACCACGCACCACCAGAGAGACCCCCAGGACAGAAGAACACATGGGTGAAGGGGAGGGGAAATATGTGAATGATTTTGGGGAAACCATTATCATATTTATGTTTAGTCTGGGAAAATCAATGAATATGTGTGCAATATACAGAATATAAAGAGAAACTTTCCTTTACTCAGCCTGCACGGCTTTGGGAGGAGCTGTCCCCCGTCCATCCCCCTGAATAAATAATGCTGCTTTTTAATGCTGCATTGGTGTTAAGGAGTCTTCTATTTTACTGAATTTTTGGTAACACTCCCACTGCCAAGGAAAGTTCTGTCTGCTGCTGTTCACAAACAGAGAAGGGCTGGTGGCAGATGTGGTGCTCAGAGGTTGCCTGAGGCACAGTGACCATGAAATAATTAAGTTTTCAATGTTCTGGGAAAGAAGGAGGGGCAGCAACAAAACTTCTACACTGGAATTAGGAAGGGCAGACTTTGGCCTGTTTAGGATGTTGATTTTGGGAGTACCAAATTAGGTCCTGATTTTTTGAAGGAGAACATCCCTTAAAAACAAAGGGGTCCAGGAAGGATGGACACATTTCAAGGAAGTAATCTTAAGGGGAAGGAGCAGCCTGTCCCAATGTGGCAAAAGATGAGCTAGTGCGGAAAATGACTGGCCTGGCTGGCCATGGAGATTTTGTGGGAACTCAAGGGTAACAAGAGGTGCATCAACTTTGGACAGAAGGTCAAGCAGCTTAGGAAATGTTTAAGGATGTTGTGAAGTTGTGCAGAAAAAAAGTCAAGAGGTGAAAGCTCAATTAGAGTTTAACCTGACCACTTCTGTGAAAAAAAAAATAGACAATGTTTCCACAATTAAATTAATAGCAAAACATGTTGTAAGGAAAACCTCTACTCTTTACTGGATGCAGTGGGGAATATAGTAACTAAAGATAAGGAGAAGGCAGAGCTACTTAACATCTTGTTTCTCTCAATTTTCGATATTAGGACAGGCTGTCCTCAGGACAAGTGCTCTGCTGAGCTGGTAGATGGGCACAGGGACCAGAACAGCCCCTGTAATCCAGGAGGAAGCAGTTGGTGACCTGCTGAGCCACTCAGATGCTCACAGGTGTGTGAGATCAGATGGGATCCATCCTAGGGAGATGAGGGAGCTGTGGATGAGCTCCCCAAGCTGCTCTCCATCATTTACCATCAGTGCTGGCTCAGCAGGGAGGTCCCAGAGGACTGGAGGTGCCAGTGTGAGCCAAATACCAAGAAGGACTGGAAGGAGGAGCTGGGGAACTCCAGGCCTGTCAGCCTGCCCTGGGTGCCCGGCAAGGTTATGGAACAGATCACCTTGAGTGCCATCACAGGGCACCCACAGGATGGCCGAGGGGTCAGAGCCAGCCAGAGTGGATTCCAATGTCTGCATGGAATGGTCTGGATGAGGGGATTGTGTCCAGCATCAGCAAATATGCAGATGACACCAAAATGGGTGTGAGTTTGGATCTGATAGAGGATGGAGGTAGGAGGGCTCTGCACAGGGCCCTGGACAGGCTGGATCCAGGGCCCAAATCCAACAAGGTGAGGTTGAACAAGTCCAAGTGTCGGGTCCTGCACTTTGGCCACAACAACCCCTGCAGCGCTACAGGCTGGGGACAGAGTGGCTGGAGAGCAGCCAGGCAGAAAGGGACCTGCAGGGACTGATGGACAGCAGGCTGGGCATGAGGCAGCAGTGTGCCCAGGTGGGCAAGAAGGCCAATGGCTCCTGGCCTGGATCAGGAATGGTGTGGCCAGCAGGAGCAGGGCAGGGATTCTTTCCCTGTGCTGGGCAAAGGTTGGGCAGCACCTCGAGTGCTGTGTCTAGTTCTGGGTCCCCTGGGGTGGGGAATTAGAAGAAATTTGTATCAGGAAGAGTAAAGAAAGCAAAGGTGAAGCAAGGGAAATGCTCAGGGCATTGGAATTGTGTCATTTATATCATGCACAGCTGCAGAGATTTACAAAAGGATAAGCTCAGCAAAGCACATCATCATTAGCAAAGAATTACAAAAGAAGCTCAGCAATCCATCATAACCCATCATTACATTTTGATGACCAATCCCTTGGTGAAACACTAGAGGTGTTTGTGGAGACAAAGATTCTGGCTGACTATCAAGGTACACCTTACAGACATCAGCAGTACTTTAGTGACACTGTTCTTAAATCTTTGTTTTCAATCTCATTCCAATTAGGAACAAGAATTCCGTTGTACATGGAGCTGGAACCTTTTTAATTCCAGAATAATGCACCGAGGTCCTTTGCTGCTCAGCTTTACCATGCTGTCTTGTGGCTAACAAGGCTTGGGGGGCCCTTTCCCCTCTGGCTGGAAGGGGCCAGGTCCCAGTCCCTGAGGGGCACCCAGGCTCCTGGATGGAATTCCTGTGCAAGTCCCTCAGTGTCACAGCAGCCTTCCCAAGGAGCCCCGTGGATCAGAGCATTTTCCAAAGGGGCCCTTGTGGCAAACAGGGAGATCTGGTCTGGCAGGATGTGTAAAACAATCTCCTGTCGGATCTCCTTGCTCTCACACAGAATCCTTGGCTGCAGGGACACATTCCCATTGTTCCTGCCCAGGTTTCAGGACTCAGAGTTGTCTTTCCTAGGAGCTGCTCCTTCAGCTGCCTCGGGAGGGCCTTTTGGCCTCCGGACCCACACTCTGGCTCCATTATTAGGGCTGCTGCATCCAAACACTTTATCTCCACAAACGGTGGTGACTGGAAGTGGATCTCCTTTTTTCACAATCGTTCTCAAAATTGCAAGATCAATAATTGTGCTAGTCTGTCATGGGGTTGAATAATCCAATCTTGTTTGTTATTGTTTACAGAATTACTGTAATTTATCCTTGATATTCTGCATCAATTCCTCCTGCCATGACAGGAACACTTGGCAAGGCCAAGCTCCAAGGGAGCAGTTACAAAAGCAAAGTGTCCTGGAGGAATCTGAACTCCTGTTTCAGTACTGATAGCTCTCATTTGATTTGAATTTTTCCTAATGAATTCCAATGCATGAAGGCCCAGCCCTGCAGCCTCTGGGCTGGCCCTGCCAGGGGCCATCACAGCCAGAACAATTTCCCAGGCAGCCCAAGTCTCACTGCCCATGGCTGGATTTGAAAACTGGGGGCAGCCGTGCACAGCCAGGGGGTTTCATTTTCCCAGTGAGCCATTGTCAAGTGCATGGAGCACATCTGGGAGATGGTTCTCCATGGACAAAGGTTCCCATCTCCTCATTTTTCCAACTGCTCTTTTAACAACCCCTTCACCCTTTTAACCAATCCTGCAGCTTGTGCATAATCTGGTACATGGAAAACCCTGCAGGCAAAATCACTGTATTTTTCACAGGAACAGACAAAGCACTCTGCATCACAATATCAGCAAACCCTGCAAAAATAGCCAATTTCCTCCCTTTCTCCCTTTTTCATTGTATACAATCTCAAAAAGTTGACCACTGACATGAGGGTCCTGGCCAATCCTGTTCTGTAGGGTATTTAGTGTTACATCCCTGAGCAGCCAAAGCTACCAAATTAGTATTGTCAGCACTATTTCACATTAATAAATAATTTTATACATAGATAGTGATATAGAAATATAGATAGATACAGAAATACATATATATAAATAGATATATTGAGGTCTTATTATACTATAAATACATATATAATTATTATGTATATAGATATTGCACTTGCACAAATGCATCTGAGCTCAAGATTAAAACCTTCTTCTCTTGCTCCATGTGGGAGCATTCCAACCATAATTGTTTCTTCTGAAGGTGCTGTTTCCTATGTACTCACAACAAATTCATCTTTGTCTGCCCAAACCCACAAGATCTTTTCCTTTTCCATGTGCAATTTGTGGGTGCATTTGAAGCCATCCAGGAGTGCAGCTTCTTTTACCCAACTGCCCCACTGCCCACACAGGGATCCAACCTCAGCCCACTCCAGAGCCAGGGAACTCCAGGGAAGGGCTTCCCAGCTGGGAATTTCTGATGGGACTGATTCCTCACACTGACACTGAACAAGTGACATTTTGTTGGGATCTAGCCAGACTGTGCCAGTTTTGTTTTACCAGTGGCCAAAGTCAGCACCAAAGACACAGACTCAAACTGAACGAATCAGTGTCATTTCCTGCAGTTCAGAGCAGCAAAGAATCACAAAAGGAGCAGCTCAGCAATGCACCCAACCATCCCCACCAAAGACTGCCTGCAGTGATTAAGAAAGATCCAGCAGCATTTACCCTCAGCCTTTACCATCCCCCAGATCCACACAGCAGCTGGGGAAGTTGTCACAGCCAAGAGCTGCAGAGCCACTCCTGGGCACTGGGAATTCCTGCAGGTGCCTCCAGCCCCAGGTGAGGCTCCAACCCTGCTGGGAGAGGGCCCAGCTCTGACAGTGCTGAATGAACAAACTGACAGCACTGCTAGTGTGGCAACATCTGTTTTCATCCTCCTCTTGGGTCCCTCCCAAAGCCTGGTCAGGGCTCAAGGAGGAACCAAGGGAGGTGACTTTGATCTTTCAGCCCCAAACAAGGCCCGATGTCCGATTTCATGGCCTTGTCTGGCTTCTAAATACACAAAGGTCAATACATGTTTCACTAATGAGTGGCTACATCTATCTCAGTGCTAAAAACCATGCCCATTTCATTAGGGAGCAGATACAAAGATAACCTTTGCTTGGAAGGTTCATCCAGAGGCCACCTTTGGCTCAGGGCCTGCTGTCCAGGCCTCACTCAGGGCTGGTGTCCAGGCCTTGGCACTTCAGGGACGTGGTTTAGTGCTGGGCTTGGCACTGCTGGGTGACCGGCTGCACTGGGTGAGCTCAGAGTGCTTTTCCAACAGAAAGGATTCCGTGATTCCATTATTCTATTCACTGCATTCAGCTGGGGCTATTTTAGCAGCATTCCTTTGCTCCAAAAGTTCCCTCTTGCCCAGCTCCTGTGGCCTGAGGCTTCAGCTCCTGGTTCTGAGCTGCTCATGCTGAACGAGACGACTCGGAGAGAAGAACACAGTCCATGCAATCATTTCTGGGACACGGAGAGGGGAGGCTGTGCAAACAGGAGCATTGTTTGCTGCAGCCTGCTCTCTGCCCTTCATGCCTTTCAGCGCTTTGAACCAGCCAAGAGCTTTCTCCAAGAGTGCAATGGAGCAGCTGCTCCTGCTCCCAGGCCTGGCTCTCTCCAGTCTCTGCCCTTGCCTGGTTCTGTTCCTCTTGCTGTGCCCTCTGTTCCCCCAGGGCTCGCTGGCTGCTTCCCAGGACTGTGGCACTGGCACAGATCCAGTGCTCCAGAGCCTCCTTTCTGTGCCCTTGCAGCTGCCTGGGCACAGCAGCCTTTTCCATCTGGAAGCTCCCCATGGACAGGGAGTGCCCAGCTCCGTTCCTTGCACAGCCTCCAGGAGCCCAGGCCTGCCATCTCCAGTCCCTGCTGCCACTAGGGGCTCCCAGGTGCCTCAGGCTGCTGTGACACCGCTGCACACGGGAGGGAAGAGGGGCAGGGTCTGTGCTCGAAGTCAGCTCCATGTGCTGCTGCTGCTACTGTGAGGTCATTTGTGCAGCCCTGGCCCAGAGTCAGGGATCAGATCCTGCCAGTGTCTTCCAGCCCTGGCTGCTTAGAGTTTGGGCCTTGGAGCCTCAGGTGGCCAAAGGCAGCTGCTGCTGGTCCCTCTGTGTGCCCGTGTTCAGCAGCGCTGCTCCATCAGTCTGTGCCCAGCAACGGGGAAAAGCCTCAGCCCTGCAGGACCAGGAGCTGCTGGGCTGTGCCTGAGCAGCTCAGCCAGCAGGAAGGGAGCTGCTCCACACGGAAACCAGGAGCAAAGGACATTTCTTCTGTAGGACATGTTTTCTATTTAGAGGGAAAAAAAAGGAAAAAGGAAAAAAATAGGTAAATTGTAAAAGTTAAGAATAAAATCAAAGTGTTAGTGAAAAAACATAACACAATGTTAGTGAAAAAACCAAAACATAAATGCAAAGATACATTCTTTGCATTAAGAGGTAAATGATCTTTTTCAAAAGAGAACTCAGTTCTTTACATTGTAAATGTGCTGATGGCATGGATCCATCTTACTGACCTCAGCAGCCTCTTAAAAGATTTGGGGCTTTGTTCCCAACACTGGTATTTGAAATTGTGCTCGAAGCAAGAGGAAATTGCTTCGTGCCCTTCCAGCTCCAAGCAGGACTGGGAATGGAAACTCTGTCAAAGCCCAAATCCTTTAGAAGATGACCTTCCTTCTCAGCCTGGGAATGAGCTGCACATTCCCTTTGAAACTGCCAGGAGTTTCTTAGAGTCACAAAGTCCCACTTACGGCTTTTTGCTCTGGTTTGGAAGTGCAGAAGGGCAATTCTCCATCCACCAGCTCCAGACTGCACTGCCTCAGGAACACGGCCCACTCACCAGCCTTTGGCCCACTCGTGGCACTGCTTGAGGAGGAACAAAGTGCAATTGCACAATTCCAGCCAGTCAAGAAGGAAGAATGAGACAGACAAAACACCCTGTGTAGATCCAGGCGTTCAGCTGGGACTGTGGAGAGTTTGGGTCCTTGCCAATTGGATGTGTGTCCCCAGCTGCAATCTCTGGGCCTGCAGCAGAGTCTCACTCACCTGCCAAAGCAGAAAGCTCAGGCGCTGTGCTCACAATAGGCTCGTCTGATGCAAAGCTGTCAGAGCAATGTGAGGGCAGATCCAGCCCAGCTGGGCCCAGGGCTGAGCCCCGCAGAGCCCTGGCAGAGCCCAGAGCAGCCTCAGCACCCGCAGAGCCCGGCTGCAAGGAGAGAAAGCAGAAACCACCCATCAGCTGAGGGCTCCTGTGCCCTTGTGCCAAGGCCTGCGGTGCCCAGGCCATGCTGGCTGTGCCCAGAGCTGCCCATCCCTGCCTTTGGCAGCAGAGCAGGAGGGCAGCACATGTGCCCAGCCTACAGCCAGCCACGGCACATCCAGCCCTCAGCAGCTGCCCAGAGCAGGATGCTCCTGTGCTCGCTGCCATCTCCCAAAAGCTCTGATCCCACCCTGCCAATCACACAGGGACCCACCTCACGCCACCCACGGCTGGAAGAAAAGCTGCTCCCAAACCATGGCCTCAGCCTTCTCCAAGGGCACGGCCCATCCACGCCACAGCTGCTCCCAAGCACTTCCCCATCCACACTGGACCACCTCGAATGCTTCCTCTGGAATAACAAACAACACATTATTGAAAAGAGTTTAGAGACAAAAAGGGAAAACAAGAAAAACGGTAAAAACTCTTATGTCTGTCAGGGCCTTGAGGAAGGCCCAACCCCTACATGGTAGGGAAAAACCCAGCCATGGCTGTGAGAAACCCACACTTTCTCTCTTCCCCCCTGCACTGCCCCCCAAAATCACGGTGACCCCAAAGCAAACAAGGGCAGGGGAGCAGCCCAGCCCTTCCTTGCCTGCACAGCAAAGCAGCTGTGCACAGGTTCTGGAGCCTCACCTCTGCTCCCACCATGGGGCTTTGTTTGTGTCGGGCTGGCTGCCCCAGCCCCAGCCCCAGCCTGGGGCACGGTGGGTGCTGGGGTCTGTTGGCAGGGCCAGGAGCCCACTCCCATTTCGTACCCACCCCAGCCCCTCCTCCCAGCCCTGCCAAAAGCAGCTGGGACAGCGACTGAAGACTGAGTTGCATCTGCCCCAGCAAAGGGGGAGCCTTTGGTTCCCCGCCACGTTGGGTCATGACCACATCTGGCAGAATTTCCCCAGGTGGGACTCATCTGCCAATTCCCTGTGGAGTTTGGCTTTGAAGAAGGTGCCAGAATCAAAGTGCATCACCTTCAGCCTCCCGTGGCCAGGCTGAGGAAGAGCTTGTCATCCCTGATGTCACCCTCGCTGTCTCCAGCAGCAGCAGCAGCAGCAGCATCCCCACCCGGTACAGCTTCTCCAGGGGCTCCTTCCCCTTCCCTGGGGGCAGACCAGGCTCTCAGGGCTCTGCCCAGGGCCCCAGCTGTCAGGGAACCAGGACAAGCAAAACCAGCTGGGATGGCGGCCACCAGTGCTGGGCAGAGCAGCTCAGCTCCAGCACAAGGGCTGTGTGTTCCCATCCCATGAGCCCGGTGCAGTGACACTGGCAGCACAAAAAGCTCTGGGTTCCTTTGCTTCTCATTGCCAAGGCATATGTGGAGCAGGAACTTACCAGGGCTCTGGATCAAAGTGTGCCTGTGGCTCTCTCCCTTCTTCTATGGCAGAGGAATATCCCACATCCAAGGATCACAGAACAGGTCTTCCAGTGCGGGTCTGTCCAAGGAGTTCACGGATAAACACCACCTGATCAGATTTTTGCACTCTGGGGAGAGAAAGCAGAAAGTGACGGTCAGCCAGAGAAGGCTCCTGTCTGCTTTACCCCACTATTCCCATGCCCAGGCCATGCTGGATGTGCTCAGAGCTGGGCCTAAACTTTCCCATCAATTCCCTGTTTTGGAGGAGAGCAGCACATGTGCCACCTCCTCAGCAGAGCAGGATGCCCACGACCCCGCTGCTGTCTCCCAGCACTGGCATTCCCCCCGTGCCCAGAGAAGAGGATCCACCTTGAGAGAGCCGTTGTGGCAGCGGGAGCTGGCCCCAGCTGAGGTTCTGGCCCCTCTTGAAAGGGTGCTCCCCGCAGACCATCTGGTGCAGCAGGATGCCCAGGGACCAGATGGTAGCTGGCTCACCATGGTACCAGCCAAAGTTATTCCATTCTGGGGGGCTGTAGGACAGTGTTCCTATGGAATAGAGATGGAGTTCATGAGGGTGATGCTGCTGCTCCCAGAGCCGGTCCCAGCATCCCTGCGCCTGCGGGGGCTGCATCAGGGGCACACAGGGTGACCACTGCCCTCTCGCCAGCACCTGGGACTTGTGCACAAAGTTAGGGTTGGAAAAGAAGCCTCTGGTGCTGGAAGAGGGCAGCCCTGGCTAGGCCCGACCATGACATGCAAAGGAAAAACCCACTCCATGCTGGGGAAAAAACCTGCCCTTATCCTCCCTGCCTGCATTGCCCCAAAACTATAATGAAGCCAAGGCAAACAGGGAGAGTGGAGCAGCCCAAGCCCTTCCTCTCATATGCACACCAAAGTGGCTGGGGCACAGGTTCCGCCCTCCCTCTCTGCTACCCCACCCACGGGGGTTTTGGTCGGGCTGGCTGCCCCAGCCCAGCCCCAGTCCTGGGCAGAGTGGCTGGCAAAGGCTGCCAGCAGGGCTGGAAGATGGCTGCCCACCCAGCCCCGCTCTAAAGCTGAAGATTCAGTGCCCTGACTGGCAGCAAAAGGGAGAAGTCCCGCTGCCACAGCCAGCTTGGGCTGGGAGATGTTGGGCCATGAGATGTCAGCAGCGGGAGCACAGCCCTGGGTAGGCTCACCTGCAAAGTGAGTGTAGACTGTGTCCTGCAGGTAGGTGCCACAGCCAAAGTCAATCAGTTTGGCCTGCCCGGTGTCCAGGTCAACCAGGATGTTCTCTGGTTTGATGTCCCTGTGCAGGACCCCGCAGCTGGTGCAGTGCCGCACCGCCTCCAGCACCTGGCGGAACAGCTCCCGCGCCTCCTCCTCGGGCAGGAACCGCCGTGCCCGAATGAAATGCTGCAGGTCCTGACACTGCTCTGGCCGCTCCAGCACCATCACGATGCAGTTGGGGAGCTCGAGCCACTCCAGCAGCTGGACCACACCGGGGAAGCCAGTGGACACCTTGGCCAGCAGCACGATCTCCAGGGGTGCGCTGGTGCCGTCGGGCTGCGGCAGGAGCACGATGCCGTCAGTGGGGCCGATGCCGTGCCAGGCCTGGGGAAGCCCTCAGCCAGCCCGGGATGCTCTGCGCCCTGCGCTGGCCACACGCCCGCTCTCCCTCGGGGCGTCCTGGCGGCTCCCACCGTGCCGGGCCCCGGCTCATCCCCGGCCGGCAGCCCCGGCTGCTGGCCCCGCTCACTCACCAGCTCGCCCCAGTGCCGGACGCGGTTCCGTGGCACCCTTTTGATGGCCACCTGCAAGCCAAGGGCAGCAGCGGGGTGAGCTCGCCGCCCGCACTGCGAGCCCCATCCTCCGCCCTCCGCCCTCCTCCTCCATCCCCTCCTCCTGCGCCCCGCCGCCGGCCCCGCCGCTCACCGGCGCGCCATCCGAGAGCCTCGTGGCTGCGAAGACTCTGCCGAAGCCGCCGCGCCCCAGCAGCGATCCCAGCCGGTACCGCTCCTGCAGGGCCTCCTGCGCCGTCCCTGTTGGCGGGACACGGCTGTCAGCGCTCGGTCCGGGGCCAGCAACGACCCCCGAGCGCCCCTCACCCGCCCCGGGCCGGCCATGCCCAGGCGTTCGCTCCCGGGAACGCGTCACGGGAGGCTCGGGGCCGGCGGCCGCGCTGCCGAGCGGCGGAGCTCGGGCCGGGGAAGCCGCAGCGGAGGCGGCGGGAGCGGCCGCACCGCCTGTGTCCTCCGCGGGCCCCGGGAGGAGCCCGGGCCGGGGCCGGGGCCGGGGCCGGGGCCGGGGCCGGGGCCGGGGGTGGGACTGTGGCTGGGGCCGGGGGCGGGGTGGGGCCAGGCGGAGGCAAAGGGCGGCGATGCCGCCCCCGCCCCAGGCACTGATGCCTGCCCAGCAGCGCCACCGCTAGTACGGGCAGAGCCGGGTGGAGGCGAGACCGCGGCGGGACGGCCGGGGCCGGGCACGGGGCAGCCCCACCCGAGGCCCGCGGCGGGCCGGGGGCATGGCCCAGCCCTACAGGGGAAAAGGAGGCGGGGAGAGGAGAGGGACGCCGGGCAAGGGACCCCGAGAGAAGGGTGCCCGACAGCGGGAAAGGGAGAGAGAGAGAAAGAAAGAGAGAAGAGAAAGAAAGAGAGTATTCAAAATATCTCTTTGCTGCCGCCGCTATTGCTGCCGCCTCTGCTGCTGCCGCCGCTGCCGCCGCTGCAACTGAAGCACCGGGGCCGTTCGTCCCCGTGTCCGTTCCCTGCTCCCCCCACGAGTGCCACGTTCGAGCCCCGCGTGCCCCGGGGACAGCCCCTCCGTCTGTCCAAACACGGGAACTTTGCAGTGCTGAGCCCAGATGCAGAGCCCTGACTCCTGCACACTGGCACAGCGACCCCCTCGCTTGCTGCGGTGCATTGTCCTTGCTGAGCGTCAAACACTGTCGGGACACCTTCCCTTGGGGTAGGATTCCTAACTGAGCCCAGCACTGCACTGACACCTCCAGTGTTGCTTTCCTGTAAAAACAGGGGAAGGAAAACTGTGTGTGGCTCATGGTATTTTAGTGTCGAAAAATCACTAAGTCACCAATCTTAGAGGTGAGGTGCATCTGGAATTACTGGGATGCAACATGGAAAAGGGGAGCATAGAAATAAATAGAGGAAAGCATCTTGGATTGTTTCTTTCATTTTCATTTCACTTCTGGAAAGCTGTTTCAGTTTTCCAGGAATCTTCTCCTGTCTGCTCTTCCCAAGAATCTCTCATGGAGAATAGGGTCAATTTTCTGTCACAAGATTTGCCACCAGGAAATGATGCCACTGGTGAAATTTTCATTGTAACTGTTTGTGCTGGCTTAGGGCAAATTTTGTGAGGAAATCTCCAAAAGGGGTCTGTCTAGAAAGCAAGTTCAAGCGGCCCCTCCCCCTACTAGTTCAGGAAAAGACTTCCCTCAAGAAAAGTGAAAAAAAACCCCAGTTTATTTAACAAGTAAAGTATTCACAAACATGAAAAATGAATAATATTAAATCAAACCTCTGACAGTGGTGAAGAGATGGCAAATTCAGAAAGTCCTTTTTGTGGGTTGTAGTTGGCTCACTCGGTCTCTTCTAAGTCCCTCTGGCGCTGGAATGCAGCGTCCCAGAGCTTGGTGGGCCACAGGTGTGAGCTGCTGCCGGTGTTTGTCTGGGTTTTCAGTCCAGAGCAGGTTTAAACAGTTCCAAGAAAAAGGAAAGCCACAGTCCAAGGAACTTCTCTTCCTAAGCTAGCTAAAACCAAATTGCTAGACCTGGACTGTGAAGGCATCGGGAAATTTCCAAATCTGGGCACTGGCGGTGCAGCAAACACCAGATCTGAATGATGCTGGTGCCCAAACCTGCAAATTTCCAAATTTTGGCTTTCTGTGCCAGCAAATCCCCGGACTTGGGCTGTGCCAGCACCAGGAAGTTTTCACATCTGGGCACTGGCACTGCTAGCCAACACCAGATCTGGGTGGTGTCATTGCCAACAACAGAAATTTGCCAGATTTGGGCTCTGCTGGCACTGAGAAATTTCCAAATCTGGGTTCTGGTGCAGGAAACACAAGATGTGGGGGTGGTGCCAGACCCAGTAGCAGGAAGCTGCCACAGGTTTTGGGTTTCTGTGCCAGCAAATTGCTGCACTTGGGCTGTGTCAGAATAGGGACATTTCCAGATCTGGGCACTGGCAGTGCCGGCAAACAGCCCATTTCAGGCTCCAGGCTCCAGGAAGGACTGGCTCTGCATGCCTTCCTCTTTTCTTTCCTTCTTTCCTTGCATCTTTCTTGGGATCGTGCTGCCAACAAACTCCAGATTGGGCGGTGCTGGCAAGGGGAAATTGCCAGGTTTTAGCTTTATTTGCCTGCAAATTCTGGATATGGGTGGTGCCAGAAGAGGGAAATTGCCAGATGTGGGCACTGGCAGTGCCAGCGCACGCCAGATCTTGGTGGGGAATGTGCCGGCACTGGGAAATTGCCAGATGCTAATTTTCTGTGCTAACAAATTGCTGGAATTAGGCTGTGCAGGCATCTGAAACATTCCCGATCTGGGTACTGGGGGTGTCAGCAAATCCGAGATCGGGTTGCTGTAGGTACCAGGTCTTTGCTTGGTTTTGACTTTCTTTGCCAGCAAGTTACTACACTTGGGCTGTGCCAGAATAGGGAAATACCAAAATCTGGGAACTGGCAGTGCCAGCAAACACCACATTTCAGGAAGGTCTGGATCTGGACCCGTTCCCTCCCTGCATCCCTCCCTCAACAAGGTGCCAGAGTAGCTGGACAGCAGTCAGGCAGAAAGGGACCTGCAGGGAGTGATGGACAGCAGGCTGGACATGAGCCAGCAGTGTGCCCGGGTGGCCAAGAAGGCCAATGGCTCCTGGCCTGGCTCAGGAATGGTGTGGCCAGCAGGAGCAGGGCACGGATTCTTCCCCTGTGCTCAGCGCTGCTGTGGCAGCACCTCAAGTGCTGTTTGCAGTTCTTGGCCCCCTAATTTAGGAAGGACATGGAGGGGCTGGAGCGTGTCCAGAGAAGGGCAACAAGGCTGGGGAAGGGTCTGGAGCACAAGTCCTGTGAGGAACAGCTGAGGGAGCTGACGTTGTTTATCCTGGAGGAGGCTCAGGGGAGGCAAGGCGGTGTCAGGGCACAGGCTGGACTTGATCTCCATGGCCTGTTCCACCCTTGCTGTTCCTGGGATTCTCTGAAACCACCCTTGGAGCAGTTGCAGAAGGAGCCCTGGGCCTCCTCTTCAGCAGCTCCAGCAGCCCAGGTCCCTCAGCTTCTCCTGCCAGCCCCAAAGCCCATCCTGTCAGTCCTGCAGAGCCTCTGCAGCTCCTCCTCACTGCCCAGAACAGGGAGCCCCAGAGCCAGACACAGCAGCCCAGATGTGCCCCCCTGGCCTGGGGTGCCTCTGGCAAGAGAGCACCAGGAGGAATGGCAGGAGCCTGCAGACAATTGATCTGAAGGCCAAAGCTCCTTAGCTCCTTCTGAAAGAGCAGGAACAGTTCCTCATTCCAATGTGGTGGAATGCTGGGCACCACAGCTCCAGGCGAGGACTGGACACAAGTTTGCTCCCACTGAGTGCTGGGATGGGTTCTGCAGGAGCTCTGGGCTCCTGTGCTTGCCAGGCACAATGAGGAGAGAAGGAGCCAAGTGCACTGATGTGGGAAATGGATATCTAGAGAGATTTTAGGGCCTAGTAGAATGCCCACAGAGTATGAATCTGTATATAAACCTTGAGACAAGAAATGCTAACTTAAAAATTTCCCTGGAATAGGACAGATATTGTTGAGAGAGAAATGGAGCTGGAAAAAAGTTCCAAAAGATGGCCTTGCAAATAAGACTTTGGAAAAACAGAGCTATGAAAGATGCATTGTAGTGGGACCCATGAGGGGCAGTTTTAATAATTGGCTTTAAGGCATTCACAACGTGGCATGGCAAAAGGCTGATAGACCAAAAAACCTAATTATAATGTATTATAATTAGGAAATAGTTGGCTTCTGATTGTGATGGTGTGAATTATAACATCTGTATTGTCTCACCCTTCTCATAAGACTGAAAATTGAATAAAAGTTTTTAAAACACCTCTCAGTGTCCCCATCTCTAGGTCAAGAAAAGAGTATTATCCAACACACTGACACACCTTTGCCCCGAGCATAACCCAGCCTGGACCAAACACACTGCAAGGTTTCCCCTTTGGCCCATGTCTTGAAACATCAGGTCTGCTGTTTGACAGCTCAGGTTGGTTTGGTGTCAAGGAGTCTCCCTCAGAAATACTGGGTTTGTCTTCCTCTGTGCCTTCCCCTCAGCAGCCTTGGGGATGCTCCTGTGTGAAGCCATCTGTCTCACACAGTTTGAGACAACTTCAAACAGGATTTTGTGCAATAAGTCGTCTCCTCTAAAGTGTTCCAACAGTCCCTTTCCAGCAATAGGAAATTATTACTGATAGATGAAAGTGGAAACCCCCAACAGTTTATTAACAAACAGAATCTCCCCATGACACACGTTACAAGAAGGCGCCGGGGTCTCTCTCGGAAGAACAGGAGCTGTCACAGAGCAGTTCCAGCAGCTGATGGAAGCTCGGGGGCTCGTCTGGCATCGGCTTTCTCCCACGGCAGAGTTCCATGGAGCGGGCAGGGCAGTATAGCAGCTGGGCTGGAGCCCCTCGCTGCCTTTTCTCCCCGGCGTGGCTCAGCTCACAGACTCTCGGGCTGGGAGCGGGGCCGCTCTGCTCCTGCCGGCACCGTGTCCCTGGGCTGGGACAAACAGTTTTCTGCCAGGAGAGCCCTGCACACTGCTCCACAGATCTTTCATAAAGGCCCAAACCAATTCCAAACACTCTGTCTGCAGCAGCTTTTCACAAAGGGCTGCAGCAATCCAGGACAGCTGCACGTGAGTGTCGGAAGGCTCTTGTCTTGTTCCTGACAGCAGAATTCTTGATGATCTTGTGCAATTTTCTTCAGATGTAACATGAGAGCTTTTCTTCAGATATAAAATGAGATTTTTTGTTAAAATATTTAATGATGAGTAACAAGCCTTGGGAGCATGAGGTACAGGACTGACATGCAAAAGCATGAGCATATCCTCCAAAGTGGCCAGTCTAATTGTCCATTTTATTACACTTGTATTTACTCCACACTAATGAGGAAAACCAAGCTCAGCTTGGAGGCAAAACAGGCATGGGATACACTCTGGTCCCTCGCAGTCTCACCAGGCTGGCAGTGACAAAGCAGGCAGTCTGCTTCATTGTGAACCACTACAGAGCTGCATCCCAATCTGGTTTAAGTGGCGTGGTATTATTAAGAGCTCCTTTTCTACATGAGATACAAAAAGGAGTTTCCAAGTAATCTTCATGCAAGCATGCAGTAAAGAACTGCTCCTGCTGTCCTAACAGAGCATTTGCTTTGGCAATTACACTCTTCCCATTCATCTTTTGATGCAGACACCTCAGGTTTTCCCCTACACCCATGCAAGGCTGGCAGTCGCTGTTTCCCATTTCCTGTTCTTCCCTAGAGATGGTGCAGTGGCTGCTTTGAAACAAAAAGCCCTGAGATCTGGACAGCTTAAAGGAGTATGAAATGCTAACTAAGTGCTGATATTGGTAATACCCAGGTCTGACCTTCGCAGAGCTCTGAAGCAGCAGCAGCAGGACCATGCATCATTCCTGTTGGTGGATGTTCATGTTTCTCATGTGCAAGAGCAATGACTTTGAGGAGGGACAAAAACGCCCCTCTCCAAACAGTGGGTGTGCAAGGAGATGTAAAGTTTCACAGCCTTTTCTAGGATATTTTAGAAAGATCTAAGAGAATATTGTGTCATGGAGTAGGTCCCTAATTTTGTCTCCAGAGGAATCCCCACAGGGCACATTCACTCTGCTGCTGATGGCAACCCCATAAGCTCATGAACCGATTTTCCCTGCAATGTGCCACCCTGCCTGGGCTTTACTAGGCTGGGACTAGACCCAGAGCCAAGCAAAAACATGCAGCCAGGTGACATTGTGTAACATCAGAAGCTGGCAACCACGAGGACTTTGCTGTCAAAAGGTTACAGTTTGCACCGGGCCCAGAAGTGTTTTTCCCTAAGGCAAAGCAAATTGAAATGTGAAGTTTCAAAGCTTCAGATGACTATGAAAGGAAACTGCAGAATAATTTCTGGAAGGGCAGCATTGTCAATGATCATGCAGCCCACCAACAGCTGGAGCTGAATCCAGAATTGCTTCTTCCAGGTGTGCAGGAATTCATTCCACTGGCAAGCACTGGTCCATGGGAACAAATGATCCCCTAGCTCGGGGCTGAATGGCACCCAGGCTGCAGTGCAGATTTGAGGAACTCTTGTCACTTGTTATTGGCCTCTCAGTGCACTCATCCTTCTGCAAACAAGGGGCAAACAACACAGCTGCACTGCTGTCCTGGGTAAATATACATACAGGTGATTTTGCCAAAGCAGTACAACTTTTACCAGTGCAATACATGACCTCTTCTTACCTATGGAATTGTGATTGAAGACACCTGTGAGCCAGATCTGTGGGAGATTGCAAAGGAGCAAAGCTTGGGGATTTGGGCACACTTCTCTTGGTTTCTTTGCTCAGGCCTTTGGTGAGCACAGAACACACCTAGGTAGAAAACCTTTGACTAGACAAGATCTTTTGGATCCATTGTCCCTCAAACAGGTCAACAGGTGACTCTGTTGTAATGCCAAGTAACAAAGAGCAGCACAAATGACACAAAGAAAACATGGCCAAAGAGGAAGAGGAGAGGCCCAATGAGGAAAGGATGTGGTGAGACACTGGCACATTGAGTGAGCTGCACTCCCATAATCTCTAGGCTGGCAGGTCCTGGTCTCACATTCTCCTCTTGGTTTTTTCAATGTTGTTTATTTGTTTACTTTTTTCATCATCAAAATGAAATATATAGAATTAAAAACATGTCATCAAAACTTAAAGACAGAATCAAAACACATTAATTCAAAACTACATCTAAAGATCAGAACATATGTACATTTGTAACTATCAAGCCTAACGCATCAATCCTATTCTTCAAATACTCTCCATACAGGCGGCAGCTTCTTCCAGAGCTTGGAGGAAAGAGAGCTCTTCTGGATGGGAGGCGAGGACTTTATGGGTGAGAGAAGTGTCACAAGGAAACTTTTCGGTAAGACGGTAACCAGTCAGATCTGCAAAGCGGAGACACAAAGTTTAACAGAGGCCACAATGAAAACCTAAAGCATCTGAAGCTCCATATTTCATGGGACACATTTCCTGGAAATGTCTAAATAGGTGCACAGGGAAACATGCTCCTGCTGGCAGACACTGAGGCAGGCCAGGGCAAACCCTGAGCCACTTGCCCAGAGCTGGCACAGGCACAGCCTAGCCTCTGGGCTGCCCTGGGACAGCAGGGAGCCCAGAGCCCTGTGCTCCTCAGGAATGGCTCAGCTGCACATGCACCCTCCTGCTCCTCTCCCTGCCCCACAGCTCAGCAGCCCTACAGCTCCAGGGGCACTGGCAGCAGCACAGCTCCTTGCAGGGGCACATGCAGGGCACAGCTGTTCCCTGGCAATGTGCACAGCCTCTCTGGGCTGCCACGAGACCCTTCCTCCCAGCAGAGATTGGCCCAGCTCCCCCCTCACCTCTGTGTGAGGCTGAGCCATGATTGCCTTCACCTTGTCCTCAACCTGGAGCTGCTTCAGGCCCCCCATGCCATGAGTAGGAAGGGCAATGGAGAGAGCAGGGGCAGATGCACACCACAGAGACCTGCAGACAGACTGAGGCTCTTTTCACCCATGTATCCCCAAATCTGCAGAACTTTGGAAAACAACAAATGCAGGGAAAACACGTTGTGGGCTATGAAGTTGCAGAATATCCAGTATTGCAGCCTATTTCTTCTGTGGGGCTTGGCAATGGATCCATCTGAATGTTTTACCCTATTGCAAAGCTGAGGAAAGGGTGGTAGGCAGTCATCATCTCAAGGCTAACACGAAACATCAGTTTGAATAGAAAGTAGAGCTCTAAGGCCAGGACAGTCATACAAGACTTGGCAGGAGCTGCACCTGCTGTGCAGGCTGTGCCACACCCAGCAGATTGTCCCCCATGTG
This sequence comes from Melospiza melodia melodia, assembly GCF_035770615.1. Classification (NCBI taxonomy): domain Eukaryota; kingdom Metazoa; phylum Chordata; class Aves; order Passeriformes; family Passerellidae; genus Melospiza; species Melospiza melodia. The sequence continues at coordinate 11,216,663 of NC_086210.1, read as the reverse complement.
CTCCATGGGGGCAAGGACCCTCCTCATTTCTCAAGTTAATGGCATCATGAGGAGACGTGGTTTTCCCAGGGCCTCTGTGGTTAGCACTGTGAAATACCAAACACTGCTCACAGCTGCAATTGCAATTGTCTCTCTGCCCACAAAAGCACAAGGCTCTATCCTTGGCCTTTGCAGGCACTTTCCCTTCCCCATCAGTCACCACATCTAAGAAAATCTGACAGACTGGGAGAACTCCAGGGAGCAGCAGGAAGCTGAGTCAGAGGAGCTTTAGTTTGGATATCAGGAAAAAGGGTTTTTCACCCAGAGGGTGGCTGGGCACTGGAACAGGCTCCCCAGGGCAGTGGTCACAGCACCAAGCCTGACAGGGTTGAAGGAGCATTTGGACAACAATCTCAGGCACTTGGTGTGACCCTTGGGCTGTTCTGGGCAAGGCCAGGAGCTGGACTCGATGGTCCTGATGGGCCCCTTCCAACTTCCCATATTCTACACTTCTGTGATTCTGAGGAGTAATGGGCTGCAGGAGGGCAGAAATAGGTGACAAGAGGGAAGAAGTGAGGTTGGTTGGAGAATCAAGTCACTGAGTTCACAGAAGATGCAGGATACAGGATTCTTCCCTTCCACCATTCCCATTCTCTGTCTCATCCCTTCTCCCTCCCACACACAAAGGTGAAGAACATCACTAAAAGAAGAAGAACCTACTTGACTCCCATGTCCATGAGAGCAGTCATTGCTCTTGCAGGAGTCTCATTCTCCACCAAGATCCCCAGGCTCTGAGTGGCTGCTTTCTGAACAAATTCTGGGGAGTTGGACACCATCTAGGACACCAAGGACTGGGACTGAAACCCCCAGCCCGGGGGAGGTGTGTGGGAGAGGCAAGCTGACCGAAGCAAGATGTTTGCCTGCAGATTGTGACCACTGGATCAAGAAAACAATGGCTCTCGCTTACTGCTGAGAACATGGACTACCTGTTACATCTGTTCCCTACTGTTTCACTCCCCCCCTCACAATTTTCAGTAATAAAAACCTCTGAGTTAGCTAGAGCCTTTGAGATCTCCCCAGCGTAGAAGTTGGATCCTCGGCTGGACTGGACCAAAGGACTTCATCTCTGCGTTGGTAGCTATATCCCCTCTCCCTCTCTCTCTCTCTCTCTCTCTTTCTCTATCTTTTTCTCTCCCTTACTCCCTCTATCACATTTTTGCTGTAGTTATTTCAATAAAACCACATTTGATTTGATTATCACTGCAAACCCCCTTGTATTGTGTTGCTTTTGCACTCTGAGATCATTCCTACGAAACATCAGGTCATCTGTTCACTAGGATGGACCCTGACACCCCCTTGCTGAAAGCAGCCCCCAAGACCCTGTGATGGCTGCTCCATCTTCCCCACAGGGAACACTGTCCCCAGCTGAGCAGGGGCTGCAGGACCAGAGCCTGTGGATGGCCTCCTGCCCAAGGAGTGGGCCGAATTTTTCAAATAACAATGTCATCTCCTGGACCAAAGGTGGCCCTGGCTGCAGCAGAAGCTGCAGGGAATATGCCAGCACCAGAGATGGCTGGTTAAGGAATTCACAGAGCAGCATCCTGCAAGCCCTCTGTGCCTATGGTCAAGTTGCCAAACTCTTGGTGCCAGTACTGCAGCTTCTCCTCTGTAGCAGTCTGAATTGCTGCTAGCATAGTCCAGGGTAAAGAAGCAAAAAGGGCCTTTGCATAATCTCCACAGATGTTTTATTCAGCTGTGCAGGGAGATGTTCACCTCCCAGCACCCACACACAGAGGGTCTCAATTTGTTTCCACAGGGGCCTGGGGGCTGACCCTGATCTCGGGGCAGTACAAAGATAAGGGGGCCAATCAGGGAATAGGGAAGGTGTGGCTCAGGAACATAGGAACAGACAGGAACAGGGGAAGGAGCCAATGGGGTCTAACAGCTTTTTGAGGGAAGCTTCTTGTGCCTCCCTAGACCAGGGAATGCCCCTCAGGGTCTCCACAATTCCTCCTGTTTTATATTATTAGGAAAGCTTCTCTGAAGGATCAACTGAATCAACACAAAATGACAAAAACAATCAAAAGCGCTCATAGGACAATTGTTCAAAATTCAAACAATTCTGAGTTCCCAAAGTGCCAACAGATTTCTTGGAGTGTCTTAGATCTGGCAGGAGGGATGCAGGGTTTTCTTAGCACAGTTTATCAGGAAACTGAGTCACACATACTGAACCTCTGGTCCATGGCCTCCTCACTGCCATCGTGCAGCAAGGAGGCCCAGAGGCTGCTGTGCTCTGGTCCTGTCAGGGATGAACACAGCGGCTCTGTGGCCAGCACCAGCTCCAACTCCAGCAACTCACAAGAGGAGACTCCTTCCAGAAGCTCTGCTGGCTCCAGTGTGGCAGACCAACAGAGCCCACTGGAAGCCACCCTCCATTGCAGCCGCCCCCAGCTGCGCCCATCATCACTGCAGAGCAGGAGCTGCCCCAGAGGAGCCGTGGCAGGAGCTCATGGCAGTGGCAGGTCCCTGTGCCCAGGGCAGAGCCACAGAACCTCTGCTCCTGGCTGGGACAGGGGCTGCTCACCCTGGTGTCCCACCAAGAGGAGGGATCCTGGGCCCCAAACTCTGCCCAGCCCTGCAAAAGGCCACCCCGCCAGCAGTGCCAGCAAGGTTCCTGCAGCCATTCAGCCAAATCAGAGGAAACAAATGTCTCTTCAGCTGACACAGTCTCTGCACACAGCTTTCTCCCCCTTCTCCTGGTGCCTTTCCCTGACTCCAGCAAGAGCTGCAGGAAATGCTGTGTGAGCCATGATGATGGAAGAGCTACTGATAAAAACACTGCAGTGATGCTTTCAGAGGAGTCATGAATGGAAGACTGACCAACCTTCCAGCCAATGGTATGCCAAAAGTTTCCATTCTTTAAATAATTGATTGTAATTAATGAGTAAAAAGAAAGATATGGAAACAAATTTAATCTCCCACAGCTGCTGGCTTTCCTCAGGTTCTATGGTCTATGTATTATTACAGCGACCTGAGTGGGTCACTGGGGATGGTGAGAGATGGACGGTGAATCTTGTTTCTTGATCAGAATGCTGGATTTATTCATATATGTTATATAATACATTATAGAATAAGGAGAGAAGTTGCAGAGCTGCTAGCTAAGCTAAGAATAGAAAGAAAGAATCTATAACAAAGTTGTGTCCAGGGACTCTGTCCCCAGCTTGCTCCCGTGATTGGCCATTAATTACAAACAAGCACATGAGACCAATCACAGAGGCCCCTGTTGCATTTTACAGCAGCTGATAATAATTGTTTACATTCTTTTTCTGAGGCCCTTGCTTCCCAGAAAATGCAGAAATCTGAAAGAGAGGATTTCTGTGAAAAAATGTCTGCGACAATGTATTGCTAGACTTACTTCATTTAGGCAGAATATTAACTGCCCTGACTTGTTGGAGACTGACCACAAGGTCTCATCTGTGCTGGGCAGTCACTAAAATTAGCTCAGCAGAGGCATCTTCAGCTGTCCAAGTGTAGCAGAAATACATATTCTCTGCTTCATGGCTGTGTAGCAGCAGCTGCTGGTGTGGATTTGTCAGCGTTGCTTCATGGATTACCCCTGGGAAGGAATTGTGTGCACAGGCACAGTATGATGGCTTCGATCTCCTCTAATTACTCCAATTGGATGATGGCCAGAACTTTTAGGCAAAAAGCATCATGACAGAATAATTTACATTATTCTCCAAACTACTTCTGTGGTTTTGATTTTCTTACTGATTAGGTTCAGTGTCTGGCCTCAAGAAATCAGTCCAGAGAGAACAGGCAAACCTCAGCTTGCAAGTTAGAGTGCAAGTTTTTAATCTGCTGTTTTTGCAGCATGTACAAACAACTCTTCAACATATTTGCAAAAAAATCTCTTAGTTCTTGCTATACCTATCCAGAACCTGACTCTCTCCTCATTTTATTTTGATTTGAGATCCAAACATGACTTTTTTCCTGGACAGGGAAGTAAGAACCAGCTGCAAATGCAGACTACAAGTGTGAATCTATACTGCAGGAACGGAGCTGTAGCTTGGAATTAAAGGCAAGAAGTGATGCCATGGTAAATGTGAACATCTAGTGCTGACATAGGAGCCTTCTGCAATGCTCCACCAACCCATGGTTCACATTGCTACAAACTCTCTTTCTGGTGTTACAAAGAGTGTTGAAGAGCTGACTGTAAGTAAAAAAATAGCCAGAATGTTAATTTTTGTTAATATGGCAGACAATGACTATCTAATAATTCAGAGCTCATGGAAGTGAGTATTCAGATTTCCACTTAGTATGTGCTGGCAGTTTTAATTTGAAATCAACAGGTTTATCCAAATCAAGTTATCCATAGGAATTAATTTGCTCTATGATCTACCTAAAAATGCCTCATTGTCTGATAAGTTTAGTAGAAATTTGCAAAGTCAACAGTCCACAGATTTTCATTTCTTGTTTAGTGGCTATTCTGCAGGAAAGCTTTCACAGACTAATCAGTTTGGATGTAATTAAAATGTCAGTACATTTCATCTAGCCATTTTGGTATTAGAATAAAACCATATGACTGCACAGCCTTTTAAAAAATATTTTAAAATAAATTTTCAAATCAACAGTCTGAGTAGGACTCAGAATAAAAACTCTACCAAACTTCAACTCCATTGGAAGATTCCCTTGTCACCCTGTGAATCAGCTCTACATTCAGAAGATTAAAAGTCCCAATGATGGTGGTTTTTGTATGGTTAGGAATTGGGGAAGGGTGTTCTTCCTTCTCAGCTCCATGCTGCAGTGCCTTTGGGATGTGGCCTGCTGGCTGTTGTTTGTGCAGCCCCGGTGTTTCTCCATGAGGCAGAAAGTGCAATTGCATTTCCAGCCCAAAGCCCATGAGGAGTGGGGCATGCAGAGCTGTGCCAGACCCAGGCCAGCAGCTGTGCTGCCAGAGGGTTTTGGTTCCTGCCCAGTGCAGCTGGCGCATCTCTACCGTGAGTGCCTCCCCTTCCAGGTGCCCATGGACAGCAGGTGCAGGCTTCTGCACGGGGCATGGAACAGGGTGGGGATGTCTGCTGGCAACAGAGTGCAGCGGAGAGCAACAAGTCCAGGATGGCCCTGGAGTGTGTGACAGAGAACTCCTGACACAGCTGGTGACTGAGCCAGTGAGGGATGGCACTGCTGGGCCTGCTGTTTGTGAGGAGAGAAGGGCTGCTGGGTGACAGGAGGGCTGGAAGCGGCCTTGGGCTCAGGGATCACAAAATGCTTGTGTTTCATTCCCAGAGAAGGAACAAGAGATGTTGGGGAAGTGTTGACCTGCAACCAATTGTGAATTTGTTAAGCTTTAACAGGCAGTGCTTAGTCGTACCTTCCCTCACAGCAGTGGTTAATGTGTGCAAGTGGATGTCTTAGCCTTGAGAATAAAGACAGTGGGCCTGCTGAGGAGGTAGCTGCAATGCATTCAAGCAGAAGAAGGCTCTTAACCATGGAAGGAGAATTTGAGGAACGGGATGTTCACCCCATGACCACTAGAGACCCTCAAGAGACCCCTACTCTAAATGTCAGTAATTTTGGGGAAGTGATTTAAACATGTCAAACACTTTGTGAGAATGTTTAGCCTGTGAGTTTGAGCAAAGTAATGAATAAAAGTAATGAAAGTAATGTCTTAGTTCCATGGATACTAACCCGTGGGTGTGCATGTTTCAGGGAAGTGATTCCTCAAGCACCCTGCACTGAAATAAAATAATGCCTGTTTTCTCACACTGAGCTGGCAGTGTGGATTGGGCCCTGCTCGGTGACGTTCATTTTGGTCATTTCTATTGAAGCCTAAAGAATGGTTGAAATGAAATCTTTTCCAGCTGTTTCCCTTTGGTTTACCTGTTTGAGGGTTAAAATTCTGTGCTGCAGGTGTGCTGGGTGTGTGCAGAGCAGTGCAGCCCCAGAAACGCTTTGGCTTGCCCACAAGTTGTCATGCCTTGTTGCCAGGTGTGCCCAGCTGTGGCAGGAGAAGGAGCCTGCAGTGCAGTGGGCACCGTGCCCTGCCCAGCCGGGGCTCTCTGGCACAGGGCAGCAGCAGCACAGGCACCGTTCAATCCGCTCCCTCCTTGGCTTCCCCTGGCACACAGAAGCCTCTGGAAATCAGCACGGCCAGTGGCGTTCCCAGCTTGGAGCAGCTGCTGCTGGAGGGCAGATGCTGCCAGTTCAACTGCTGCCAAAGGGGAAGAAAGGCAGAGATGTACACTCACCGGAGCCCTGGGCATGTCCAATAAAGGTGCAAATATGTGGGGAGATTTGTTAGGAAACATTTCAGCTGTGATGCCAACAGTGGCTTCTCTCCTGGTTCTGTGTGTTCTAGATGAGTACTGCAATGGTTGGCTCTGACAATTAAGAAGTAGATGTTATGTGGATGTTCAAATGTGTAGTGATGGTATTGTAATATATTCTCCCATAGTCCTCTTTCCCGTCCCCCTTGTAATAGCCTTGGTAGTCAGGGCATTTGGGGAGGGCTGGCTTGTGACCAGTAGGCAGGGTGTAACAACACCTGACCTCCAGTCAGGATGCAAGAAAGTAATCTCCACCAATGGACAGCAGAGAAAGAGTTGACTGACAAAACTTTTGCAGGGGCTAAGGGTGTAAAAGGCAGAGCATCCTTTTTGTAGATGAGCACATGGCTGCTAGTCACAGAGACTCCCTATACTGCAATTTTTCCTTATTCAATCCTTTGTTAAGGTTTACTAAGCCTTTAAAATTTTAAAAGTGAGAGTCATTTCTCACATGTACAATGCTGTGGGCAATTGTCTTGGTCTGGTTTCCTTTGCTTGTGTCCCATCTGAGTGCTCAGCTGGGGTACAGGCTGTAGGTGCTTGGGGCACCCTTGGAGCTCCCCTTGGATCCCCTGAACAACAGGGTTTGGCCCATGAGGGGAACTTGTGCTCCTTTGTGACAGAGGAGATCTTCCCTGGCTCTTTTGTGTTTACTGTAGGAAAGGTTGGTTATTGCTTTGCATAAATTCACAGACCAACATGGAGCGTTTGCTTTGTGATGTCAGGGCATGGTTGCCACCTTGTTGTAGTGACATCAGAAGGTTGCCTTGGTGCACGGAAGGCCTGAGTGTCAGAGCAGCCCTAGTGTTTGCTCAGTTGCGAACTTTTCTGGTTGGGGAATTTGTCAGTGGGTAGCTGCCCACTGACAAGATCATTGTTTTTTCTATTATTTATCTAACTTTCAAAAATGACTATGTTTCACCAACTGGCCATGGCAGCTTTTGCTGTATATGGCATTTCTTTCTCCATGTATTACATGACACACTTCACCCGTAAGTAGAGGTTTCCCTTCTACTAAGGTTTGGATGTAACCTAACCTGGCTTTTGTATATCTTCCTGCTCATTCTTGGTGGCTGAGTTACTGATTTTGAAAGGGAAAGAGCATTAGGATGCCAGTGGTTTGGTAAAGCTCCTGTCAAGGCTTTCAGCTAAAAAGGGGGTGTCTGTAGCCACAGGAGCAGCATTTGCAGGGGAACCTGCAGGGCTTCCATTCCCTCCACAGGAGAGTCTGTGGCAGCAGAGTCTGTCAATTCCTCATGTTGCTGGGACAAGCAAGACACCTTTGAAATTGTAGACTGGCAGAGCTTCTTGGAATGCCTTCTTAAAACTCTGCAGTTGTTCCCAGAATTCAGAGAAAGCTTATTTCTTTTTAACTTTTGTCATGAAAGGATTTGACTGTCTAACTTAATAACCTTTTACTGAGTGCTAAAATAGTTATTCCCTTTGAAAGGAAGTTCAAACTCTAAAGCAGTGAGTGTCTGCTCCTGAACCCTAGAGGTGCTGCTGTGCTCTTCCACAATAGAACTGCCACAGCCCAGGGGAATTTTGGGAAGCTTTTCTGGGCAACTGTTTCCTGCAAGTTAATCAGAATTAGTGCATGTAACTGACCAGGAAAAAAAAGAGTACCTGAAGGAGAGGATTTTAGAAGCTGTTTTATGTGTTTGGTAGAACAGGAGCATTGAGTTTTAAAGAACAATTTGCATTTTCTTGGTCATATTTGTATTCATTTACTGGCAAAACAGGCTGAAGTGTAGGCACAAGCAAGAATATTGTCCTGATCCCTTGCTGGATGTGTGAATGAAATGTGTCTGCTGAAGGGATGTTGTGAAACGGGAAATCATCTCTGTTTGGGTTGACTTGTTCTGTGGGATTCAGCAGCCCAGGCAGTTTTCTGACAGCATCTGGTTCATTTTCCCTTCCCACTACAGGACACCTGAAGTGTGTATTCAGCAGTGCTGAAGATCCTGAGGTGAGTGAGAAAGGAACATTTCATGTTCCTGGTGTTTAAGAATTATGGAGCAAGCTGAGAGCTTGGCCAGTAGCAACAGAGTTTAGAGAGCCAGCTAGGAAGGCGGAAAGAAAATCCATTTTCATGCCTGAAGAAAAATAACAAAGTGCGAAATGGATATTTTAAATTTCTATATCAGAGCTTTGAAGAACTACAAACCTAGTGTTGCAGAGAGAACCTTGCTTGCTGACGACAGATAGGGTGGAATATTTACTTAGGAGCAATTTCCTGTACAGTTGAATTAGACCATTTTAATTTAGTCAGAGTCCCTTAGAATTCTATTCCTATCAAACTTTATGATATCTACTTAGAAGATATCGTTGTAGAACAGGAAGGCCATCTTGCAATGGTGCCTGCAGTATCTGAAGTGAAATGGGCACCTTTGTGGCTGGGGAGCTGCGTGGGCCCAAAGGACGCAGGGCTGGCGGCCTTGAGCAGCTGAAGATGAGGCAGCGTGGGGCCAGGGGGCCCAGAAGGCCAAGGGCACGGTGGCTGTGCCAGCAGCAGTGGGGCAGCAGGAGCAGGGCAGTGAGCGTGGCCCTGTGCTGGGCAGCGCTGCGGCCACAGCTGGAGTGCTGTGTGCAGCTGTGGGCCCTGGGAAGCAGAAAGTCATGGAGGGGCTGCAGCATGGGCACAGAAGGACAGGGGAGCTGGGCAAGGGGGTGCAGCACAAGGCCAGTGAGGAGGTGCTGAGGGAGCTTTAGCCTGGACAATGCGGGCTCATGAGGGACCTTCAGGCAGACTTCCATAGATCCCTGCCTTAGATCCATAGAGCCAGTGCTCAGCACAAGGGCTGTTTCCCTACCAAACATCCCTTCACTGCATCCAAGTGCTTTAGACACTGGAGTGGGTAACACTTGCATATTTTGTTTGTTTATTTGTTCATTTGTTTGCTAGAAGGAGAAGCTTTGTGTAATTTTTCCTTCTCCAGGGAGCTTTTTCTCAGTCTTTTCTGCCCTTTTCCAGCACTGGAAGAAACACATCACTTTCAGGTTAACAGCTCCCGTCTCTTTTGGCAGCCCAGGGAATCAGTGTGTGTTGTGTTTGGGAATTGAGCAGGAAATCAATGCCCTTGCATTCCAGCTGGTGCTCAGAGATTAGAGGAGCTGGGAGGGGCTGGGCTGCATTTCTGATTCCAGCCACTTTAGCACCATCAGTGTGGTCGAGTCCAAGAGAAGAACTTGCCCGAGCACAGATGCACAAAGAGTGCTGTTCCCAGTGCAATGCTCTGGGTCTGGTTGCATTCCGTAAGGACCCACATGCTCCAGATTCCCCAAGAGTGTGGGTTACTGAAGCAACAGGAGAGCAAGTTCAGGATGGTTGCTGACTGGGGCACTGCTACTGAGTGCTGATGTGTGTAGCGACAGAAAGGACAGGATTGATTCAGGGTGACCCCCACATGGTGAATAATGTGCTTTCACTCTATGATTTAGAAGGTTAAACAAATGCTTTCTTAAGCTATGTTATATTACACTAGTACTATGTTAAAACTATACTATAGAGATACTATACTATAAAGCTACTAAAGAAAAACTCGTGACTGTCTCCAGACAGTCACAACACAGATTTTATCTAATTAGCTAATCAAGCTAAACAACTATCACTAAAATCCACCTAACAAATCACTTTCAGTAAACAATCACTATAACACATTCTACATGTACTAAACAACAAGAACAGCCAGTAGAGATAATTGTTTTCTCTTCTTCCCTAAGTTTCTCACTACCTTCCTTTAAAAAAAACCTAGGAGAGAGAGAGGAACTATATCTCTCTGTATTCAAAGAATGTAAATGCCCCAGCACAGTAAAGAGAGATTAAAAAAGTGAGATCTGTCTATCTATCTGTCTTTTGAATCTTCCTGGCTCAGCTCCAAACCAGTGGAAGATGCAAAGCTCACCTAAAGGCATCCCTTCAGGAAAGGAGTAGAGACAAGTTCCATTGACTGATCCTGAGCAGGCAAAGATGTTTCCCCATCCAGAGATGGTTGTTTTTTCCCCTCATGTTTTCCTCCTCCAGCCTCTTGTGCCCTGAAGCCTTCTTTTTATTCTTTAAATTTTTGCATGTCCTGAGGAAGTAGAACTATCCCATGCTGTAGCTGGGGTCTGGTGACTTTGCTCATACATGACACATGGTTTGCATTACATGACACATGGTTTCCTAAGCTGGCATCCCTAGGGCTGTGCAAGTGCTTTCGTTAATGGGGCTTTATGAGAAACTCTGTTAGTGCTGGTCAGAATTCTCCATTGACAAAAGAGGGAAAAGAAACACCTTGGTCCTCCTCCATATACTGAGGTGGCCATAGGGGTTCTCTGACTTCCATCAGAGATCTTTGCATGCATCCTTATCTCCTGAATGACCCGGTTTTCTAATGAGAGTGTGGATGTCAGGAGGGAGGAATGCTGGTGCAGGCCTGAAGAGAACGTGAACTCCAGAAGTGTCTCTCACAAGGAGTGATCTCACCCAGGAAGCCCCTGCAGAGCCAGGATGGAGCTGTGGGACAGGGCGGGGTGTCAGACAAACAGGACATGGCAGAAGCAGAGGGAGGCCCTCACCAGACCCTTGAGAAATGCCACACCTTCCCTGTCAGCTGCCTGAGAGGCTGTTGGAGCTTCAGTCCCAGATGGCTCCTGATTGTAGGGCCAGGGTCACTTTGGAATCTGTGCCTCCCCTCGGGCAGAGAACGACCCAGGAGAGCAGCAGCACAGTGCTTTGGGAACGTGTGAGCCCAGCAGTCTCTGAGTCTTGGCCCACAAAGGGTGTATGGGAAGTTGAAACCCATCTTCTCTTGCTTTCTGTGCAGGTGCTTCTAGGAAAAGAGCAAGAGCACACTGCCTTATCTGAGATGCCATGCCAGACTCAGGGAGAGCTGTTCCCTGCCCGAGAGCAGGAAGAGCAGCTCAGGCAGCAGGAGGAAGAGCCACAGGAGAATGGCCAGGTAAGCCTGACTGGCCAGGTGACAGAGGGAAGGGCAGGAAGAGGGGCATAAACCAGAGCTCTTGAGATTGAGGAGGCCAGGAGTTCCACAGGCACTGGAAGCACAGAGCCTTGGAATCTGCAGAGATCAGCACCAGGACAGGATGGTTACAGTTAAAGCAGAGCTGAGTGGAAAAACTGAGTGGAAAGAAGGGGCTGAATAAATGTGATTTTGAGGCTGCAAGAGGTAAAAGCTGAGCTTGATGGCAGCTCTCAGTCACTTGTTCTGCTTTTGTGTGCACAGAACATCAAGGCAGAGCCACAAGCAGAGCTGCCTGAAGCTCAGAGTGCCATCATGGCAGTGAAGAGGAGGAATGAAGACATCCAAGAGGAGAAGAATCTCCCAATGCAGGGGGCAATCAACAAAAACAGGTGAATGAAGGAATGGCAGCCACTCCACTCATGAAAGAGGGTCCTTTCCATTGTTGTTTACAGAAAATTGATGAACAGATGGAGGCACAGCTGCAAGAAACTGAGACTAGGATAAAGGCAAGGAAGAAGTGGGTAGATGAAAAAATTAAAATCATCAAAGAGAAAATGAATCACCTCCTTCAGGAGCAAAAGGCTCTAGAAAAGCGAGTGAAATAGCACTAGGCACTGCAGTCACCCAAGGGGTGGTTTCTGCCTGCCCTGCCTTTCCAGTGCAGAGCAGCAGCAGGGGGTGGGTGATGCCTCTGAGTGCCATCCTGATGAGGCCTCTGTCAGAGCTGCTCTCCAGGACACTTCCTGCTCTGCTGGATCTCAGCTGATGCTCTAGGCAGTGGCATTACTCCTTTGGCCATTTAGCCAGCAGTCACCCAAATGAACTCCTGCTGGCTTCTTCCAGGTGACCTTGTTTCTTGAGGTGTTTTTGCAGGTGAACATGGTCACTCACATAGATTTGGAATACGAGCTACAAGCTGTCTGTATCCCTTGCAAATCTGCTCCTGTACTTTCCTTTCTTCCCAGTTGATGACTCCTGGCTGATGGGCACAAGCTGTAGTCTCTGACTACTTTGTTCTCTTTGACTTGAGGTGGAAGTGTCGCCATCCTACCTGGCAGCCTGCAGAGAGTTCCAGCAAATGACGGGCAACCAAGAGCCCCGAGGCTGGCATGAGGCCCAGGAACTGAACCATGCAGAGATGCTGCAGGATAAGCACGTCCCAAGGAAGGTGCAGAAAAAGAGAATTTCATGGCAGGTGGTAGAACATTAGAATGAGGAGCTGCAAATGTATCTGCAGACCTAGGAGGGGGAAAGGAGTCTTTGGGAGAAGTGGAGCGGTCGTTGCTGCAGTCATCCTTCAGAACAAGAAACTGGCTATGAACTCAAGTCAAACCAGCCTTTGCTTTTGACCATTTGGTTTCACAAGTGGACATCCAAAGCAATCCAGTTGAAGAGCTCTGCATGTGGCTGACAGCAGCTTCCTAAGGGCTTGCATTTCAAATGGCAATCTCTCTTGCATTTCAGGGCAATCTCTGCCACACCTTCCTGACATCAACTCATTTCTTGTCTCAGATCTACACCGACACTGACACTGAAGCTGCTGCAGAAGCAGCAGTGCCATCCCAAGGAGCCTTTGCTCTCCAGCTGAAGAAGTGGAGCCTGAGCCCTTGGTTCACCTCCCGTGCTGACCCAGCTGCTGCTCAGCAACAGGAGATGGCGGGTGACTCCCTGGAGCAACAGAGTACGTCTGGTATCTTTCTTATCTGAGGGACAGTGTGTTGTGTGCACGTGTCAGCATAGCTGTACCAAAGGGTTCTGCTCAGTTTAGTGTCACAGAAGTGCTGGCAGTGCTCCAAGGCAGCAAGAGAGAGCTCTGGGTGTTCCTGCTGCCTCTGAGGGCAGCTTAGACTGGCTGGAGTTTTCCTGGGCTTCCCTTCTCTCTCCCGAAGGCAGAAGCAGGGATTGTTCCTGGATCAGCAGAAGGCTGTGACTGCTTGAGTCCTAGCCACTGGCAGAAGCCCTGCTCAGATCAGTCTCTAGGAAAACATATCAAGCCCTTTGTGATTCTGCAGCACAACCCAATGAATCTGCTTCTTGCCCTTAACGGCTGCCAGTGCTGTGCCCTCAGATAAGATCTGGTAGGGTTGAGAAGAGAGCCCCGTGGATTCTGTGTCTACCATCACCTGTTGGGACAAAAAGGGCACTGATCTGAGCCTGGGTGTGGCTGATCTCAAAGCCCATCCTGTTGTGTCCTGAATGGGGGCAACAGCTTGTCCAGGGCTCAGGCTCACTCTGGCTTCTTCCCATCAGTGCCTGTCAGTGCTCATGCTGAGGCTTTGCCAGCCTTGTTGTGGTTGCTGCCCTGTCCCTGAGGGCTGGTGGGAATGCAGAGGCTGGAGCCTTCCTTAGCTGGGAGGGTCCTGCTGCCCAGCTGCTGCAGCGCGGAGCTGCCTGAGGCAGCAGCCCCTTCTCTGGGCCAGCTTCTGCCTCGCACGGCCTGGACTCACAAGAGGGTCAGCATCTCCTCTGAGCAGCTCTCTGTGTCACAGGGGTGCCTGAGGAGCACTGCTGTCCTCTGTGCCCGCCGTGCCGGGTTGGGAAGATGGACACATGTGCAGTGCAGAGAGGGTGAGTGCAATGGGAGCGACTGAGCCGCACTGTCAGGGTGAAGAGAAGTGGCTTGGTTCTTCACGTGGGGCACGGGCAAGGGCGTCTTTGAGCTCAGCCTGCTCATAAAGGGTGAGGGTCCTGATGCTGAAAGCCCGTGGGGATTGGTTCTAGCATGAGCTGCTCTGGTTTACAAATGCAGAGTCATTCTTCTGGCAAACTGCTGCAAGGTGGAAAAGATGGGAACACTTGGCAATATTCCTCCTGTTCTGGACTTGACATCTGTTCAGAGGAATTGATTCTACATATCCAGGTGCATTTAATCTTAGCAAGTAGGAAACCTTTTCTAAATCTCACAGTGTTTATTCCCAAGAAAACAAAGGCACTGTTAGTTCCAGCTCTCCTTAATGTTTCTAGATGACAAACTTACTTGCCTAGGTAGGTATTCTCTTCTGGTCTCAGTCTCCTCTGAATGTATCTCCCGGTGCTTCCCTGTGTGTCTGCTGTCAAGAGGTCTCTCACTTCAAAGGATGCTGGAAATCAGTCTCTGTGCCAGCCACTTGTGCTGTGGGCCTGCTGTTCTTTTCTTGGTGTTCCAGTTGCTGTTCCTGTTGTTGTTAGCCAGCTGTTCACCAAGGGAGGCTCAGAGCTCCAGACAGTGGGGCTGCCTTTTGTATCTCCTAGAAGGTGGGCTCTCTGCTTTAAAGTGAACATCTTGCATTTTGTTTCCCTCGGGGAGAATGGTGAAGATGGAAAGTCCTATTCTAAAATACATTGAACTGGAAAATATTGGCAGTGGGTGAGTCCAAGCAATGTTAATGGTACAAAACTATGCATCAGGTGTTTTGCTGGTGGAATAGGTATCAAGTGTGAAGTCAGACAAACTGCAAATGTGTTCAGGCACTGGGCTTAGATTGTCAGTGCTGATCAGAATTTCTAGGTGTGCTCAGAAGGCATTGTCAAATACATCTTCATGCTTCCAGTGTCCTGCAGGCATCTACAGCAGAGATCTCCTGTGTGGGCTGGCTTTCACTGCAAGATCTAAATGGTTTCTCCTTTCTCTGCTTCTGTTTTGTTTCTAGGAGTTTTGGAGATGTTTATAGAGCACTCGACACTACCACAGGAGGAGAGGTAAATGTCAACAGCCCCTGCAGACTCTGCTGCACTTGAGGGCTTTCCCCTCTGGTGTGAGCTGTGGCTGGAGCTTTGGGCAGAGCTGTGCTGAAAAGGCACAAGAAGCACAGACTGGTGCCAGCCCACAAAACAGATTTGGGACTTTGTCCTCCTCAGCTGCCGGAAGGAAGGCACGGAGGGCAGCGGTTCCTTTCAGAGAAGAACGCGCCCACTCGCTCTCCATTGCTAAAACAAAGGTGGTGCCTTCGAGCACCTCACTGCTCTTTGGGGCTACAGCTTCAGAGTCCTGGATTCTCATTTCTGGCTGCCAGCAAATCCATCTGAAAGTTACTGGTAGTTCCTTAGCTACCTGCAGTGCTGCACTTGGGAACTGCACATAGGGAGAGATCTGCAAGGCGTCCCTGAAAGCCATTAGCCCAGCCCATATCACAAGATGTATCCACAGAGTATTAAGGCATGGATTACTTCTTCTGAATCCCAAACCAAGCAGCAGAGAGTGTGGTCAGAGGTTTGTGGGTGATAACTGGGACACCACTGTTACCAAGTGGTCAAGGCAAAATGTCAGTACCCCCACATGTCCTGTAACTGGCTCTCAAGGGACCAGAGAAGTGGGCTGTTGGGATGTCAGTTCCTAATTACTGCAGTGCCTAATCACAAGGCAGTTTGGCACAGCTCAGCTGTGTCATTGCAAAATCACTTGCTCCACGTGCCTTGTGGTCTCGTGCCACCAACCTCTAGAGTTACTGATTTTCAATGTCATTTTAGGTGGCCATCAAGAAAATACAGCTTCAAGGACTGAGGAAGAAGGAACTAAAAGTCAACGAACTCATGGTCATGAAGGTGAATAGAAATCCCAACCTGTTTAACTGTTTAGGCAGGTGAGTTGTGCTTTTGTCCCATGAGTGTTTGTTTACATATTGCAAACATGCAAGGTAAAATCCCACTTTGGTCACTGGCAGAAAATAGAGCTGTAATTATTGGGTAATTATTATTGCTCTTTTCATCCCCAGTGGATGGGAAGAGATTGCATTTTGTCTGCATGAGTCTTCGCTGGCACGTGGTATCTGAAAATTGTTCAAAAACCCGGATGATTTGTGTCTTACTAAATCAATGATCTCTATATTCACAGCCACCACTTTGTTTTAGAGCTTGATTTTTTTCAAGTGTCTTCTTATGTCCAGGTAAACTAACAAGGATTTCCCTTGGATTGTTGCCACTGGTTTTCATTGCTATGCATGCCAGGAAGATTAGGTGCTTTTTTCCAGAAACACCATGCATGACAGGTTTTTTATCTGGGCTGTTTCTAAACTGCACTTTTTGCTTACTGCTCATCTAAGACATCTCCTTTTTTGCAGCTGTGCCTTTCTCCTTGAGACTGCACAGATGGCAAACAATGCACAGCCAAGAGGGAATGTCTATTCCTTTTTTTTGTCTTTGTCTCAAAGGGACCTGAAAAGAAGAATCAACCCTTCTTTTCCAAACAGCAACCTAGCCATGTACATTCATCTCCATGCCCTTGTTTCCTTCTTTCAGCTACCTTGTGGGTGAGGAGCTGTCCCTGGTTATGGAGTACATGGATGGAGGCACTCTGAGCAATGTCATCAGCCAGGCCTACCTGTCGGAAGATGAGATGGCAGCCATCAGTCGGGAGGTCTGCAATCCCAGCTGTGTTTCCAGGGGCTTGGGCAGGATTGTCTGGGAAACGGGGGCTCAGAGCTGGAGTGATTTCCTGTGCCAAGCTTTGTTTCTGTGTTGCTGCTATTCTATGGGCAAGTAAAAGCATCTCAAGTGAAAGGCCTGCCAGTGCCCCTTCACTCCCTGTACTCAATGCCAGTACTCTTACCTCCTGCTGTAATATTCTCGCTCTGTCTCTTGTATTTGTATTTGTATCTGTATTTTTATTTGCTGTTCTCCACCTTGCCTCTCTAAATGTTTGCCTGGAGTCTGTCTTCACTGCATTCCTTGCCAGTAAAAGCAAAGGAGCTGGTGGCAAGATATGAAATGACCAGCAAAGAAAAAAGACTCATTTCTCACAGTCCTCAGCTGAAAAGGACAGTAGTGCAGCCAAAATGTTCTTTGCTTCTGGGAAGTGACTGGTGTGATACTTACACGCCTGTGCTGAGGCCAGCAAGAAAATCTTTTCCATGCAGCCTCCCACCCAAAAGTGATCCACTAAACACCAAAGGGAGGGACTTTTCCTTTCTAAACCCCTCCTTTGTCCTCTGCATGGAAAAAGCACGTCCACTGCAGCAGGAGTCGTCCTGGCTGGTTTGCAGGGGACAGCCTACAACAGCAGGTGCTGTTGCTCTTTCAAAAGCTGACGTGCCTTTCCTCAGAAAGGTCCTGCTCTGCAAGTGTTGGACTAGCAAGCTCTTCCTCTCAGTGGCCATTACTGTTCTGCCATTACTCCCCATTCCCCTGGAGAGGGAATCTTTTAGATTCTTTGCTTCCTTTCTTTCGTGATGAAATCACATCATTCATTTTTGCCCTCCTGTTTCTGTTTTCTCTCTCAGTGCCTGCAAGGACTGGATTTTCTTCATTCCAACTACGTCATCCACCAAGATGTGAAGAGCAGCAACATCCTTCTCAAAACCAATGGCTCTGTCAAGCTGGGTCAGTATATTCTTGGTCAGGTGCAGCGTTCCAGGGATGTGGGTGTGGGGCTGCTTGGAGTAACTGCCAGCTCCCCAGAAATGGTGCTGGTGGCAGTGCAGGGACCCCTGCTGCGAGCTGAGGGCACAGTTGCAACGTGCACAGAGGTATAAGGAACCACAAGCATTCAAGAGTGGCCTTGCTCTGTGTGTGACCCTTCCAGACAGAGGGAACAACAATCTAAAGCTTCAGGGGTATGAAGTCCTCTGCTGTGAGCAGCGTTAAGAAACCTGGGATTTTTTGGAAGTGGCCAATTCTATACTCCCTTGGCTAAAGCCCCAAGGAAATTGAGCATGGACAGTTTTCCAGGAGATTCAACAGCACATTCTTAGCTTGAGAGTGGGGAATTCTTTTGCTTGGTTTCCTAATTGGAGCTGGCTTTCATGGTTTGTTGTTTTCTCCACAGCTGACTTTGGCCTCTTTGCTCAGCTCAGCCCTGAGCAGGGCAGACGGAGCTCCGTGGCCGGCGCTGCTGGGTGGCTGGCGCCTGAAGTGGTGACAGGTCAACCATGTGGCCCCAAAGTGGACATATGGTCTTTGGGAATCGTGGGCATCAAAATGGTGGAACGAGAAGTTTCTTCCTGGAACGCAACTCCTGTCTTGGTAAGGTGCCAATACTCACTGATCCCACTGTCTTTCTCACCTGTCCCACGTTCTGTGTGCCATTGGACAAAATCCCATTGCCATCTGCTGGCACTACTTCCACCAAGGTCCCCTTCTAAAGATGCCCCTGCAGCACATCAGCATCTGCTGTAGCTGTGGTTGTATCAGAAAGGGAAGTGGCAGTTCAGAAACCTAACCAGTTCATAAACCTGCCATTTTGGCCTCCAGCCATGCCTGACTTTTCCCACTTGTTTTTTGAACAATGTTGGAACTCTGTTTCTGAAGGACAAGAATTTTTCAGTGGACAGGGTAGACATGTGATAAATATCCTGAGAAGTAGAGGTTAGACCTTCCCAGTTTCAATTTTATAGAAAACATAGGAAAAAAGGAAAAAGAAAACTAAACAAAAAAGGAAAGGGAAAAAAACCTACTACCAAAGCAATGCCCAAGCAGTTCTGCTTGCTTTTTTATTTCTTAAATGCAGCTCTTCTCTTCCATTCTGCAGCATCTTTTCCAAATCCTGTGGTTGTTGAAACTTTCAGGCTTTCAAGTCATCTGTACATTGTTCAGTCATGTGTGTGGGTGGCCTGGATAAGTGTAAGATGTGTTTTTCTCTGACTGCAGTTAGAATTGTTTGCCAAACCCTTGGCTGTTTCTTGGTACTTTAACAAGTTGATGAGCTTGCAGGCAGGTGCCTGGGCAGGGATCCACCGTGGGCAGTTGACACCGGTGCTGTGTTTCTTTACCACAGGAGCAGGGCCATCCCTGGCCTGCACAGTTCTAATGACAGGGAGGACTCCAGCTCCCCACCATGGCCAGTGGCTGAGCTCAGCTGAGAGTCAGGATAAAACCCTCTTTGTCACCTCTGGTGATGTGGGAAAAGGACAGGAAGCCGCATCAATTATTTTTACACAAGTGGAGTGCATTGCCGTTTCTGGCTTTGAAACTCTCCTTTGGCTTAAAGAAAATAATAGCAAAGTCTCTTTGGTCACCATCTACTTCAGTGCCATGAGCACACAGTTATCATGACAGTGGTGGACATTTTTATGGAGACTCCAAGGCCTCTTGCCATTGTTATTTTTGTCTATTTGAGATGGATTCTGCAAGTTGAGGTTTGAATAGTTCCAAGTCGGTGTCTTATGTTTCTAAATACCATCTTGCAAAAGCAGAATGAGCTCTCTCCCCCTGACTTGTCAGCGTGTAAGGGCTTGGTTCCACATGAACCACACTGGATAACGATCAGCTGATGTCTTGCCAATCTACACTGTAATTCCTTGGCCTGAGGAGTATCAGAAAGAACTGCTGAGCTCCATGGACACTGTCAGCTGCATGGAAGTGAGCATCCTTGGCCTTGCTGAAGAAACTGGAGCTCAGCTTAGGTTAGATGCTCTAGAGCAGGAGAAAGGCTGGAATCGTCAGGTGTTTCCAGAGGCCTGCGTGCCCAGAGGGACTGAGTTCTGGGGAGCAGCTGGATGTTTCTGCACATCATGGAAGGGATTGCCAGACAGCTCAAGCCTCACCACAGGCAAACACTCCCCAGCTCTTCTCAGGCAACATTTGCTTTGGGTTTCAAGTTGTTCCCACTTGTTTTTCTGTGAAGATGCCCCTAAAACCACAAGGCAAGCCTCTCAGAACTGGTGTTACATTTCCAGAAATGAAGAAAAGAAGCCCAAACACAAGAAAGTTGCTAAGGCACTGGTTTTTAGGGAGGAACTTAACCCCCTGTGCAGTTTCTTCTCACTGGGAAATGTGCCTGAAACCTGGCCATGAGGGTGTAAAGGCCACAGTCTCTTCTGCTTCTTGTGCAGTGATGCTGAAACACTCAGTGACCGTGTTTCTCTCCTAGCCCAAGCCACATTCTGCATGTCACCAAGCCAGAGCCTGGTGATGTGGAGAACCTGCCAGAACCTCCCATTTGTTTCCTGGCACTTTCTGGGATAGGCCTACTATTCATGCATTGACTTGAGTAGCCAAAGGAGTAGAGGGTGATCATAGGGATGGAACCTCTCCTTCTGATTTGACCATGAAAAGTTTTTCTTTTCCATATAAGGAAGGCAGAAATTTTCAGACTGCTGAGAGACAGAGCTGCAGGTGGCTCCTGTGTGTCCAAGCAGGCATTTTCATCCCAGTACATTTGTGCATGGATCTTAATGTGTCTGTGTTGAAGAGGAGATTCCAAAGATTTGTTTCCTTACCTGAGGAATACCTGGTGGATTTCCTTTCTTTCCTTCCAATTCCCATTCTTTTCAAGAACAAAGCAAAAAGATTGATTTGTTTTGTTTTATGGCAGCTGTGCTTAAGGGACCAAGAAGCACTGCAGAGATACTTTCCATGTACTAACCCTTGGATTCAGTAGAGTTAGTTGAGCAAAGTCCTTCTTCCAAAAAGCCTCTCAAGCTGGTATGAATCCTCAGGGAAGGAAATGTGCTTGTGCTGATGTAGTTCCCACTAACTAGGTCAGTCAATGAAATCAGCTGCCGAGGCAAGATCTGTGGGATGTTGGAGAGGCTATGGTTGCATTGGGGTTTGGGTTTTTGGTTGGTAAAGGAAAGTAATCTCTGAGTCTCTGCCAGGGCAGAAACTGCCACTGCAGAGTGGAGCTTAATCAATGGGATCCGGGAGAGCGGTTACAGGTGGGAAAGAAGCAGGTGGAGCCTGGTGTTTCCTTTTTCCCCAGCCCCAACTCCTGATAGCCACAGGAGGAAGACAAAAGCTGAAGCAGCACAACCTATTTTCATCCTGCCTGCATGACTTCCTGAGCTGCTGCCTGCAGAGAAACAAGGTGCGGCGCTGGTCTGCCAAGGAGCTCCTGCAGGTAAAATGTGAAGGGGTTGCAGGTGAAACAGGGTCTGAGGGATAGGCTCCTCCTCCACTCAAGCCCAAGGCAGCAGATGAGCCCCCCTCCACCTCACCTCCACTCTTGCTGCTCTTCAAATGAAAATGGTGAGGAATCCTAGACTGGGCTGGGCTGGCAGGGTCCTGTAAAGGTCCTCTGGTGCAAGTGTCCTGCAATGAGCAGGGACATCTTTAAAGACATCAGGTTTTTCAGAGCCCTTTCCCACTGTAGCCAGAATGGTTGCAGGGATGGGGCACCTACAAGCTCTTGGGGCAAGCTGTGCCAGGGTCACACCATGCTCTGAGTAAACAAGTTCTGATTAGATCCTATTTGTGTTTAAAAATATTCACCCACATCTTATTGTAAAACTGGCCCTGTTAAAAAAATGTCGCCCACTTTCTTCAAAGCCACTCTGAAGTCTTGGAAAGTGGCACTAAAGTCTCCCTGGGGCCTGTTCTTCACAAAACTGAATAACTCCACCTCCCTCTGCATTTCCTGAGAGGAGAGGTGCTCTGTCCTCTGACTGTTTCTGTTGCCCTCTTTTGTAATTTGATGGGGTGTTCAGTTTTATCTAAAGGCAAAAGATTTGAAGTAGAGCAATGCGAGGTACAGAGACATGAAATGGTGGTGGAGGAACCCAAGGAAGCCAGTCCCAGCCTAGGGGTCAGAGATTTGGCTGTGGGCAGGAGGGGCTGTGGGGGACTCACTGTGAGCCTCTGAGGGGCCCTGGTTTGTGCCCCCCAGTCCCTGTTGCAGTTGTTTTATCTTAGTGTGAATGGACACCGAGTGATCAGACAGATTCATGCAACACATTCCCTCGAACTCTTCACATCCATGCCCTTGTGCTAAGAGCAAAAAATCTACAGCAGCTCTATTTTGCAAAACAGCATGGTACTTTGCACATCTGCGGTTAGCATGTCTAGAATTTGTGATGTCCTGTTCAGCTCATCCTTTGCCCAGCATACTAATTGTTTTGCTAAATTCATGGCTTTATTGGCAGATCCTCCTGGCAAGATAGTTGAAACCACCACTTGTTTGAATGTACTCCAAAACTGTGGATCTCCTATCTGGCTGCAGTCTAAGTCATGTATGCTACGTCTTTTCTGTTTGAATTTTGACTCAGCTGCATTAGCAAGGATACATTAGGGTGAAACAATGACAATTTTCCCAAAAAACAGGGTCCACCCTGTGGTTTAGCTGGTATACCATTCCATGCCCTGTCTCCACAAATCAAAAATATTCTTGTGGGTAATTTCATTGGTGCTGTGATATTTGTGCCGTTACATTGACTGTAATGCTGTGAAGAGAATTCACTCACATTCAGGGATGAATCTAGGGTGGCCCATGTTTCTTTAGGTTGGTTTAAATTTTTAGCAGCCAAAAATTTGAAGCTAAACCATCCGCCAGCTGTAGTGTTAGACATACTGGCGTTTGTACTTCCAAAAAGATCCAATTCCTCAGGAGGAGAATGCAAAGAGGTGTTAAGTGATTGGATTAGTAAGCATTGGCGATAGCCATCACTCTGACTTGCAGGAGCATTGCCTTGTTGTACTGGCAATGTGATGTTTGACATGTTAGACATACATAAGGTTTGATTGTTTATCAAACTGCAAAATTCTCCAGGAGACCACACCGGAAGTTCCACCAGGCATGTTCGAAATGGGTTAGTGACTCCTCCAAGACTAAGACAAAGTGATGATTGGTTAGTTTGATTTGCAAGTGTCACCCATAAATTTTCTCTTGGTTGACTAAAGTGTGTTATTCCTACTGCTTCACTTGCTACAGCATTGAGCAGTATAACAAGAACAAACCTCATTTTTCTTTCTGCTTGCTTTGTTTTTCCTTTCTTCTCTGTCTTTTCCCTGGTTTGCTAGATTGTCTATTGTAAGGCTGAGTCAATTTTTGAATATGCTGATCTAATTCGAAATCATCCTTGCTCACAGGTATAGCATGAGATAAGTTTGAAGGCAAATCAGCTTTACAGCGAGCTGCTATGATGCGTGAGGCTTTAGTAATTTCAAATATTCTAAATATTTCCTGCAACTTCCACCTAAGATACGCTATAACCACTTGTTCTGCACTCTCAAAAAGCTGTAATCCTGTTCGTCCTGGCAGGCCAGTACTTTGTTCAAGAGCTCTAACCCAGATAAAATTTCGAATCCACATTCCAGAACAAGGTGCACACCATAAATATCCTAGTGACCTCTGTGAATACCAATAAACCTGATTACAATCTGCACAATGCAAAGCTACCCATGCATAGCACTTATCATTATCCCTTTTACAAACATAACAAGGAAGTGAATGTAAGTAAGGACCAGTATAAAAGTCTGGTTCTTCAACCCAATGCAACCAATTCAATGGTGGTGATCGCAAAGCCTCTTCAGCTTTTTTACTATATGAGGCTAATAGTTCAAGCTCTTTCTTTAATACAAGGCGTATCTTATTTCGTAATCGTAGTTCTTGTTCATTATCTTCTTCAACAACTATATCCTCCCGAGGGTCCCACAACTGTAAAATTGTCCTAATCATAAAAAATTAATTAGCAATCACTGATATCCTTACTCAAATGACATCGTTCCCTTTTTGCCTTCTTTTTCTTATCCGTCTTCAATCTTGCTGCTCCTGATTTTACTGGTCCTGCCACTTGCAAACTCAATTTTTGCAACTTGTCAATGCAGCAATCTAATGCTCTATCAGGATCCCCTTTGAAGGGTCCTACAATTGAATGCTGTGTTAAAGGTACTAATTTTCTACACCTTACAGAAACTATACGTGATTTACTTTGAACCTTAATTCTATTCACAAGACATTGTACCTCCCATTGATAATAAGCAAGAATTTTCTGTTCAGGAGACTCATAAAGATTTAAAGCTATATATGCGTTTTGCCCTGTTTGTCTCCTTAATTCATCTTGCCAGCTTTTACCCCACGTACGCTCGTGTTCACAAGTGTGACACCACAAATCCCATAATAATGATTGTTCTATCCAAAAAGTTCTTTCACAACCCCCACAACGTAGGGCTATCCAGGCAGCACAATGTGGATTGTGACAGTCAAGGCAATGTTCTTTCGCTGGATTTGTTAAGCGAAAAGTTGACAATGAGTCAATAAAACCAATCAACTCCTGGGCTGTCCAATAGTGACGTGTCAGTGCTCTGTCCACCGCTTCCGAGTACCCCTTCAATTGTAACAGTAGTGGTCGTAGGACTAGAAGTAGTTTCTTCCCCAGTCGCTCCTTGTCCTCCTCCGTAAGGCGATCCACCAGAGGCTGCATCAAAAACAGGTTTAGTCCACTTAGCAGGCACCCACAAAGGCCCTGTAGGTGAGGAAACACAAAGATACCCCCGACCCCAATATAATACTTTTGCAGGTTTTTCCCATAACCCTGTACTTGAGTTCTTATACTTAACCCAGACCTCTGTTTCCTTAGTATTTTCCTGACCTGACCTTGGATGATGTTTAATTGCAGGAGGGGTATCATCTTCCCCAAAAATGCATAAATGGTTAATCACATACAAAACCTTAGCCAAACATGCTTGTGGATCTGCCAAATCTTGATGTTTCTCAATATACTGCTTAAGGGTACCATTTGCTCTTTCCACTATTGCTTGTCCAGTAGAAGAGTGTGGAATACCTGTCACGTGCTTAACAGACCACTGATTCAAAAATTTCTGAACCCTAGCACTTACATAAGCTGGACCATTATCCGTTTTGATACTCTTTGGAACTCCCATAACAGTGAAACAACTTAACAGGTGTCTGATAACATGTATAGCTTTCTCTCCTGCCTGAGCTGTAGCCCATATGTAATGACTATATGTATCTATAGTAACATGCACATGCTTGACTTTACCGAATCTAGCTATGTGTGTAACATCCATTTGCCATTTCTCATTTATTTCTAAACCTCGAGGATTAACCCCGATGCCTAGACCTATTCCACCATTTTGATAACTACATGTTGGACATGCTCTGACAATGGCCTTGGCTTCTGACAAACTCAGCTCAAAGTGTTTTGTAATCCTCTTGCATTTTGATGATATATACTATGTGCTTCTCTGGCCAATGTGTGCTTGTCAATAGGACAAGAATTGTCAATGGGTAGGGTAACCAATTTATCTGCACGTTCATTCCCTTCTCCTAAACCTTCAGACCATTTATGACTCCTAATATGAATCACAGAATACGCTGCATTTCTCTCTCGTAAAGCCTTTCTTAACTGTATCAGTAACTCATACAATTGTTTATTATTCACTTCCTTAATTGCTGCTTCCTCTATTCGTCTGACTACTCCTGCAACATACATAGAGTCTGTGACCACATTTAAAGGCTCCTGTAAGTTGGACACCGCCCATACTACTGCTAACAATTCCAAAGTTTGTAAGCTATCTGCAGGGTCTGCTGTGAGGAGTTGATACTTCCATTGTCCCTTTTCTTGCCAGGTGACAGCAGCATGCCTTGATTTCTTTCCTGCATCTGTAAAAGCTGTAATAGCTCCTTCTATGGGGCGTTCTTCTCTCAAAGGTCGAGTGATCCAGTTCCATTCTGTCATCCATTGCAAAACTCTAGGCACTAATTTACTAGTCTCTACTTTAGCAGGTGACATCAATAATGCTTCTTGTAAATCCTTCGAATTAATCAAGTACCAGTCCAAGGTTTCTTTTTCCATAGGCAATCTAATAGTAGCAGGTTCTCTACCATCCACTTCAAGAATTCTGAGACACCCCTTTTTGATGAATGCAGACAATTGTTCAATTTTTGAAGATATTGTTTTCTTATGCTGTAGTGGTGGTGACAACCATTCCAACACCCGCATCTCCCCTGTTTTCTTTTGTAATTGAGAGAGAGCACCAAGCAAGTGGCAAGGGCTATTCCAGATAGTAAGGTCAATGGGATGGTCG
This sequence comes from Melospiza melodia melodia, assembly GCF_035770615.1. Taxonomy (NCBI): domain Eukaryota; kingdom Metazoa; phylum Chordata; class Aves; order Passeriformes; family Passerellidae; genus Melospiza; species Melospiza melodia. Next base: position 11,190,715 of record NC_086210.1, on the reverse strand, counting down.
AATTGTCGACGAGACACATACCCTTGCTGTACACAGTTACTAATTTGCTGCAAAGCAAGATGATGCTCCTTTGTCAGGTGTACAGGAGTAGTAGGGTCCACGCCTTTTAACAAAGGCCGTAGGGTTTCTAATAAATGATTTGGTATTCCCACAATAGGCTTCAGCCACTGTAAGTCTCCCAGCAACTTCTGTGCATCATGTAGAGTTTTAATGTCCAATTGTAATTCCAATTTTTGTGGTATTACTATTTGATCTGTCAAAGTCCATCCCAAATATTTCCAGGGCTTCATAGTCTGAATTTTCTCTGTAGCAATAACAAGTGAATATGCAGCAAGAGTATTTTTAATGGTGTTAATCTGTAAAGAGGAGAATGGCTGTTGCTGCGCAAACAAAATATCGTCCATGTAGTGATATATTATAGTTGCTGGCCATTTGCAACGTAGTGGCTGTAATGCAGCATCAACATAAAGCTGACATAAAGTGGGGGAATTGAGCATGCCTTGCAGAAGAGACGTCCATTCAAATCTTTTATCCGGTTCTCCACGATTTATTGCGGGTAAAGTAAAAGCAAATCTCTTCATATCATCAGGATGCAGGCCAATAGTGAAAAAACAATCCTTTAGGTCAATAATTAAAAGTGGCCAGTGTTCTGGAATCATAGCTGGATTTGGAAGACCAGGCTGTAAGGCCCCCATTGGTTCCATTTGGTCATTTACAGCCCTCAAATCATGTATCAAACGATATTTCCCTGATTTCTTTTTGATTACAAAAATAGGTGTATTCCAAGGGCTTGTGGATAGTCGTAGGTACCCTTTGTATATTGTTCCTTTACCAATTCATGGGCATGCATAAGACTCTTCCCTTTTAATGGCCATTGCTTAACCATCACCGGTGTATCCGTTTTCCAGGTGAGTGGAATGGGGAAAGTCCAAGCAATGGCAATTACCCCAAAGGGTGCTGATTAGTTAACACCACTCCCAATTGTGTTAAAATGTCCCTTCCAATTAAGCAGGAAACTGTAGGAGGCAGTTGAACAATTGAAAACACAGCAGATATTTGTTGATTCTCAATGCACACAGACAAAGACGACGACCTGCTTGCCAATGTAAATCCTCCTACTCCTGTGAGCATGTTTGATGATGGGAATAGGGGCCAATGTTGTGGCCACGCTTCTGGAGAAATGATGCTGGTATCTGCTCCTGTATCCAATAATCCATAAAGGGTTATGCTTTGATGCCCATAAGTAATTTCAACTTTTTGCTTTGGTCTATTTTGTAAATCCACAGTTAAAAGTGTAACACCAGTAGAACCAAAACATTTTTCATCCCGTGTTTGCCCAGTAAATAATTGTATTCCCGATGTCATTTGTGACAGTGGTACCAATTGGGCGATGCGTTGTCCTTTTGTAATTTTAATCGGAGGATAAAGGGTGTAAACCATGATTTGTATTTCCCCTGTATAATCCGCATCGATAACACCAGGCAAAACAAGTAATCCCAACATAGTTGTAGAAGAACGTCCCAGCAATAATGCTCCACATGTTTGTCCATTTAATATAAGAGGGCCCTTTATTCCAGTGGGTATCCTCTCAGGCCGGTTCGTCATTAGTGTGACGTCTACTGCTGCTGCTAAGTCCAAACTCGAGGCTCCCTGTTGTTGCGGGTTGCAGACAGGAGGTGGCAGTGATGTCACGGCAGCATCTGGTGTCTCCGATGTCACGGCGGCAACTTGTGTCTGGGCGCGGCCCCCGTGATGCGCGCTCCGCAGATGGTTTCCCGACCGGCGCCTACAAGCCATAGAATTGTGGGAGCTGGATCAGCAGTGTTGACACCATATGCCAGTCGCTCGGCACGTTCGGCGTGTGTGTTCTTCGTTGCCGCATCGGTAACACTTGATGAATGGTTTTGAACCTCCTTGCGTGAATGACAGTGAGCCACTTCGGAGAGGAGCAAGAGCAGCTAACACCTGATTCTGAGTGGACTCTGCTTGCTTTTGTAACCCTAATCCTAATTCCTTTAAGGCTTCTGCTATAAATGCCTGTGAAGCTGTTGGCATTAATGCCATTCGCTCTAATGCTTCCTCAATAGTCCAATTTGCCCCTAAAGTAGCTAACACTCTTTGGGTTGCTGGATTGCTATTTTGCAAAACATACTGCTTCAATAGCGCCCCCTTCATGTAGTCTGCAACACCAGCCCGATTTTTTGCAGTAGCTGCTCTATCGATAAAATTTCCAAATGATTCTTCTCTAACTTGTTTAATGCCCATATATGCAGGTAACCCTCCTGGCTCTTTAACCATATCTATTGCAGCACGCACTAACCGCATAGACTCTCTAAGTTTATCTGCTCCCAATATCATCTCTGCCTCTGTACGCAAATATGCCCCTAAGCCCATCAGCTCCTCTACTGTCACTCCATATAATGGGTCTCCCTGGGCTCGTTGTACAGCAACCGACTCATTGACCAACGCCTGCCAATGTGCCTTAAACAATAACTGCTGATGCTGAGTGAATATCAACCGAACTATTCCTCTTAAATCATTAGGACATAAAACCTGAGTATTAAAAAGATAATCTAGCATTTGCCTAACAGGTTCACTTTTTACTCCAAACTGACTAACCGTAGAACGTAGCTGAGTTAGCAGCTTCCAATCTAAGGGAGTATATTCTGCTATATTATGCGTAAGATTCCCCTGTGCATCATACTGTGGTGTGTATGTGACCGGACATGCAAGACTAGAAGCTATTTCCACCGCCTCACCATCCCCCATTTGCATTACTTCTTTTGCCAAAGCAGCCCAAGCTTCCCTCCTCTGTTTAGCCATCTCCCCCCATGGATCACGGTCTGCCCCTGGGATGGGATCTGACTCTTTAAGGGTGCTATGCTGCTGGCGCTTCGATACAGACACCGAGCTTTCGCACGGGGAAGGCAGTGGAGCAGAGGCTGGCTCGCGCGGGGGAAGCGGCCCCCCCCGCTGAAGCTGTAACCGGAGCCGGCTCATTCGGGGGAAGCGGCGGAGGCAAGGCTGGCAGCGGAGGCGAAGCTGGCTTGCTCCCACCCCCACCATCCCACCCGCCTGAAGTTGGTGGCGGAGGCAAAGCTGGTTTGCTCCTACTTCCACCATCCGACTCACCCTCCCCCTCTGACAGAAAGGGTGCAGATGGTTCCACTGTGCCTATAAGGAAATCCTCCACACCACTTTGCTGGGGACCTTTCGGCATAAGTATCTTAGTTACAGAAGGTGCCAGGGGATCATCCTCACGACCATACCCTATATTCCTCTTATGAGCTTCTGTCGCCCTTTCTGCTGCCTTTCTCAGATACCTGCTGAAGTAACATGTTATACACCACCCGCCATAACTTTCCTAATTTCTTTGCTGACTTATCATCATCTAACACTGTATCCCACAGTATTTCCCCAAACTTCTTCCACTCTGCTAGCTCATGAACTGTATGAGGGTCAGAAAAGATACCTTTAGCATGGCCATAAGCTAATAACCCTGGAAATTCCTTTTTTAAATCTATCCCTTTTATTCCTCGCCATTCTAAATACGCGGCGAATAAATCGTATGCCGCTTGCCTATACATACCTATTAATCAGCGCGTGCTGTTGCAGCTCTCCAGGCTCCCGCGACACGTATTGGCTTGATTCACCGTGTGATCCTCAAGGGTGCTTCAAATTCCGGCACTGTCCCGGCTGCAAGGACCCAAACCCAACTTCCTCGACCGTGGCGTAATCCCCTTTTTCTTTTAATCCGAGAAAAAAGGACAGAGATTTGGCGTTGCCTGCATTCTCCACCATTTGTCGACGGAAGGAGACCAGGACATCAGTTAGATCATCACAGGCCCAATTTTATTGATCAGTACAGCAGGTTAAATACAGTTCATAATGAGCTTCATACATATTGCAAAAGTTGAATTCAGGATTGGTTAGTTACATATCAGCAACTACGCCTACTTCTGCATTCCTATGGTTCTACTTTTGATACTTTCTACATATTCTCAGGGAGAATCTCTCTTCCCTATCCTCATGTTGCGACAAGGGCATTCTGTCCTTGCCTGTCATTGGTCACCGACTGCTGACTTCTCCTTTCAGCTTACTGACTGCTGACTTCCCTCTCTCAGCTTGACCAGCGGCATTATGTCAGTATGGCCTTTCTCAGCTAACCAATTATTAATAAATCTCTCCACACCATCCAGCACATGAGGGGCAGGGCATGGAATGGTAGACACTGCTCTGTCTCCCTGTGAGAATCAGCACAGTGCCTGTCTTTCAAAGAGAGGGACCAGTCTGAGGCTTTGGAGTTTCCTGAAAAGTAGAAACTCCAAGGACACAGAAAGCACCATTTCTAGAGCACTGGCAGGGCAAAAATCTAAGCAAGAAGAAGACACCTGGATAAATGGATAAGTGGGATTTTGGGCCAGGTTTGCCTGTGATGGCAAAGTCCTGCACATAAAGGTAGAGGTGTAGATGGTTCCATTGGTCCTCTTCCTGTATCCTTCTGGGAGCCAGAGGAATCCTGTGAAGCACTGAGCTTGGAAAGTCATGGTCCATTGTTTTTTGTTGCTTTGTTTTTTTTCCCTTTGGGCAGCATCCATTTGTAACATTTGCTGAGCCTGCGTCCAGCCTGGTGCCTCTGATTGTTTCAGTGAAGAAGAGGAGGGAGACAAGAACGTGACAATCACATCAGGACCATTTATTCCTCAACCAGTTTAGAGTAGGATTGTAGGTTAGGACTAGGATTAGGATTAGGATTAGGATTAGGATTAGGATTAGGATTAGGATTAGGATTAGGATTAGGATTAGGATTAGGATTAGGATTAGGATTAGGATTAGGATTAGGATTAGGATTCGGGTTAGGGTTACGGTTAGAGTAGGATTGTCTAATAGGACTGCAGAGTAGGTTTGGAAATGAATAAAGTTTCTGAAACCACACCTAACCTTGAAGATTCCCTTCCTTCTCACTCTGCGAATAAGCTCAAAAATTCCTTCTGAATTGTCTGTTGTTTCTTAAAGGTGGAAAGTGACACAGTGTCTTTGGCATGGTATGAAAGTGGGGAAGGATGTTCTTCATTCATCCTCTCCAGACCACACTGCCATTGGAATATGGCCCACTGGTCTGTTTTTGGCCAGCTTTGGTACTTCTATTTGAGGCAGAAAGGGCAATGGCATTTGAAAGCAAAACCAAAAGAAGAATAAGGCAGCCCAAACACCCTGTGCAGATGCAGGCCTTCAGCTGTGACTGGAGAGCATTGGGGCTCCTGCCACTTGGATTTAGATCCCTAAGTGCAATAATCTCTTTGGCTGGAGGAAAGCCTTGCTCAAGTGAGAAAGCAGAAAGATCAGAGAGGGTGCTCGGGAAGGTCTCCTGTGGTGCAGAGCTGTCAGTGCCAGTGAGGGGAGAGCGGGCCCAGCCTTGCCTGGGCTAGAGCCCCAGCAGAGCCCGGCAGAGGCCAGAGCAGCCTGGGCCCCGGCAGAGGCAGGCTGGAAGGAGGCCCTTGGAGCTGCAAGAGGCAGCAGCTGTGCCCTGGGTGCCTCTTCCTGGGAGTGGGCGAATCTTCTGCTCTCAGAGCCCAAGTGGCAGCTGGCTGCTGCCGAGGGGAAGCGCAGCCGTGCTGGGCACAGCCTAGTTTGGAGGCATTGGCCGTCTGGAGTGTGCCGAGGAGCAGAGAAAGGCCAAGGGCAGCCGTGGGCTGGTGGACTGGATGAGGATTCCTCCTCAACTCCTGGCAAAGGCCAGCAGTGTGTGCAGCACTCTGGGCACCGGGGCAGGGAGCCGGGCTGCTGGGCAGGCTAGAGCACAGGGCAGCTCCTTCAGGCCTGGCACTTGTGCCAGGGGAAGCGAGGCCAGCGTGAGGCAGGGACAGCTTGGCAGGGCCCATCTGCAGGAGCCAGCGCCTCACGCAGCTCTGGGAGGAAGCGCCTGCAACCCTGCAGTTCTGCACTGAGCCAGAGCAAAGTGTGATATGCAGAGTGTTTGGCAGAAATATTCAGGCCCACCAGGCCAGCCTGCTTTGTGCTCTCTGGCACACAGCAAGCGCTGTGCAATGCAGCTCTGAGCAGCTGGGAGAGAGGCAGTCAGGGATGTGCCTGAGGTGAGTCAAGGGGATAGCTGAAAATGTAATGAGGATAATTGAAAAGTGAGGATGAGTCGAGGGGCCAGCTGGGAATAGAATTGGGATAGTAGAAGACTGCATATTTTAGTTAAGATTTTAAAATGAGTTAAGAAGCTAAGTTAGTAATACAGCTAGCAGAAATCACATACCTTAGGTAAAGAGTACCAAATATATTAGGAACATAAAGCTAGGAGTGACAGGGATAGAGGAAGCAATTGTGAAGAAGCAGAGACCATAGAAATACCTTGCCTCAAGAATAATTGAACAGTTAGGAGAGCCTTGGACAATGAGCAGGTCAAAAGGTCATGCCAACTGGCCATGAGTTCACCATGAGGAAGACGGCTTTCTTCTTCCCATACAACCACTCCCTCATTTCAAAATCCCATCAACCCAGTTAAGGGAATACAATTGCACAGCTGTATAGGATATTCAGCTGATAAAAATGTGAAGCAGGAGGTAATAATTATGTATTATGGGTCCTTAGAAACCTAATGTAAAACCTTTTCTGTAGAAATATAGAGCAGGAGCCTGCAACTCCTTGCACGTGTCTTTGGAAACTGGTTCACATGTGTCCAGTGGTGCAATAAATACCCTTCTTTTCAACTATATTTAGTTGAAGAGTCATCTGTCCATGCTTCAGGGGTTATGCTGGAGTAGTGAACTGATTTGGAAGGAAGCAGAAGAGTTTCAGCAGGCAATTTTTGGAAGAGATGGAAGGCTCTTGTGACTGAAGGGAAAGCCATTTGGAATGGAGAAATGATCTCAAAGTCCATACAATTGTATCTTTGTGTCTGTCCTGGGTTGACTATGTGATGCTTTTATCCCCAATCATCTCATTCTGTATATGTTGAATAATAACAAATTTTGTACCTTTAAATGTGTTCCAGAGAGTGAAGTGGGGGAGAGAAGAAGAGCGCAGTTTGTTTTCAGACACTGCACCCACTCCTCCACATTTCTGCTCCTGACTGTGTGGTCTGCGGACAGACAGAGGGGCAGAAAGGTGTTCTTTTGCTTTTTAGTTAGTTTTTAGCTAGCTGAGGCAAAGGAGTTTCCTGGACTGTTTTTTTTTCCTTTTTCTTTGGACCTCTTGAAACTGCTCTGAAATGAAAACCCAGGAGAGCACCGGCAGCGGCATCTGTGGCCCACTGGGCCAGGCCTGGCCTGCGACAATTCCAGCACCAGAGGGATTGATCAGAGACTGAGTGAGCTGCTGCTTCAATCTGGGGTTTTCTCAGTTTGTCATCTCTTTTAGAGTGGAAAGGGGTCTCATTGTTTTGATATTGTTTTGGATTTATAGTTTAATAAACAGGTTTTTTCCACCTTTCTCCAAGGAGCAATTTTTTCCCTCCCGGACCAGTTGGGGGGAGGGGCTGATTGGATCTGCTTTTCCCATCAGAGCTCCTTTGGGGGATTCTTCCCCAGAGTTGCTCCGAACCTGGACAAATACATGAATTGGCACTCAATGCACGGCTGGAAAAGGGGGAAAAAAGCCCTATTAATTGTGTGTTTGTTGTTGCTCAAGCAGTTAGTAGCCATGCTGCTTGGACCCCTGATGTCTCTGGTTGTGAAAGCCTTTGTGTGGCTCTGGGCTCTAGACCTTTTTGAGGTTTCAATACCTTTCTGGTCACTAAGATTATTGTCCAAAGCATGTAATTTTTACAGTAGAGGTGTACGGATTAGAATAGCTGTTGTGCTGGCCTTGGTGATAGTGATTTATAGGGCTTTTACAAAGATACTGGAGTCTGTTTACGATATGTATGGTTTATGGTTTCTTTATCCTACCCTGCATCCCAATTCCAGTAGTACGTTTTAGAAATTTATTAGTAATTACACTCAGTCTGTTAGAAGAAGAGCTGAGAATAAGGCTTTCCAGCCTTTACTTCCCTTCTTCTCCTTTGGATCTGTTATGTCACTTTTTGCGAATGTTCAGTTTCCCCTGAATGTTAAAGAGACCATCTTTCTGGTATTTAATCTGTAAGCTTCCTCTATATGGTCTGCAGCTTCTCTAGAATGAGGGCTGAGATATCCAGAGGAGCTGGTGAGACCCCTGACCCAGAAGCAGATGCAGGCGTGAAAAATCCTGAGTGGTGTGGAGAATGGGAAAATATAGGCCAAACCCTGAAAGAATTTTCTGATCCTGTAGACTGGGATTTTCTACGGGAACAAATTCAGAACGCAGCAGAGGTGGGGAAATACCTAAAAGAGAAGTGCCATGACGATTCTAAGGAGAAAAGGCTCATTGCAATAAGCTGGGCCCTGGCCTATGCTTATCACACTTTGTTAGATAGTGTTGGGCAGCAGACAGAGGCAGGGGGGCAGAGAGATAAATCAGCTATCCCAGTCACTCAAGCTGTAGCCAACAGCCCAGGCTCGAAGCCAGCAGCCAGACCAGATAGTGAGCCTAAGCCAGCATCTAAACCCATGGCTGTTGCTACCAGCACCAGAAGTGGGAAACGCACAGAAAAAACTGATCGACCAGTGGATGATTATGGTGATGGTGATACAGGAGAAGGAACCTCAATGCCTCCTGACATAAATCAGGAGTCAAAGCGGCAGGTGCAAGATCAGATGCAAATATTGAGTCTTATTCCCTGAAGGACCTATGTGGCCAAAGGAAGGATTACACCCGATGACCTGATGAATCCATAATTAGTTGGCTGGTCCGTCTCTGGGATGCTGCAGGCGAGGCTACAATTCTGGATGGCACTGAAGCCAGGCATTTGGGATCCCCGTCACAGGATCCTGCCATAGACCAAGGAATGATGAGCGGGGCTCACCCTCACAGCCTCTGGGAACGGGTCCTAAGAAGTGTAGCACAAAGATACCTGTGTGCAGACGATCTCTATATGCAGCAAACCCAGTAGAAAACCATAGAACAAGGGATTCAATGCTTGAGGGAAATGGCAGTAGCTGAGATTGTCTTCTCAGATGATGGAAACACTGTAAATCCAGACTTGGTACCATGCACATCTGTGATGTGGAGAAAACTTGTACGACTTGGGCCACGAGAATACGCTTCTGCTTTTGCAATAATGAAGTGGGATGATGGTGAGGAGACTATGCTGGATATGGCAAAGAAGCTCCGAGCATATGCAGACACTGTGAATGGCCCAACACATGCCAGAATTGAAGCGGTGGAAACACATCTTCAAAAATTAGAGGACAAGATAGAGGACGGTCACAAGAAACTGAGGGAGGAGATTAAAGAGAGCTTTCTCCAAATCTCGGCAGTACAGATCAGAGGTTCTGGTACCCAACGCAGACGTTCCCCAGATGATGAGAGAAGGTACATCCCACGAGCTGAGCTGTGGTTCTACCTGCGTGATTGTGGAGAAGACATGGGGAGATGGCATAGAAACCTACCGCTGCTCTGGTACAACAGGTGCGTGAACTGAAGACTCAGAGAGGAAGTTCCAAAAGGGAAGCAGCTCCAGTGGCCAGTAACCGAACTGTCACATATGATGATAATGACAATATTTTTGATCCCCTTGAAGGAACCTCCAAGGCATATGCCCAGGGAAAGAAGGATAACCAGGCTTAGAGGGGCCCTGCCTCTAGCCAGGTAGAGGCTGGGGAAAACCGTGGTTTTTGGACTGTGTGGATTTATTGGCCTGGCAAATCTGAACCACAAGAACGCAAAGCTTTGGTTGACACTGGTGCTCAATGCACATTAATCCCATCGAGACATGTGGGGACAGAATCTGTTTCTATTGCTGGTGTGACAGGGGGATCACAGGATTTTACTTTGGTGGAAGCTGAGGTGAGCCTGACTGGAAATGAGTGGAAGAAACACTCTATTGTGACTGGCCCAGAGGCCCCATGTATTTTGGGCATAGACTACCTTCAAAGTGGGTATTTCAAAGACCCAAAGGGACTCAGATGGGCATTTGGAATAGCTGCTGTAGAGACAGAGGGTGTCAAGCAGTTGAACAGCTTGCTTGGACTGTCAGAAAGCCCATCTGCAGTAGGTCTCCTGAAGGTGGAAGAGCAATGAGTGCCAATTGCCACCTCAACAGTGCACCGCCGACAGTACTGTTTTGCAGACAAAAGAAGAAACTTCACAACTTTGTAAAAGTTGTAAAGCTTGGTATGCTTTTATTACGATGCGCGCAGGACGCAAGTCTTCTAAAAAGGCATGTGTACTTCTGAAGACTTCGGGTCTTCTTTTATTTCTCTTCTAAATGCATATGCATACAGTTTCACAATAAGTTCATACATATTTATTTTGCGTGACATTTAGCACTAGTTCTTCTTTATTAAAGGAATTTCTAAGTCAGGGGCAAATCGACTTTGTGATCTTTTCTGTTTTTCTTTTTCTGTCTTTTTGCTGTTTCGGCATGCGAGTTTTTCTTTTAGCTTTGGCTTTACAGAATTTTCACTTTTCTTAGACACTTCACTTAATTTAGAATGGATCTTTACTTTGTTTTATTCTCTCTTTTCTTAGGAAATAAGTAAATTCTTTTACTTAATGAAAACTTTTACGACAGTAAGTGTCTTTTAGTGCTTCACCATGTAGGTTTGACAAAGAGGTTAGTACAGCTATTTGTTGTAGCATCTTTTAGTTCTAAATTAACAATATAATAGATTATCTTAAGCTTATTTCAACTAATATTAGTAAAACTACAATGGGATGGCACAACTTATTAAAGATTCTATTTGCAGTTGGTGACTACTCAAAGATCACATCTCACTAGTGATGATCTATATTTTGTTTTATTCTTTGTAGAACTCTGGTTATCTCGTTTGTATCATGTTGGACAGTAATTAAGGTTTTCTTTCTGCTTCTTTGGATTCTTTTTAAGCTTTCTAATAGGTCTTGGTGCTTAATTAATTGTTTCACTAATGTAAGGTTTATCTTACTAGGGGTAGGTGGCAGTTTGTAATACATTGTGTAATTGGCTTAAATCAGCTGGTGGGATGTTACTGGTACTAAATACGAAAAATCACACTCAATAATATTAAAAAAATTACAAATACAGAGATTAGAGTGGTTTCTACTAGACAGAATAACATCATTGCTACCAATTTGTACAGCAGCACAAGCAGTTCTCAAGCATACATTTTTTTTTAGTATATACAAGCACAGTTTTCTGGTCAGTGACTGGATGAATTTCAAAGTGACAAATACTTTGTTCAGTGTCTAAACACACATTTTGAGCATTAATGGTATTGCTTTCACAAATGAATCTTATTTGTTCTCTAGTAATGCAGGATTTTAAGTTTACTGTCTGCTACTTCCTATTTATCTTTTGTGCTTACACTTTATGTTCTGAAGGATAGAGTATTGTTTTTTCAGGGTTTAATCTTAGAGCAACGATGGGATGGATAACATAAACAGTGGCATTATGTATGGTAAGCACAAAGGCAGTTGCCACATTAGAAACAGGATCATAGGTGAAATTCACTATAGTCTGCTAGGACTGAAACTTCTTTTCAATATTATTTGCATTATCTCACACAATTTTTTGAATTTTAGCTGGAAAATTACTTACACTTCTTTTTCATATGATCAGAGCTGCTGTTGCTTGTATCTATATTTGTGTTTGTATACAACTGAAAGTTAAAGACGCATTATTTTGAACTATACTAAGTGCTTCTACTATCAACTTGTGGTCTTGGTCTCTGGCTTTTTCATACTTCTTTACTTTGGCAGTACTTTTGAAATCTGTCACTGGCTAGTTCTTAATGCTAATAGAGATTACTATAAAGGCTGCTTCAATTTTGTTAGGCTACTTACTGCAGTGGCTAGTTTATTCACTAGTATTTCTGAATCAATTCTATTTAAAACTCTTAATTTTTCTTCTAATATGCTAGTTAGATGTTTGTTATGGGGAACAGGAACTGCTTTCTGTCTATGACTATCTCTCTTTGCTAGAGGGATGTGCTGGGCTCACACTGCAAATTCAGACACACCTCACAAGTGTATCTGACAGACGTTTAGGTCATACTTGAAGCAGATGTTTGTTTTGAAATGTAGAGACTTTAGGGAATCTTTTAAGCAGAATCTAACTGCTTCAGACTGGGACAATCACTGATCTAGATCTCAGTAGGAAAAGGGATAGCTATAAATGAAGAAAATCACCTTCTTTGCTTGGGTTAATTTACTACTTGCAGTTTAGCACTTTTTACTAGCTATTGCTTGAATGTTTAGCTAAGCTTGTTAAGCTTAATGAAGCTCTGTTAATGTTAAGTTTAACATCTTTATATCATTTGCTTCTAGAGTAACCTTTCTTATTTGAGAATGTTTAGCAAATTGAGCGAATTGTACAAAAGCCTTTAGGTACACATAGTATACATGTTACTTTAAAGGTTTGCACAAGTATGCTTTCTCAGACTGGTTAGTTGTTCATTTCCTACACTACAACATAAACATTCTCTACAGGTACTAAAGCTTTATTAAAACTGAATATATGACTCTTGTGTCAGCAAAAATTCTTCCTTTTTGGGGAGGTCATCTTTACTCTTCCTCCCTTACCTTGGGAGGAGCCTTTAGCAAATCATATGTACTTTTTTTGTGAACTGTGATTGCTTTGCATTTCAGCATGATAATCTTTGCCTGATTTCATACGTTGCTGTCTTATGCTGCATGCTGAACAACATGTTTGATTTGCTTTCTCTTTGCCTTGTTTTCTTTTTCAAGGGCCAAGACTAGAGGGCGGTCTGATCTTACAGTCTCTTTGCCATTCTGGGTGATTTTTTAAAGCAAAAAGACATTTCAGCATACAAAAACACTATCTCACTTATCTTTCTATTTTAAAACAGTTCTAACAGCAATGAAGTATTATAAATCTTTTTATTTTTTGAGCTGCTCTTACTGGCAACTTCTTTTCAGTGAGCCCCTCCCAAAAGGGGCTAATTTAGGAACTTATTTGCGTTTGTTCTGGTCAGTTCTCATTATTTATTTCTTCTTGCCCTATCTCACTTCTACTCAAACCTTTTTACAGACACTTTCACAGTAGTTTCTCAGTTTCTTTCTCATACACACAGCTCCAGGTGGCAGGTATCAGATGTGATTCTTACACACAAGCTCTAAGACCTTAGGTTCTGAATCTGCTTGACTAGAAACCTCTAATTTACACTCGGGGCATGTGCCTGACACTTACTAGAACAGCAAAGCAGCAATACTAGTGTTTCTCATAAACGCCACACTGTAATAATACTTGCACATCTAGCTTTTGCTTACAGGCCATTCTCGTGTTCTTTGGGGAGACGGGGCAGCCAGACCTGTCCCTGTGCCTAGGGGACAGCTACTGTCACTTCACACAGCATGCTAATCAAAAACGTGACATAGACACTATGTTCTGATCAAACAAAATATCAGTCTTTCTAGTTCTCTTCTTGCACAATGTAATTAAGCACCGTGTTTACTTACACTTGTTTTACTGCTTTGCAAAAAGGCTGTGCTAGTCACAGCCAAAACTCTGATATGCTCACAGACACAGACACACGCACTCCCCCCCACTCTTTATTTCAAATTCACCAGAGCCAAGGCTTGAATTGCTGTGAGGGGGAGAATTCTTGGAATTCTTTTAACTCTGCTTTATCGTAGTTAAGCATAAATCACCGTACTATAGTTCTCTTATGTAAAATGCCACTCTTGTTGCAACAAAATCTTAAAATCTCTACAAACACTACTATACAATCTGAGAATCAAATTTCTACAATGCAGCGGAAGAAAATCACCACACAAAATCACTGGGAAAGGGCATATCTCTCAAAGTGTTCGCTTTTCTCAACACAACACAGCATACCATAATTCAGCATTTACTCACATCAATTTTTCTTGGACACAATCAAAATAACAGCACACAGTCTAGAGATCAAGTCTAAACATCTAAGGCAAAGGAACTCTCTGAGCTCATACTCACGGTTAAAATGTACCAGATCTACACAAATCACTACATTTAAACACGATAAATACTATTACTGACATTCTTCTACTTGCTTCTCTGCGGGCCACTTCTCTCTCTGCCCTCACAGCCTGCTGCAGCCGGCGCCTCAGGCCTCACTCGGCTGCTTCAAACACGGGTAGTACTCACCCCCCTCGCACTGTATAGCACTGTAGTTCTACTCTCTTTTATACACCATACACTTAAACACTTGCACGACTAGAAATACAGTGCACTGACTACACAATGCACACATTAATTATACAGCAACACAGTGTTCGGACATCACACACACACACACACAAACAAAACACACACGGGCTCAGTGGTTCTGCTCTATCAGAACTATGAACCTTCAACACACACATACACGGGTTCACCCGGCTCACTCTCAGAACTGCTTGCGGTCTGCTCTATCAGAACGATGAACCCCGTCTCTAATACAGCTTCTCTATCAGCTGAACTTAGACGTCTTTGGGTGGTTTACTCTCTTGCTCTCCTTTCCCTCCCCCGGGGGCCCCTCAGTACATACCGTATCTTCCTCCGCAGGCCAGCAGGTCCTTATCTGTCCTCGCAGGTGGCAAGTTGAGACGAGCGGAGCCCCACCAGGAAAAAAATCTTAGGGCGCGCCTTGGAGGTCCGTCTATCCCCCCTGCCCCTGCGGGGACAGAGAACTCCCTACCTGGCTCGCCATAATGTTTTGCGGAGAAAAGAAGAAACCTCAAAACTTTGTAAAAGTTGTAAAGCTTGGTATGCTTTTATTACGACACACGCCGGACGCAAGTCCTCCAAAAAGGCATGCGTACCTCTGAAGACCTCGGGTCTTCTTTTATCTCTCTTCTAAATGCATATGCATACAGTTTCACAATAAGTTCATACATATTTATTTTGCGTGACATTTAGCACTAGTTCTTCTTTATTAAAGGAATTTCTAAGTCAGGGGCAAATCGACTTTGTGGTCTTTTCTGTTTTTCTTTCACTGTCTCTTTGCTGTCTCGGCATGCGAGTTTTTCTTTCAGCTTTGGCCTTACAGACTTTTCACTTTTCTTAGACACTTCACTTAATTCGGAATGGATCTTTACTCTGTCTCAGTACCGAACGAATCGAGATGCTGTGATCCCCATCCAAAAAATGATCCGAGAGCTGGAGAGCCAGGAAGTGGTCAGCAAGACCCACTCACCCTTCACCAGTCCTATTTGGCCTGTGCGAAAATCTGAAGGAGAATGGAGATTGACAGTGGACTATCGTGCATTGAATGAAGTGCCCCCACCCCTGAGCGCTGCCGTGCCGGACATGCTGGAACTCCAGTAGGAGCTGGAGTCCGAGGCAGCATAGTGGTATGCCACTATAGACATTGCCAATGCATTTTTCTCCATTCCTCTGGCAGCAGAATGCAGGCCTCAGTTTGCTTTCACCTCTGTGAAAGCTGTGCACGGGCAGGGTTGGACTGCTGTGGGGGGAGCTGTGAGGGGGCCGGGGCAGAGTGACCTCCCCAGGGATCTCACACAGCCATCTGTGATGCCACAGCCCCCTATGATGCCACAGAGCTCTTTTGCAATGTCACACAGTCATCTGTGATGATACAGCCCACTCTGGGACATCACACAGCACCCTTGTGACGTCACAGAGCCAGCTCTGGGATGTCAGCCTGGAATGTCATGCACCTGCACTGTGATTTCACAGAAGACTGTGTGGTGTCAGAAAGTCACAATGTGATGTCACAGCCCCTCCTATGATGTTACATAGCCACCCAGTGATGTCACAAACCACTCTCTGATGTCATAGAGCCAGCCTCTATGATGGCAGGATCTGCTCTGTGGCCGCTCATTCTACCCTGTGATGTCAAAGACAGTTGTGTGAATGTCACAATCCTCTCAGTGATGTCACAAAACCCTCTCTGTGATGTCATACTGCTACTCTGTAATGGCACAGCACACACTTTCAGCTCTATGATGTGTAATGGCACAGCACACACTTTCAGCTCTCTATAGCCATCTCTGTGATGTCACACAGTCATGCCATAATGTCGCAGCCTGCTTTGTGATGTCACAGAATCCCCTCTGTGATGCTGTAGCTGCTCATTGACCTCACACAACAAACTCTGTGATGTCATAGCCCTACCTGTGACCTCACACAGCCTACTCTGTGCTGGCCTTGGTCTCTTGGGGACCACCCCTCATCTGCTTTCAAAACACCTGGGGGCCTGTACTTTTCTTCTCATTGACAAAAACATCTCTCAAGTCCAGGCATCCATAGCCAAAATTGAGAATCAGCCTCCAAAATTCCTTATATCCAAGGATATCTCCCAGACAAAAGCTGCCAGGTCTGTCCAGGTTCTCTTGGTTTCCTGAGGGCCAGATCTCATCTGTCTTTGAAACACTGGGGCTCTGCACTTTGCTTCCGATGGAAAAGAACTGTCCTTCTTGTCCTGATGCCCATAGACAAAAGTGGGCTTTGGCCCCCCAAATTCTGTCTTTCCAAGGATTCTTCCCTGACCACAGGTCTGGCTGGCCTTGGCCTCCTTGGGGCTGCCTCTAATCAGCCATTGAAACACTGGGGCTCTGCCCTTTCCTTACCCTGGAGAACTGTCATTCCAGTCCAGGAACCCATGGCTGAAATGGAATTCCACCCCCAAAACTCCCTGAAAATCTAAGGGTTACTGTAAGACAAAAACTGCTAGGACAGACAGGTCTGGCTGGCCTTGGCTTCTGGTGACTGCTTCTTGTCTGCTTTCAAACCCTGGGGTTCTGTGGTTTCCTTCCTATAGAAAAGAACTGTCCCTCTTGTCCAGGTGCT
The DNA here is from genome assembly GCF_035770615.1 of Melospiza melodia melodia. Classification (NCBI taxonomy): domain Eukaryota; kingdom Metazoa; phylum Chordata; class Aves; order Passeriformes; family Passerellidae; genus Melospiza; species Melospiza melodia. Next base: position 11,173,914 of record NC_086210.1, on the reverse strand, counting down.
CCTGGCCTCAAGCACTTGACAATTTATAGGGACATGGGAGCCCTGTGCTCAGTGGGGTGGGGAGTGAGGACAGCAGAGGAGAGCCCTGGAAGGGATTGAAGGGTGGTTTCAGAGATGGTGGATCCTTTTCACATAGTAGAAAACAGCCAGAGAAAGAAAGAATTAATTCCAAAGGCACCTGAGAAGACCCAGACTGGACACCAGGATAAAGGAATTTCCCTGCCAGGGCAGGGCTGTGGTACAGCACGTCCCCAGAAGGAGCCTGAAGCAGCCCAAGGCTTTGTGTGGGCAGGCAGAGGCAGGCAGGAGGCAGAGCTGACAGCAAAGGAAGGGCCCAGCCAGGTGGGGCAGCCGGGGGATGCCGACAGCCTGCAGGGACAGAGGCGCAGGGCAGGGACATCGTGGGACAGCCTGGGCTGCACAGGGCACAGGGATGGGCAGCCACTGCAAGACAGCCCTGCCAGAGCCAACTTGGGCAGCACTTTGGCCATGGCTGCTGGCCCTGGGCCTGAGGCCATGAGTTGACAAGGGACCCTTGCAGGCCTGGGGCCTCATTGCCTCCTTGTCCCTGCTCAGCAGCCTGGCAGGGGCCGCCCCATGCTCCTGCCCTTGCCATTGCACATCCCCACATGCCAGTGCCCATCCTGGGAGGAGCCCTGAGCAAGGAGGGAGGGACAGGATCTGCCTGGCCAGGGGCTGGGGCTCAGGTCTGGGCCCTTTGCATTCCTCAAACACATCCCGGTTTGCTCAGCACCAGAGACACCTTTGCCTTGTTTGTCCCCAGCTGTCACCACTGCCTCCAGTGTTCTGCTCTAAGTGGAACCTGGGGACACTTTCCCAGTCGTGTCTCTCCACAGAACCCATTACAACTTTTTTTAAGTTCAGTGTTTCGATTTAACTTTGAGTTCTTGAGAAGTTTTTTGAACGCTCTCTCAGGGACTGAGTCTGATGTAAAAAACACCCAAGCCCCAAGAGGCTCATTAATGTCCTTGTGCTGTGTCTATGCTGCTGAGCTTTAAAGGAACAGCTCTTCCCAGGGCCAGCTCCTCTCCCAGCCCACCAGGGCTGAGGGCTCTGCCTGCAGGCACTGAGGGGACAGGAGCCAGGCAGAGACAGGCTGAAGGCAATCAGGATTGGGAAGACATTGAGCTGAGACTTCACTTGGGGAAAGACCTTCACGGCCCTGTGCATGGTGAGTGTGTGGGTGCAGGGCAATGTCCCCTGTGCTCCTGGAGGGATCTCCTGAAGCCAGCACACCCCACAGCCTGGCGGATGTGTCAGGAGGACTCTCCCGGTTTCTCTGTGGCACAGGAGGAACAGGAGGAGGATGTGCTGCAGGGCGGGGCTGCCCTGGGCACCGTCAGAGGGACAGGCCAGGACGGCTCCTGCTGCCAGGGAAGGCTGTAGGGGGTGAAGCTGGGGCTGCAGCCAGGGCTTCCCAGGGCTGTCCTGCAGAGCAGCTCCTGCAGCCCTCAGGGCTCTTGGCCAGCCCAGGGCATGTGCCACCTGCCAGGGGCAGCTCTCAGCCTGCCTGGCAGCTCCCCATGGACGCTGCTGGGGAGAAGGTTGAGGTGGAAGGAGCCACCCCCATCAGGGCAGATTCCTCCTGCTCTGGAGATGGTGCTGCATGGCCAGGGCTTCTCTCAGCTTTCTCCTAAAGGGAAGGGAAAGGGGCTGTCATCTTTGGCTGTGTCACTGAGACTCCTGCCCTGTCACCCTGGGCATCAGCAGATGGGCCTCACATCTCCCTCAGAAAGTGCCTCCTCAGCCTCCTCTCCCTACAGACAGCAGCAGCAGCTCCTTGGCTTGCAGCATCTCTGTTTGTCCGGCCTGCCCTTAAAGGCCCTGCTGCCAGGGAGATGGCCCTGGGCAGTGCTCTGTGCTAGGAGGGGTCTGCAGGGCAGAGCTGAGCTCCCAGGGCTGGGCTGGGCTCTGGCAGCACTGGCAGGGACAAGGCTTGGATAGAGAGAAACAGCTCCCAGTAGGCACAACTCCAGGCAGCAGAGAGCCAGACCAACCATTGACATCCCTCCCTGTCCAGCTGTGTAGGGAAAGAGAGAAGGGCTTAGAGAAATTGACTTTTAAACTGGAGTCTTTAAAAACTCGACTTCTTTTTCAAGCTCAGTTTATGTTGGATCACCCTGAACTAGAGGGAGGTGGAATGGGCAAAGTGCACCTGTGTGGGGACCAGCAGGTCTGACTGCAATGGGGCAGAGGGAGCCCTGTTTTGCCTGTGGGCTTCCCCAGGGTTCAGGCTGAGAGCAGTGCTTAAGATGAATCAGTAACTCAGGAGCATAAACCCAAGCTCAAGAATAAACATATTGAGCGAAGTTTCCCCACAGGTAGAGAAGTAGCTTTGAGAGAATTCCTAAAATAACCCTATAGGGTTTATTCCAAGAGCTCAGTCTCAGCTTTTCAATGTCTTGTTTCTACAGTCCACAATGCCCAGAGTTAAGGAATGTCGAACAGCAGTGAAGCCCCAAAACAGATAGCCTTCAAGAAATAATGAGTTAAAACATAGAATGTGAGGCATTTGAAGAAAGTATAATATTAAGAAACACATAGAGCAATTAATCAGCTAAAGCATGGAACACAATGACAAGAAAGAGATAGCGAGAGGAGAAGCGATGGGCTAAGCATGTTCAGAGCCAACAATGTCAAACTGACCCTAAGAACTTTGCCAAGCCATAGAGACCAAGCCAAGTACACCGGGAATTGACCAAATTAAGAGAAGAGTTCAAAAGTTTAAGGAAGAAGACTCATCAGGAGACCCCAGCCCATGATGAAGGCAACCGGAACGACCACCAAGATAATCCTCAAAAGAAGTGTCCCCGCCCACACTCCGCCTACGCCACACCCCCCTATGAATATGCATGCAAAGATATGATGATGTATATGATCTGATGTAATCCTATATTCAAAATTGCATAAAAGGCTTTTTTTGTTACGAGAAACTCAGAAATCCACTTTGTGATTTCTCCGACGCGTCGTAATAAAATACCTCCTGCTTATCTGACTTAAGCTGAGTCTCTTAAGCAGTTATTCTCGCCTTTTGGGGCAAAATTCGGCATCAGCAGCTCCATCAGGCTCTTCCTCCTGCTGGCATTGGCAGACACACGGCAGCTGCAGCTCCTGCACTTCTGCCTCTTGCTGGGCATCTCCCTGGCTGCCCTCCTGGGCAACGGCCTCATCATCAGCGCCGTAGCCTGCGGCCACCACCTGCACATGCCCATGTTCTTCTTCCTGCTCAACCTGGCCCTCACTGACCTGGGCATGATCTGCACCACTGTCCCCAAAGCCATGCACAATTCCCTCTGGGACACCAGGAACATCTCATACTCAGGATGTGCTGCACAGGTGTTTTTCTTTGCCTTTTTCATTGCATCAGAATTTGCATTTCTCACCATCATGTGCTACGACCGCTACGTGTCCATCTGCAAACCCCTGCACTACGGGACCCTCCTGGGCAGCAGAGCTTGTGCCCAAATGGCAGCAGCTGCCTGGGCCAGTGCCTTTCTCAATGCTCTGCTGCACACAGCCAATACATTTTCCCTGCCCCTGTGCCACGGCAATGCCCTGGGCCAGTTCTTCTGTGAAATCCCCCAGATCCTGAAGCTCTCATGCTCACACTCCAGCTTAAGGGAAGTTGGGCTTCTTGTGGTCACTTTCTGTTTAGGTTTTGGTTGTTTTGTGTTCATGGTTTTTTCCTATGTGCAGATCTTCAGGGCTGTGCTGAGGATCCCCTCCGAGCAGGGACGGCACAAAGCCTTTTCCACCTGCCTCCCTCACCTGGCTGTGGTCTCCCTGTTCCTCAGCACTGACACATTTGCTCACCTGAAGCCCCCCTCCATCTCGTCCCCATCCCTGGATCTGGCAGTGTCCGTTCTGTACTCGGTGGTGTCTCCAGCCCCAAACCCCCTCATCTACAGCCTGAGGAACCAGCAGCTCAAGGAATCTCTCAGGAAAGCTGTGACTGGATGCTTTTCAGCCTTTTCATTGTCCCATAAGAGCCCTCACAGTGCTTTGCATTGGGACCCCCAAAGGAGCTGGAAACACACCCCTGCTTTGGCTCCTGCTGTCTCTCAGCATTCTCCCTCTTTTAAGGGACTGCAAGTGGGTCAAATCCTGGGAAGGGACAGCAGGCCAGAGACCCAAATTAACCAAAGAGATATTTCAGACTGTATGGCCCCAGTTCTGGTATAAAAGCTAAGGAAGGAGGAAGAATAGGGGGCATTTCCTATTTACAGTGTTTGTCTTCTTGATAAACCACTCCAACTGCTGAAGTTCTGCTTCCTAGGAAGTGGCTGAACATCACTTGCTGACAGAAGAAGAGATTAAAATTATTGGGGTTTTTCCTCATTGCTGGTGCCTGTAAAAACTTCCCCTTGTGCTATAGAAAACTGCCTTATCTCAGTCCACAATTTGTCTCCCATAACATTTTCTCTCCCCTGTGCAGCCAAGGAGAGCAGTGCTAGAGCGGCTTGGTAGGCACATGGACTCCAGCAGAGGTAACCCACCAGAACAAGCCACAGAAGGCCTGCTTTCTTCTTTCAGCAGCTCTCAGTGCATATCATGAGAGGCCACGTCTGCCCTTAAGTATATTTTAAATTTTTTTCTGATTCTATACAATAAAAGAAATGCTCTTATCCACCCCCTTCAATTTCATTATCCCTCCTACTTGTGTGACCCAGAGAAATTGTGTAAGAAGGGAGTCTCACGTTGTGTTTAGGTGAAATAAATGAATATGCAACCACTTTGTAAAAAATTTTATACTATTCTTATCACAGCAGGAATGAACAGAAATGGGCACAGCTTTATGGCTGCCCAGCTTTGGCATGGGCCCTGGGCCTGGAGCAGGAGCAGCTCTTGAGGGCCCCAAGGCCGGGGCTCTTGTGCTGCCCTGGGCAGATGGGATGGCAGCAGGGGCTGCAGAGCTCTCAGCATCTCCTGCAGAGGAGAGCAGGGCAGCCAGGGAGCCTCCTTTGGCCTTGGCCAAGCACCTTCCCCCATGGTGGGGCTGAGTCCTGTGGCAGCTGCAGCTACTGCTGTGCCCTTGCCAGGGGCTGAGGCCGTGGGGCAGTGCCCAGAGCAGCCTGGCCTGAGCAGAGCTGTGGGGCCAGAGCCGGCTGGGCTGGGGAGAGGCCCTTGGTGCTTTCCAGAGCTCAGGGCAGCTGGCAGAGCTTGCAGGGAGCTGGGCTGGGTTCAGAGAGCCTGGCCCAGAAACCATCAGTGTCCATCTCAGCCTGGCTGAGTGTGCAGGGGCAGGACTCAGGCCAGGCCTTGTGGGGTAGGGCCAGCGCCTGTGCAAGGCATTGCAAACAGGCAAGTGGCCCAGAAAGGAGGCTGCTCGGTGCCCTTGGTGGCATGGACAGAGCAGGGAGGGGGCCCAGGACATTTGTCAGCGCCAGCCTCTGTGCCCGGCCCTTGGCAGTCCTGGTTGCTGAGCCCAGCTTTGGCCTGGGCTGGGTTTGGCTGTGGCCCAGCTCCATCCTCCTGCGGGGCTCAGGGCCTGTTCCCGGCCATGGCCAGCCCTGGCCGGCCTCTCGGCTGGCCCAGAGGCCAGCAGAGCCTGGGGCAGGGCTGTCTGTGCAGCCCCACAGGTGCCAGGGGCTCTGCAGGAGCTGGCAGAGGCTGCCCAGCAGGGAGGCCATGGGGCACAGAGCTCCAAGGCTGCTGTGGGTACCACGGCACAGGGGCCGTTCCCAGCCTCAATGCTCCTGGCCTGGGCTGGGCCTGCACAGGGGCTGGGCCACCATGGCTGGGCCAGCACAGGGCCAAAAAGGGGCCACGCAGCCGCTGCTGGGGCTGACAGCAGGGCCAGGCACACACAAGAAATTGCTGAGCATGGCCTGTGCTGGCCAGGCCTGACTGTGCCAAAGGCAGAGCTCAGCTGCCCTTGGGGGCTGCAGGAACAGTCCAGAGCCCAAAGATCCTCCATGGCTGTGCTGGAGACCAAGGCTGCAGGAGAGAAATGCAGGGCTGCTGCGGGATGGGGAGGACATTGAATTCCAGCACACAGCTCTCTGATGATCCCGGCACCATGCTGGGCCCTGTTTCAGATGGGAGCAGAGCAGATGTTGATGGGACAGGAGCCCTGCAGGGCTGTCAGGGACCTGCAGCTTGCAAGGTGCTCTGCTCTCCCTCAGGTGCTCTTGGAGAGATGCAAACCCAGCTGGGCACCTCAAGGCACAAGTGGCCCTGCCTTTTCATGGGCATACTGCTGATGTCTGCCTGGAAAGGGGCACAGATTTTAATACCTGTTAGTTTCATCATATACAGGCAAAACTTTATCATCTGGGTCATTTGAGTACTGTTAAGAAATGGCAAAGTTTTCCCACCAGGAACAGGGTTTTCCTGGAGTTGTACAGATGGCAGGAGAAGAAATACTGATCTTGCTTTCTACTGGTGTCACCAGTATCCATTCTATTAGATAAATCTCTCTTTTCCATTTGGGGTTTCAAGCGCTTCTATTGAAATGGCCATGTCTAAGGACATCTCTTCACTTGACGAGCTGGATATTTATGCTTCCCATTGCTCCCAGATTTCCTCCTCCAGATGTTCTCTGGTTATGCCTCTCAACTGACTGGCTTCATGCTTTGAGCTGCAAGAAGTTGCCCAATCATTCCAAAGTGCAAATAAATAATCAACATCTTTATGGTGTTTATATCTATCAAAGAACTGCTTATTCTTATGTCTTTGTCTAAAACTGTTCCTGTACAGAAATCCCTTGGGGATGGTGGACATGTCAGATGCTGATGGGACATCATGGAGAACTCTGTTTGCTGCAATGTTAAAGTGTATCCTGTTCAAATTGTGTTTTTTGGCAAGAAACCCTTCTGTGCCCCTGAATGTCACCAGTTCCTGAGCCCAAAGGACACAAACCTGATAAGTTGTGGTTCCAACTGCAGGGGCTCTGAGCAGGAGAGCTCTTCATCCCCTTTCATTTTTTTCCTCCCTCTGGGCATGGAGGGAGCTCCTGACTTCAGCGTGGGACTCATGTGTGCAAAGAGCAAATCTGGGCAGAATTGGGGCAGGAAGGGTTTGGGGGGACCTTGGGATCTGTGCTGGGCACAGAAGGTGTTTTCCACTGCTCTGAGACTGTCTGCTGTGGAAAGTGGATTTAATATCCAGCAGAGGAATGACTTTTGCATTTGATAGAGCTGTGCCTTCCCTTGGCTTTGCTGGCTGTCAAGAAATGAACATCCCTCTGTGTCTCGGGCAGCTCCTTCTCCAAGGAAAGCGGGTGGGAGTTGGAGCCAAGGAGCTGAAAGCTGCAGGTGCAGCCTGGGCTGGAGGGAGCTCAGATTTGCACAAGGCTGCTCTGAGTGCCAGGGCTTGGATGGGGAAATGGTGGGGTGGGGGTAGGGACAGAGTCTGATTGATTGTCAGCAATGAAGGGTCTTGACTTTCATATCTATTCAAACTGCATGAGGAGGTCCTTGGATTCAGTGTCAACTGGAGATAGCACATATCAATAAATTGACAGGGAAAAAACTCCTAAATTTGGCCTAAGTAATCTTTTCTCACTGTCTTTTTAGATAGAATCTATTCACCTTGAAAAGACTCCTGGAATTCATCTAATTAACCACAAAAGATTTGAAAATTAAAATCAAATTATTCCAAGAGGCTTGGCTTGTTCAGCTGTTCTGAATGTTAATGAACCCTGGGACACGGAATTCCTGCACACTGAAGAGCTGAAGGCTGAACAAGCCTCTGGAGCAGGAAAATTCAGCAGCACCCTCCAAGGTGCTGAGGATGTCAGCAGCCCCCACTGAGGCCATCCCTGCCCAGAGACCGTGGGGGAATGGGCAGACAAGGAGAGCGTCCCTGGGGCTGGGGCAGCACAACTCAGAGGCAGCAGCGGCTCCAGCTGGGAAATGGAGTGTGGAATGTGGCTGGGAAAGCCCTGCCTGGGCTGGGCCAAGCAGGACACACAAGCTCTGACCCTCATCTCCCAAACAATTTTTTCAAGGTGACATTTCAAAGGAATTGCATTTGTTTGTCCTCTGGGTTGGACTCCCTGGAGAAATAACAACAAGAGATTCTTAGGAGCTCAAAAGAACTAAACAGCCTTTACTGGGTATTTTAGAAAATCAGAGAAACTTTGGCAAAAGGTTTACTATGACATCGTAGTGGTTTTGGTTTGTTAATTTAAGATTTTTCTAATCTTGAGATTTCTAATTACTGTATTGATTAGTTTGGTGGGTTTTAGTATCGGGTAATTATTTAATTAGTTATTTTTTTTGTTGTGAGATTGGATTGAGAGAAAGGTAAAGTATGTCGAAAATTTAAAAGGGTATAAAGAAAATTTTATTAAAAGCAGATAAAAGAAAAAAGGTAAGTAAGAATTAAAATAAATTCTTTAGAACACAGTTTTTTCTTTACAATTTTTCTTTTTTTTTTTTTAACCTGACAATGTAAAGAAACAAACTGAAAATTTCTAGTAGTTTACTATTCCCAGATTTGTCTTTTTTTAGTTTTAGGGAGTGATGGTTTGCCTTTTAAGTTAATGGAGTTTTTTTACACGATGAAATTTCTTTTTTGTGTTCCTTAATTTTGTCATGGATAACAGTTGTCTGGGGAACTTTGCTACTGTGAAGTTGTTTTTTTGCTACAAGCTGTTTTACAACTTGTTGATGGGCCATGTTGACTTATGAGTTATAGTTTTAAATTTGAGTTGTTTAAAAGTAATTGTTTTTATTATTTCCTTTTAAAAAATATTTTTTTCTCTGGGAATAGCGATCTTCTCTTGGGGGTACTGGATTACATTTCCCCCCCGTTTAAATTTTTATTAAAGTACAGTTTTTTAAACAGTTGTTTTATTTTAGCATGGAGGTTTTTCTTTGATATGAATTTGAATTTTTTATAGTTTTATTTTTTTTAATGAAAAAGAGTTTTTTCCTTATAGTTTATGAGAGGATTTTAGTTTTAAGGATAAAGTATTTTTTCTTTTTTTTTTTTTAGTTTGGATTTAATTTCTTCTTTACTGACTTTGATGGTTTTTAATTGTTTTTTATATGCTTGCATTTTGTTTTTCTTTTACTCAAGGTAGGATTAAAGTATTAAAAGGATTAACACCTGACCTATCAGTAGTTTGTGGTTGAAGTTGTGGTTGGGTTGTGATAGGGTTTGTTTTATGGTTATGGTTGGTTTTGGTGGGGTTTTGTTTTTAATTTTACTTGTAGGGTTATTTTGTGTGGGTTGTAGGTTCTGGGGGTTTTTGATTTTAATTGTCTTGTGGGGAGGGGACTTGATGGCATGATTTTAAGAGCTGTGGCTAGCTTTGTTCTGGTTAGTTTTGTAGCCTCTTTTGTTTTCCTTTTTGGTAGCTGTTGGGGTTTGGTTTGGTTAGAATGGTGCCAATGGGAGGGGGAGGCGGCAGCCTGGGGAGGGGGGAAGGGGCTCAGGCCACAGCAGGGTTGCTTGGTTTGGTTTGGTTTGGTTTGGTTTGGTTTGGTTTGGTTTGGTTTGGTTTGGTTTGGTTTGGTTGAGATGGGGGCCTGGGCTAGGGCCCACTACTTCTTTATTGATTGGAAAAGGAAGAGGAGGTTCCTGAGTTTTTTCACCTTTAACATATGTGTTTCACACAGGCATGTTCAGTATCTTAGTGGTTTAACAGATTGTCAGTTACACAAGAAGTTTTATATTACTCTTTTAAATTCTTCTCCTGTCAAATTACAACAGATATTCAATGAACAAAAAGCACTTCCCAAAGCATCGACTTGGGCCATTCAGCTTCACAAACTCTAAGCCCGTCCAAATTAATGTTAATCAAAATTTGCAGGTGTACAGAAACAGAAGAAGACGACACAGAAGGAGAGAAAGAAAAAAAGATCCAGAGAAGCACAAACACAGATACCAACTCCTGGATTCCAGCACAGAACAGATAGAAATTCCAAGAGGAGGTAGGGTCAAGATGTGTGCTTGCCTTGTGGTCAGCCTAAATATCCCTGGTCTTCCTGGGCCCTTTCCCCAGGTGGGCCTTGGGCTCATTTGGTCCCTCAGGAGCTGGGCTGGGGGCTGCAGAGGTGGCTGTGGAGCATTGCCTGTGCTGTGCCAGGGACTGGCAGACACTGCTGGGCTTGGATAGAGGCTCTGGGGGGATTGGGGTTCCAGGACAGGGCAGTGCTGGGGTTCCAGGGCAGGGCAAGGCTGGACCTGCCCCTTCCTCCCCCCCACACAAAATGTTTCCAGCGAACAATCTCCTCCAGTCTGTCACAACAGGGAAATGCTGGAGTTGAAATCCCAATTCTGGCCATGGGCACCTGGCTGAGAAGGAGAGTTCTTTTCCATGGGAAGGAAAGCACAGAGCCCCAGTGTTTAGAAGGCAGGTGAGAGCCTCACTAGTCCAAGGCCAGCCAGGCTTGTCAGGAATGGCAGATTTTTTCTGGGAGCAGTCTTTCGATTTAGTAAATTTTGGAGGTGGAAGCTCAATCTCTGCCATGGGCACCTGGAGAAGCAGGACATTTTTTTCCCATAGGAAGGAGAGTACAGAGCCTTCCCCAGTATTTTGGGGACAGATGACAGCTGACCCTTATTAAACCATTACCAGCCAGACTTGTCCTGGCAACATTCCTATTGGAACAATCCATGGATGTAAGGAAATTTGGAGGGGAAATCCCAGTTCTGTCCACGGATGCCTGGAGGAGAAGAAGAGCTCTTTTCAATTGGGAAGGAAAGCACGGAGCCCAATCATTTGAATAGGAGATGAGAAGAGACCCTCAATATGCCAAGGTGATTTGTCAGGAAGCCCCTGGGAGGCCAAACCAGCCAGACTTGTTTCATGTTCCCTTAGTTTTGCAGGGCCCCATAGTGTCACAATGGTGCCTTGGATCCATGAGGCCCCACAGTGCCATAATGGTCACTTGTTTCCATGGGGTCCTATAGTGTCACAATGGACCCTTGGTTCAATGGGGTACCAAAATGTCACAGTGGCCCCAAGGTTCCAGAAGGCCCCAAGTGTCACAGTGGTACTAATGATTCCATGAGGCCTTGCAGTGTCACAGTGGTCTCCGTGGTTCCCCAGGACTCACAATGTCACAGGACTCCTCTGTTTCATGAGCCCTGCAATGTCACAATGGACCTTTGGACCCTGGGGATTTGCAGTGTCACAATGGTCTCCTTTGGCTCCACAGTGTCACAATGGACCATTGATGATACGAGGGCCTGCAATGTCACAATGGCCCTTTGGTTCCATGCAGCCCTGCAGTGTCACAAAGGCCTCTTGTTTTCACGAGGCCCCACAGTATCACAATGATCCTCTTGGTTCTGTGGGGACCCCCAGGGTCACAATGGTCTCACTGGTTCCATGAGGACTCACAGAGTCACAATGCTTTGCCTATTCTATGGGGCCTCACAGTGTCACAATGTTCTCCATGATCCCATGAATCTCCTCAGTGTCACTACGTGCCCTTGTTTCCATGAGGCTGTGAAGTGTCCTAATGGTCTCTCCGTGTTCCATGAGGCCTTGCAATGTCACAATGGACTTTTGGCTCCACGGAGTCTCTCAGTATCACAATGGCCCCTTGGTTCCATGACACCCCAAAGTGTCATGATGTTCTCCACAGTTCCATGAGGCCCCATGGTGTCACAATGGACCCTTGGACCCTTGGTTTGATGGGGCCTCTCAGTGTCACAATGATCCCTACATTCCATGGAGCCACACAGGCAGTACAGTCCCCTTGGTTCCATGAGTCTCAGCAATGTCACAGTGCTCTCCATGATTCCATGAGGCCCCACAGTGTCACAATGGTCCCTTGGTCTCACAGGGCCCCACAGTGTCACAATGATCCCTTGGTTCCATGGCCCCTGCGCTGCTGCATTCCCCCCTCCCCTTCTCAGGCCGCCCTGCCAGCTGAGAAATGGTCCTTGGGGCTCGGCCTTGGCCAACAGCCCCTGGGCTCAGCTCCTCCGCAGCTCATCACAAACATTGTCTGCTCCAGGCACTGCTGCTCCCCAACCAGCTCCTGATTTCTGTAGGAGCAGCCCTGGGAACTGTTTTTGTTCCCTCAGTATCACAACATCCCTGTTCTCACACTGCCAAAGAAAGCTGTGGATGCCAAGTGCAGCCAGGATGAGCCATTGCTGGGACTGAAGCCCCTCTCTTGGGGCCCTGCACACAGCGCTCCAAAAGGAGCTCTTAGAGCTCTCCTGGGCCAGCGACTCCCTCTGAGTGGGGCCTCTCCCAGCCGGGAACTCTCCCGTTTGCTGCACTCGGGCATCCTGAACAACGACGGAGCCTCGGCTGATCCGCCCACTCCTCCAGGCTCAACCCTTCACCCACTGGGCAGATGCCAAAGGATCCACAGGGAGAATTCCCTGCCCTCAGGGGAATTGCTCCCAGGTGCCTGGCACTGACTCGTTGTGTCTGTGGGCACACAGGAATGCCTGTGCTGGGGAAATGTGGCAGAAATGCTGCTCTCTGAGGGATTGAGTGCATTGAATAGCTGAGTCAGTCAGGCCTGTAAGTGAGGTTAAATCACAAGTTCTAAGTGAAGTTAAATGTTTCTAAGAGTTATTCTTTTGTTATGTTGTTACTTTTAATATTAGATAAGTCAAATACAGTTAGGTGTTATTCCTCTGTCAAATTAGTAAGTCATGGGTTATACGGTAGGTCAAAAACTGTTAAGTGCTGTTCTTTTAAGGTATCAGTTAGGGTTAAGTTCAGTTCTGTTAAGTTTGAGTTCTGTTAACCTTTGGGGCCATATTCTTTTGTCCATGTCCTCACCGTCCTTTTGTGTCATACACACACAGGGACAGTTGTCAGTAAATTTCTGGTTTGATTGCCTGGATTTTGTTTGGTTTTGTTGTTGCTTTGTTTCCTTCATGTGCCTGAAGTGTTCAATCAGGAGCAGAGTGACTCTTGCCAAGGAAATTTGTGCTGCTGTCCCTTAATATTAAATGTTGTTTTATGCTGCTCCCTTGCCGGGGATTTTTCCAGTGCTCTCAAGGCCTTGTTGGTAGCAGGGTGAAGGAGGCCTGGCCAGGCTCTGGCCCTGGGGGACACAGAGACGCTGCCGGGGGGTCCCTGTCCCCCTGTGCCACCCCCAGGGCCCCGTCCCCCTGTCCCAGTGTCAGGCTCTGGGGTCGATCTCGTGGAACATCCTCTGGGGAAGGCTGCAGGGGTGGGGGCGGGGGGACCCGAGGGGACAGGGGACCCTGCTGTGCACGAGCAGGGTTGGACTGCTCTGGGGGGAGCTGTGAGGGGTGCCAGGGCAGAGTGACCTCCCCAATGACCTGACACAGCCCCTGTGATGTCACACAGCCCCTGTGATGTCACACAGCTACCTGTGATGTCACAGGCCACTCTGGGATGACACACAGCACCCTTGTGATGCCTCAGAACCAAATCTGGGATGTCAGTCTGGAATGTCATACAGCTGCACTTTGATGTCACAGAAGGTGGTGTGATGTCACAAAGTCACCCTGTGATGTCACAGTCTTTTCTGTGATATCACAGCGTCCTCTATGAAGTTACACAGCCATCAAGTGATGTCACAACCCACTCTGTGATGCTACAGAACCACCCTCTATGATAGCAGGATCTGCTCTATGGCCTCACACCTTACTGTATGATGTCACAACACCCTCAGGGATGTCACAAAACCCTCCCTGTGATGTCATACTGCCACTCTGTAATTTCACAGCACACACTTTGACCTCACCGCTGGCTCAATGATGACATCCAGCCATGCCATGATGTCACAGCCTGCTCTGTTATTTCATAGAATCCCCTGTGTGATGCTGTAGCTGCTCAATGACCTCACACAACAAACTCTGTGATGTCACAGCCCAATCTGTGACCTCACACAACCCACTTTGTGCTGTCCCATAGCCCTTTGCTGACATCACAGCTGCTCTGTACCTCTATGACACAGCCACAGAGGTGCTGCTGTGACACAGCCCCCTCTGGGCCATCCCACCGCCCCTGCCAGTGCTGAGCCCCTGTGAGCTCTGTCTGTGCCCTGCTGTTGTCCCTGAGGGGCCCTGGCAGTGCCCCAGCCCTGCTGGGCTGTGCACAGGAGCTGCTCCTGGCCAGAGCTGACTTTCTGCAGCACTGCCCTTGCCAGGAGCTGCCTCTGGGCCAGGAGCCCGGCCCAGCTCAGCAGCACAGACACAGCACAAGGACTTTAATGATCCTCTGGGCCTTTAGTTCTATTTGCATCAGATTCTGTCCCTCAGAGTGGGCTCAAAGAACTTCTCAAGAACTTGAAGTTAAGTTGAAACATGGAAGTTTCTTGTAGTTAAATGGGGCCCACTGAGGGACATAACTCTTGTGAAAGTGTCTCCATGTTCCAGTTTGAGCGGAACACTGGAGGCAGTGATGGCACCTGGGGACAAACAAGGCAAAGATGTCTCTGGTGCTGAGCAAACCTGGATGTGTTTGAGGAATGCAAAGGGCCAAGGCCTGAGCCCCAGCCCCTGGCCAGGCAGATCCTGTCCCTCCCTCCTTGCTCAGGGCTCTTCCCAGGATGGGCACTGGCATGTGGGGATGTGCAATGGCAAGGGCAGGAGCATGGGGCGGCCCCTGCCAGGCTGCTGAGCAGGGACAAGGAGGCAATGAGGCCCCAGGCCTGCAAGGGTCCCTTGTCCCCTCCTCATGACCTCAGGCCCAGGCCCAGCAGCCACGGCCAAAGTGCTGCCCAAGTTGGCTCTGGCAGGGCTGTCTTGCAGCGGCTGCCCATCCCTGTGCCCTGTGCAGCCCAGGCTGTCCCACGATGTCCCTGCCCTGCGCCTCTGTCCCTGCAGGCTGTCGGCATCCCCCGGCTGCCCCACCTGGCTGGGCCCTTCCTTTGCTGTCAGCTCTGCCTCCTGCCTGCCTCTGCCTGCCCACACAAAGCCTTGGGCTGCTTCAGGCTCCTTCTGGGGACGTGCTGTACCACAGCCCTGCCCTGGCAGGGAAATTCCTTTATCCTGGTGTCCAGTCTGGGTCTTCTCAGGTGCCTTTGGAATTAATTCTTTCTTTCTCTGGCTGTTTTCTACTATGTGAAAAGGATCCACCATCTCTGAAACCACCCTTCAATCCCTTCCAGGGCTCTCCTCTGCTGTCCTCACTCCCCACCCCACTGAGCACAGGGCTCCCATGTCCCTATAAATTGTCAAGTGCTTGAGGCCAGGAGCACCTGGACAAGAGGGACAGTTCTTTTCTATAGGAAGGAAACCACAGAACCCCAGGGTTTGAAAGCAGACAAGAAGCAGTCACCAGAAGCCAAGGCCAGCCAGACCTGTCTGTCCTAGCAGTTTTTGTCTTACAGTAACCCTTAGATTTTCAGGGAGTTTTGGGGGTGGAATTCCATTTCAGCCATGGGTTCCTGGACTGGAATGACAGTTCTCCAGGGTAAGGAAAGGGCAGAGCCCCAGTGTTTCAATGGCTGATTAGAGGCAGCCCCAAGGAGGCCAAGGCCAGCCAGACCTGTGGTCAGGGAAGAATCCTTGGAAAGACAGAATTTGGGGGGCCAAAGCCCACTTTTGTCTATGGGCATCAGGACAAGAAGGACAGTTCTTTTCCATCGGAAGCAAAGTGCAGAGCCCCAGTGTTTCAAAGACAGATGAGATCTGGCCCTCAGGAAACCAAGAGAACCTGGACAGACCTGGCAGCTTTTGTCTGGGAGATATCCTTGGATATAAGGAATTTTGGAGGCTGATTCTCAATTTTGGCTATGGATGCCTGGACTTGAGAGATGTTTTTGTCAATGAGAAGAAAAGTACAGGC
The DNA here is from genome assembly GCF_035770615.1 of Melospiza melodia melodia. Classification (NCBI taxonomy): domain Eukaryota; kingdom Metazoa; phylum Chordata; class Aves; order Passeriformes; family Passerellidae; genus Melospiza; species Melospiza melodia. Next base: position 11,158,202 of record NC_086210.1, on the reverse strand, counting down.
CCCCAGGTGTTTTGAAAGCAGATGAGGGGTGGTCCCCAAGAGGCCAAGGCCAGCACAGAGTGGGTTGTGTGAGGTCACAGGTAGGGCTATGACATCACAGAGTTTGTTGTGTGAGGTCAATGAGCAGCTACAGCATCACAGAGGGGATTCTGTGACATCACAAAGCAGGCTGTGACATCATGGCATGGCTGGATGACATCATTGAGCCAGCTGTGATGTCAAAGTGTGTGCTGTGCCATTACAGAGTAGCAGTATGACATCACAGAGAGGGTTTTGTGACATCACTGAGGGGGTTGTGACATCACACAACTGTCTTTGACATCACAGGGTTGAATGAGTGGCCACAGAGCAGATCCTGCCATCATAGAGGCTGGCTCTATGACATCAGAGAGTGGGTTTGGGTTGTGACATCACTTTTTTTTTTTTTTTTTTTTTTAAGATGGTGGAATTAAGTTGGCGACGCCTTATGTGACGGACAAGACCGTGTCCCTGCACTGAGCTGTGCTGCGGAGCTGTGCCGCGGAGCTGTGCCATGGAGCTGTGCTTCGCTCCTCCCTTCCCCGCATTCTGCATCCCTCGCAGAGGCTCTGCCACCTCCTTAGCAGCCCAGCGGCGCCAACCCGAACTTGCTGCTGGAGAATTCCTGGAACTCTAAACCCCAGATTTCCAAATCCCTGAATTTTCAAATCTCCCCATTCTTGAACCCCTGGATTCCTGTAACCCTGGATTTTTGAATCCTTGGATTTCTAAACCCTCGGATTTTTTGAATCCCCGGATTCCCGAACCTTTGGATTTTTGAATCCCCTGCTGTCTGGTTGTTTCTGAGGTGTTTGTCAATAATGCTTTCTACACGGTCAAAAGCTGTGGCTGGTATAAGTGACCAAGTTGGGCCCTCCAAAAAGGACGTGAGTGTACAGACCCATCCGTGCCCAGAGTGTTTGAGCTTATTGGTGGCATCAGGGAGTGTTGTGGAGGAAACCTGCCTGCGCTGTGAACAAGTGAATGACCTCCTTTCACTGGTGGCTGAGCTTAGGGAGGAAGTTGAAAGGTTAAGGAGTATTAGGGAAAGTGAAAGGGAAATAGACTGGTGGAGTTCAGCCCTACCATCTTTAAGGGAGGTTACTGATCAAGAGACTGAGGACTTATATGCCTCCCGCTCTCAGGCAACAGAAGGGCAACTGGTGGATGAAGAGGAGTGGAAACGGGTCCCCGTGCGGGGTGTTAAAAATGAAAAGACCTCCCCCCCGCCATCATCCAGCCAAGTACCACTTCAGAATAGGTATGAGAGTCTGGATCTAGAGATACAACTAGATGATTTAGGAGTGAATTGTCTGCCTAGTGAACCCCCCAATTATGATTCACCTGCAACACGGATCACTACCTCTAGCATCAAGAAGAAAAGAAGGGTAATCGTAGCAGGTGATTCCCTCCTGAAGGGAACTGAGGGCCCCATATGTCAACCAGACCCATCCCACAGGGAAGTCTGTTGCCTCCCTGGGGCCCGGGTACAAAATATCACTGAGAGACTTCCTGGGCTGATTCAGCCCTCTGATTATTACCCACTGCTGATACTCCAGGCTGGCAGTGATGAGATTGAGAAGAGCAGTGTCAAGGGAAAGGACTTCAGGGTACTGGGTCAGGTAATTGATAGGGCAGGAGCACAGGTAGTGTTCTGCTCAGTCCCATTGGTGGCGGAGGAAAATGATGAAAGAAACAGAAGAATCCGTATCATCAACAAGTGGCTTAAGGGTTGGTGTCACTGGCAAAATTTTGGATTCTTTGATCATGGCGAAAGTTTTACAGCATCTTCTCTGCTGGAACCAGATGGGGTACACCTCTCTGTTAAGGGCATAAGGTTTTTAGCTCACGAACTGGCAGACTTCATTGAGAGAGCTTTAAACTAAGTTTGAAGGGGGAAGGGGAACCAGCTGAGCTATCTGGAAACAGGCCCAAGAATTGCAAGGCTAAGATAGGGGTGAACTCAGTAGCCCAGATTAGGTGCATGTATACCGATGCACACAGTTTGGGCAATAAACAAGAAGAGCTGGAGGCCATGGTGCAACTGCAGAGCTATGATGTAGTTCCCATCATGGAAACATGGTGGGATGACTCACATAACTGGAGTACTGCACTGGATGGATACAAGCTCTTCAGAAGAGATAGGAAAGGAAGAAGAGGAGGTGGGGTGGCCCTTTATATTAAGCAAACTTTTGATGCCATCGAAACTGAAACAAAGGAAGATGGAGTTGAATGTCTATGGATAAGAATAAAGGGGAAGGCCAACAAGGCTGACACCATATTGGGAGTCTGTTATCGTCGACCCGACCAGGAAGAAGAAGTAGATGACTTATTTTATAAGCAGTTAGGAAATGTCTCAAGATCATCAGCCCTTGTTCTTGTGGGTGACTTCAACCTACCAGACATCTGCGGGGAACTTAATACAGCAGTAAAGAGGCAGTCCAGGAAATTCTTAGAATGTATGGAGGACAACTTTTTGTTGCAGCTGGTGGATGAACCCACCAGGGGAGGGACTATGTTAGATCTGCTATTTACAAATAGAGATGGGCTGGTGGGAGATGTGGTGGTTGGAGGTCGTTTGGGGCAGAGTGATCATGAAATAATAGAGTTCTCAATATTTGGTGAAGTCAGGAAGAGCACCAGTAAAACTCTTGCACTGGACTTCCGGAGGGCAGACTTTGGCCTGTTCAGGAGACTTATTCCGAGCGTCCCTTGGGAAGCAGCCCTTAAAAACAAAGGAGTTCAGGAAGAGTGGGCATACTTCAAAACAGAGATCTTGAGGGCGCAGGAACAGACCATCCCTGTGTCCCGAAAGATCAGTCAACGGGGTAAACGTCCAGCCTGGCTGGGAAAGGAGGTCTTGGAAGAACTTAAGAATAAAAAGAGGATGTATCAGTGTTGGAAGAAGGGTCAGGTCTCTAAGAAAGTATTCAAGAGGGCTGCTAGAGTATGCAGAAAAAAATTAGGGAGGCCAAAGCTCAGTTTGAACTCAGAATGGCGACTACTGTTAAGGATAATAAAAAACGTTTTTATAAATATATTAATGGTAGGAAGAAAGGTAAGACAAGCCTTTGTTCTTTATTGGACAAAGGTGGGAACTTAGTATCTGCAGATGAGAAGGCGGAAGTGTTTAATGCCTATTTTACCTCAGTTTTTAATGGGAAGATGACTTGCCCTCAAGACACCTGCCCGTCTGGGCTGGTTGATGGTGTGAGGGAGCAGAATGGTCCCCACATTATCCAAGAGGAGGCTGTCATAGAACTACTGAAATGCTTGGATACTCATAAATCTATGGGACCAGACGGGATCCACCCCAGGGTAATGAGAGAGCTGGCAAATGAGTTTGCAAAGCCACTCTCCATCATTTACCAACAGTCATGGCTTACTGGTGAGGTTCCGGATGACTGGAAGCTGGCCAATGTGATACCCATTCACAAAAAAGGTGCAAAGGAGGATCCTGGCAATTATAGACCAGTCAGCCTGACCTCTGTACCTGGCAAAATAATGGAAGAGTTAATATTATGCGCCATCATGTAAAATTTGCAGGATGGCCAGGGTATCAGACCCAACCAGCATGGATTTAGGAGGGGTAGATCATGTCTGACTAACCTGGTCACCTTTTATGACCAGGTAACCCGGCTAGTGGATGCAGGGAAGGCTGTAGATGTTGTTTACTTGGATTTCAGCAAGGCCTTTGACACTGTCTCCCATAGCTTACTCCTAGACAAACTCGCAGGCCGTGGTGTGGACAGGAATACTCTTTGCTGGGCTCAGAACTGGCTGGATGGCCCGGCCCAGAGAGTGGTGGTGAATGGTGTTGCATCCAGCTGGCGACCAGTCACCAGTGGTGTCCCTCAGGGGTCTGTGCTGGGGCCAGTTCTGTTCAATATTTTTATTGACGATATGGATGAGGGTTTAGAGTCTTTTATTAGTAAATTTGCAAATGACACTAAATTGGGAACGTGTGTAGATCTGCTAGAGGGATGTAGGGCTCTGCAGAGAGATTTGGAACGGTTGGATGGATAGGCAGAATCAAATGGGATGAACTTCAATAAGTCCAAGTGCCGAGTCCTGCACTTCGGCCACAATAACCCCCTGCATCAATATAAGCTAGGAACGGTGTGGCTGGACAGTGCTCAGGTGGAAAGGGACCTGGGGGTGCTGGTTGACAGTCGATTGAATATGAGCCAGCAGTGTGTCCAGGTGGCCAAGAGGGCCAATGGCATCCTGGCCAGTATCAGGAATGGTGTGGCCAGCAGGAGCAGGGAGGTCATTCTTCCCCTGTACTCGGCGCTGGTGAGGCCTCACCTGGAGTATTGCATCCAGTTCTGGGCCCCTCACTTTAAGAGGGACGTTGAGTTGCTTGAGCGTGTCCAGAGGAGAGCAACGAGGCTGGTGAGGGGCTTGGAGCACAAGCCATATGAAGAACGACTGAGGGTGCTGGGGTTGTTTAGCCTGGAGAAAAGGAGACTAAGGGGTGACCTTATCACTCTCTACTACTTCCTGAAAGGTGGCTGTGGTGAGCTGGGGGTCAGTCTCTTTCTTCGGGCGACAACAGATAGAACAAGAGGACACAGTCTCAAGCTGCGTCAAGGGAGATGCAAGTTAGAATTAAGAAGGAAGTATTTTACAGAAAGAGTGGTCAGATACTGGAATCATCTACCCAGTGAGGTGGTGGAGTCATCATCCCTCGAAGAGTTCAAAAAAAGACTGGATGTGGCACTTGCTGCCATGATCTAGTTGAATTGTTAGAACATGGGTTGGACTTGATGATCTTACAGGTCTCTTCCAGCCTTGAATTTCTGTGATTCTGTGATTCTGTGATCACTGGGTGGCTATGTAACATCATAGGATGGGCTGTGACATCACATAGTGACTTTCTGACACCACAGAGTCTTCTGTAAAATCACAGTGCAGGTGCATGGCATTCCAGGGTGACATCCCAGAGCTGGCTCTGTGACATCACAAGGGTGGCGTGATGTCACAGAGTGGGCAGTGACATCACAGATGACTGTGTGACATTGCAAAAGAGCTGTGTGGCATCATAGGGGGCTGTGGCATCACAGATGGCTGTGTGAGGTCACTCTGCCCCGGCCCCCCTCACAGTTCCCCCCAGAGCAGTCAATCCCTGCTCGTGCACAGCGAGGTCCCCTGTCCCCCCAGGTCGCCCTGCCCCAGCCCCTCAGCCTTCCCCAGAGGATATTCCACGAGATCGACCCCAGAGCCTGACACTGGGACAGGGGGACGGGGCCCTGGGGGTGGCACAGGGGGACAGGGACCCCCCCAGCAGTGTCCCCGTGTCCCCCAGGGCCAGAGCCTGGGCCAGGGCTCCTTCGCCCTGTTAGGAACGAGGCCTTGAGAGCACTGAAAAAATCCCCAGCAAGGGATCAGCAAAAACCAGATTTAATATTAAGGGACAGCAGCACAAAGTTCCTTGGCAAGAGTCACTCTGCTCCTGACTGGGCACTTCAGTCACACCAAGGAAACAAAGCAACAACAAAACCAAGCAAAATCCAGTCAATCAAACCAGAAATCAGGCAAGAACTCTTCCTGGGTATGTGTGAGACACAAGGACAGTGAAGGCAAAGATAAAAGGAATATGGGCCATGTGGAGAGCATTATTAATAATTGGTTAGCTGAGAAAGGCCACACTGATATAAGGCCACTGGTTAAGCTGAAGGAGAAAAGTCAGCAGTCAGCAAGCTGAAAGGAAGAGTCAGCAGTGACCTTGCTGCAACATGAGGATAGGGAGTTGAGATTAGTCCTGAATATATCCTAAGAATATGTAGAAAGTATCAAAAGTAGAACCATAGGAATGTAGAAGTAGGCGTAGGTGCTGATATGTAAGCTGACCAATCCTGAGCTCAACTTTTGCAATATGTATGAAGCTCATTATTAACTGTATTTAACCCGCCGTACTGATCAATAAAATTGAGCCTGTGATGATCAAACTGATGTCCTGGTTCCCTTCCGTCGACAAATGGTGGAGAATGCGGGCATAACCGAATCTCTGCCCTTTTTCTCGGATTAAAAGAAAAAGGGATTACGCCACGGTCCGGAAGTTGGGTTTGGGTTCCAGCAGCCGGGATGCTGCCGGAATTTGAAGCACCCTTAAGGTTCACAACTGTGACTTAAGCCAATATGTGTCTGCCGGAGCCTGGAGAGCTGCAACAGCGCGCGCTGATTAATAGGTATGGATAGGCAAGCGGCATATGATTTATTTACAGCCTATTTAGAGCGGCGTGGGATAAAAGGGATAGATTTAAAAAAGGAGTTACCAGGGTTATTAGCTTATGGCCATGCTAAGGGTATCTTTTCTAATCCTCATACAGTTCATGAGTTATCAGAGTGGAGAAAGTTTGGAGAAATATTGTGGGATACAGTACTAGACGATGATAAGTCAGCAAAGAAATTCGGGAAGTTATGGCGGGTAGTGTATAACACGTTACTTCAGCAGGTCTCTGAGAGAAAGGCAGCAGAAAGGGCAACAGAAGCTCATAAGAGGAATATAGGGTATGGTCATGAAGATGATCCCCTGGCACCTTCTGTAACTAAGGTACTTATGCCTAAGAGTCCCCAGCAAAGTGGTGTGGAGGATTTCTCTATAGGCGCAGTGGAACCATCTGCACCTTTCCTGTCAGAGGGGGAGGGTGAGTCGGATGGTGGGGGTAGGAGCAAGCCAGCTTTGCCTCTGCCACCAGCTTCAGGCGGGTCGGATGGTGGGGGTGGGAGCAAGCCAGCTTCGCCTCCGCCGCCAGCCTTGCCTCCGCCGCTACCCCTCAATGAGCCGGCTCAGGTTACAGCTTCGGTGGGGGAAGGGTCCATTTCCCCGCCAGAGCCGGCTACAGCGGGGGGGCGGATTGCCCCCCGCAGGCTGGCTCCGTGTGAGCCGGCTCCGGTTTCACTGTCAGCTCCAGCGGGGGAGGGGGGGCTCCCGCTTCCCCCGCACGAGCCAGCCTCTGCTTCACTGCCCCCCCCGCGCGAAACCTCGGTGTCTGCACCGAAGCGCCAGCAGCATAGCACCCTTAAAGGGCCAGATCCCATCCCAGGGGCACACCGTGATCCATGGGGGGAGATGGCTAAACAGAGGAGGGAAGCTTGGGCTGCTTTGGCAAAAGAAGTAATGCAAATGGGGGATGGTGAGGCGGTGGAAATAGCTTCTAGTCTTGCATGTCCAGTTACATACACACCACAGTATGATGCACAGGGGAACCTTACGCATAATATAGCAGAATATACTCCCTTAGATTGGAAGCTGTTAACTCAGCTACGTTCTACGGTTAGTCAGTTTGGAGTAAAAAGTGAACCTGTTAAGCAAATGTTAGATTATCTTTTTAATACTCAGGTTTTATGTCCTAATGATTTAAGAGGAATAGTTCGGTTGATATTCACTCAGAATCAGCAGTTATTGTTTAATGCACATGACCCATTACATGGAGTAATAGTAAAGGAGCTGATGGGCTTAGAGGCATTTTTACGTACAGAGGCACAGATGATATTGGGAGCTGATAAACTTAGAGACTCTATGAGGTTGGTGCATGCTGCAATATATATGGTTAAAGAGCCAGGAGGGTTACCAGCTTATATGGGCATTAAACAAGGTAGGGAAGAATCATTTGGAAATTTTATCGATAGAACTGCTACTGCTATAGATCGGGCTGGTGTTGCAGGGCGCGATTGAAGCAGGTGTGCCTTGCAAAATAGCAATCCAGCAACCCAAAGAGTGTTAGCTACTTTAGGGGCAAACTGGACTATTGAGGAAGCATTAGAGCGAATGGCATTAATGCCAACAGCTTCACAGGCATTTATAGCAGAAGCCTTAAAGGAATTAGGATTAGGGTTGCAAAAGCGTAGTCTACTCAAAATCAGGTGTTAGCTGCTCTTGCTCCTCTCCAAAGCGGCTCACTGGCAGTCACGTAAAGAGGCTCGAGACCATTCATCAAGTGTTACCGATGCGGCAATGAGGGACAGACACAAGTTACTGCCGTGACATCGGAGACACCAGCTGCTGCCGTAACATCGCTGCTACCTCCTGTCTGCAACCCGCAAGAACCGGGAGCCTCGGCTTGGACTTACCAGCAGCAGTAGACGTCACACTAATGACGAACCGGCCTGAGAGGATACCCACTGGAATAAAGGGTGTTGACGGAAGGGAACCAGGACATCAGTTTGATCATCACAGGCTCAATTTTATTGATCAGTACGGCGGGTTAAATACAGTTAATAATGAGCTTCATACATATTGCAAAAGTTGAGCTCAGGATTGGTCAGCTTACATATCAGCACCTACGCCTACTTCTACATTCCTATGGTTCTACTTTCGATATTTTCTACATATTCTTAGGATGTATTCAGGACTAATCTCAACTCCCTATCCTCATGTTGCAGCAAGGTCACTGCTGACCTTTCCTTTCAGCTTGCTGACTGCTGACTTTTCTCCTTCAGTTTAACCAGTGGCATTATATCAGTGTGGCCTTTCTCAGCTAACCAATTATTAATAATGCTCTCCACATTTCCCCCGTTTTCTTCTTGTGCAAGGAGATTAGTTTGCCATGTTTTTGCTATTGTACGGCTGACCATGTTTTGGATACAGTTAAAGATACAAGGCAAAATAAGCAAAAACAGTAAAATTACACCCAGCAGTCCTATAGCATAGATCACAAGGTTCCTCAGCCACGGTCCGAGTCCCAGGCCTTTGAGCCATTCATCAATTCCTAAACCGTCTTCTTCCTTAAGTTTGTGAAGTCCCTGTTGTAATTCTTTTATCTTAGTGTGAATGGACACTGAATGATCAGACAGATTCATGCAACACATTCCCTCGAACTCTTCACATCCATGTCCTTGTGCTAAGAGCAAAAAATCTACAGCAGCTCTATTTTGCAAAACAGCATGGTTAACACTTTGCACATCTGCAGTTAACATGTCTAGAATTTGTGATGTCTTGTTCAGCTCATCCCTTGCCCAGCATCCTAATTGTTTTGCTAAATTCATGGCTTTATTGGCAGATCCTCCTGGTAAGATAGTTGAAACCACCACCTGTTTGAATGTGCCCCAACACCGTGGATCTCCTATCTTGCTGCTGTCTAAGTCATGTATGCTACGTTTTCTCCTGTTTGAATTTTGACTCAGCTGCATTAGCAAGGACACATTAGGATGAAACAGTGACAATTTTCCCAAAAAACAGGGTCCACCCTGTGGTTTAGCTGGTATACCATTCCATGCCCTGTCTCCACAAATCAAAAATATTCCTGTGGGTAATTTCATTGGTGCTGTGATATTTGTGCCGTTACATTGACTGTAATGCTGTGGAGAGAATTCACTCACATTCAGGGATGAATCTAGGGTGGCCCATGTTTCTTTAGGTTGGTTTAAATTCTGAGCACCCGAAAGTTTGAAGCTAAACCATCCACCAGCTGTAGTGTTAGATATGCTGGCATTTGTACTTCCAAAAAGATCCAATTCTTCCGGAGGAGAGTGCAAAGAGGTGTTAAGTGATTGGATTAGTAAGCATTGACGATAGCCATCACTCTGACCTGCAGTATACCCTTGTTGCACCGGCAATGTGATGTTTGACATGTTAGACATACATAAGGTTTGATTGTTTATCAAACTGCAAAATTCTCCAGGAGACCACACCGGAAGTCCCACCAGGCATGTTCGAAATGGGTTAGTGACTCCTCCAAGACTAAGACAAAGTGATGATTGATTAGTTTGATTAGCAAGCGTTACCCATAAATTTTCCCTTGGTTGACTAAAGTGTGTTACTCCTACTGCTTCACTTGCTACAGCATTGAGCAGTATTACAAAAACAAACCTCATTTTTCTTTCTGCTTACTTTGCTTCTCCTTTTCTTCCTTCTGCTTACGTTGTTTTTTCTTTCTTCGCTGTCTTTTCCCTGGTTTGCTAGATTGTCTATTGTAAAGGCTGAGTCAATTTTTGAATATACTGATCTAATTCTAAATCAGCATCCTTGCTCACAAGTATAGCACGAGGTAAGTTTGAAGGCAAATCAGCTTTGCAGCGAGCTGCTATGATGCGTGAGGCTTTAGTAATTTCAAATATTCTAAGGTTTTCCTGTAACTTCCACCTAAGATATGCTATAACCACTTGTTCTGCACTCTCAAAGAGCTGTAATCCTGTCCCTCCTGGCAGGCCAGTACTTTGTTCAAGAGCTCTAACCCAGATATGATTTCGAATCCACTTTCCAAAGCAAGATGTACACCATAAATATCCCAATGACTTCTGTGAATACCAATAAACCTGATTACAATCTGCACAATGCAAAGCTACCCATGCATAGCATTTATCTTTATCCTTTTTGCAAACATAACAAGGAAGCGAATGTAAGTAAGGACCAGTATAAAAGTCTGTATCTTCAACCCAAAGCAACCAATTCAATGGTGGTGATCGCAAAGCCTCTTCAGCCTTTTTACTATATGAGGCTAACAGCTCAAGGTCTTTCTTTAACACAAGGTGTATCTTATTTCGTAATCGTAGTTCTTGTTCGTTATCCTCCTCAACAACTATATCCCCCGAGGGTCCCACAACAGTAAAATTGTTCTAATCATAGAAAATTAATTAGCAATCACTGATACCCATATTCAAATGAGACCATTCCCTTTTTTGCCTTCTTTTTCTTATCTGTCTTCAATCTTGCTGCTCCTAATTTCACTGGTCCTGCCACTTTCAAACTTAATTTTTGCAACTTATCAATGCAGCAATCTAATGCTCTATCAGGATCTCCTTGGAAGGGTCCTACAACTGAATGCTGTGTTAAAGGCACTAATTTCCTACACCTTATAGAAACTATACGTGATTTATTTTGAACCTTAATTCTATTTACAATACATTGTATTTCCCATCGATAATAAGCAAGAACCTTCTGTTCAGGAGACTCATAAAGATTTAAAGCTATATATGCGTTTTGCCCTGTTTGTCTCCTTAATTCATCTTGCCAGCTTTTTCTCCACGTATGCTCGTGTTCACAAGTATGACACCACAAATCCCGTAATAATGATTGTTCTATCTAAAAAGTTCTTTTACAACCCCCACAACGTAGAGCTATCCAGGCAGCACAATGTGGATTGTGACAGTCAAGGCAATGTAGTTTCGCTGGATCTGTTAAGTGAAAAGTTGATAATGAGTCAATGAAACCAATCAACTCCTGGGCCGTCCGGTAGTGACGTGTCAGTGCTCTGTCCACCGCTTCCGAGTGCCCCTTCAATTGAAACAGTAGTGGTTGTAGGACTAGAAGCAGTTTCTTCCCCAGTCGCTCCTTGTCCTCCTCCGTAAGGCGATCCACCAGAGGCTGCATCAAAAACAGGTTTAGTCCACTTAGCAGGCACCCACAAAGGCCCTGTAGGTGAGGAAACACAAAGATACCCCCGACCCCAATATAATACCTTTGCAGGTTTTTCCCATAATCCTGTACTTGGGTTCTTATACTTAACCCAGACCTCTGTTTCCTTAGTATTTTCCTGACCTGACCTTGGATGATGTTTCATTGCAGGGGGGGTATCATCTTCCCCAAAAATGCATAAATGATTAATCACATACAAAACCTTAGCCAAACATGCTTGTGGATCTGTTAAATCTTGATGTTTTTCAATATACTGCTTAAGGGTACCGTTTGCTCTTTCCCGTAAAGCTTTCCTTAACTGTATCAGTAACTCATACAATCGTTTATTATTCACTTCCTTAATTGCTGCTTCCTCTATTCGTTTGACTACTCCTGCAACATACATAGAGTCTGTGACCACATTTAAAGGCTCCTGTAAGTTGGACACCGCCCATACTACTGCTAACAATTCCAAAGTTTGTAAGCTATCTGCAGGGTCTGCTGTGAGGAGTTGATGCTTCCATTGTCCTTTTTCTTGCCAGGTAACAGCAGCACGCCTTGATTTCTTTCCTGCATCTGTAAAAACTGTAATAGCTCCTTCTATGGGGTTTTCTTCTCTTAAAGGTCGAGTAATCCAGTTCCATTCTGTCATCCATTGCAAAACTCTAGGCACTAATTTACTAGTCTCTACTTTAGCAGGTGACATCAATTTTCCATAGGCAATCTAATATTAGCAGGTTCTCTACCATCCACTTCAAGAATTCTGAGACGCCCCTTTTTGATTAATGCAGCCAATTGTTCAATTTTTGAAGATATTGTTTTCTTATGCTGTAGTGGTGGTGATAACCATTCCAACACCCGTATCTCCCCCGTTTTCTTTTGCAACTGAGAGAGAGCACCAAGCAAGTGGCAAGGGCTATTCCAAATAGTAAGGTCAATGGGGTGGTCGAGTTGTCGACGAGACACATACCCTTGCTGTACACAGTTACTAATTTGCTGCAAAGCAAGATGATGCTCCTTTGTCAGGTGTACAGGAGTAGTAGGGTCCACACCTTTTAACAAAGGTCGTAGGGCTTCTAATAAGTGATTTGGTATTCTCACAATAGGCTTCAGCCACTGTAAGTCTCCCAGCAACTTCTGTGCATCATGTAGAGTTTTAATGTCCAATTGTAATTCCAATTTTTGTGGTATCACTATTTGATCCATCAAAGTCCATCCCAAATATTTCCAGGGCTTTGTAGTCTGAATTTTCTCTGCAGCAATCAGCAAGAGTATTTTTAATGGTATTAATCTGTAAAGAGGAGAATGGCTGTTGCTGTGCAAACAAAATATCGTCCATGTAATGATATATTATAGTTGCTGGCCATTTACGACGTAGTGGCTGTAATGCTGCATCAACATAAAGCTGACATAAAGTGGGAGAGTTGCGCATGCCCTGCGGAAGAGATGTCCATTCAAATCTTTTATCTGGTTCCCCACGATTTATTGCTGGTAAAGTAAAAGCAAATCTCTTCATGTCATCAGGATGCAGGCCAATAGTGAAAAAACAATCCTTTAGGTCAATAATTAAAAGTGGCCAGTGTTCTGGAATCATAGCTGGATTTGGAAGACCAGGCTGTAAGGCCCCCATTGGTTCCATTTGGTCATTTACAGCCCTCAAATCATGTATCAAACGATATTTCCCTGATTTCTTTTTGATTACAAAAATAGGTGTATTCCAAGGGCTTGTGGACAGTCGCAGGTGTCCCTTTGTATACTGTTCCTGTACCAATTCATGGGCATGCATAAGACTCTCCCCTTTTAATGGCCATTGCTTAGCCATCACCGGTGTATCCGTTTTCCAGGTGAGTGGAATGGGGAAAGACCAAGCAATGGCAATTACCCCAAAGGGTGCTGATTAGTTAACACCACTCCCAATTGTGTTAAAATGTCCCTTCCAATTAAGCAGGAAACTGTAGGAGGCAGTTGAACAATTGAAAACACAGCAGATATTTGTTGATTCTCAATGCACACAGACAAAGACGGCGACCTGCTTGCCAATGTAAATCCTCCTACTCCTGTGAGCATGTTTGATGAAGGAAATAGAGGCCAATGTTGTGGCCATGCTTCTGGAGAAATGATGCTAGTATCTGCTCCTGTATCAAATAATCCATAAAGGGTTATGCTTTGATGCCCATAGGTAATTTCAACTTTTTGTTTTGGTCTATTTTGTAAATCCACAGTTAAAAGTGTAACACCAGTAGAGCCAAAACCTTTTTCATCCCGTGCTTGCCCAGTAAATGATTGTATTCCTGATGTCATTTGTGACAGTGGTACCAACTGTGCAATGCGTTGTCCTTTTGTAATTTTAATCGGAGGATAAAGGGTGTAAGCCATAATTTGTATTTCCCCGGTAAAGTCCGCATCGATAACACTAGGCAAAACAAATAATCCCAACATAATTATAGAGGAACGTCCCAGCAATAATGCTCCACATGTTTGTCCATTTAATATAAGAGGACCCTTTATTCCAGTGGGTATCCTCTCAGGCTGGTTTGTCATTAGTGTGACGTCTACTGCTGCTGATAAGTCCAAGCCGAGGCTCCTGGTTCTTGCGGGTTGCAGACAGGAGGTAGCAGCGATGTCACGGCAGCAGCTGGTGTCTCCGATGTCACGTCGGCAACTTGTGTCTGTCCCTCATTGCCGCATCGGTAACACTTGGTGAATGGTCTCGAGCCTCTTTACGTGACTGCCAGTGAGCCGCTTTGGAGAGGAGCAAGAGCAGCTAACACCCGATTTTGAGTAGACTATGCTTTTGCAACCCTAATCCTAATTCCTTTAAGGCTTCTGCTATAAATGCCTGTGAAGCTGTTGGCATTAATGCCATTCACTCTAATGCTTCCTCAATAGTCCAATTTGCCCCTAAAGTAGCTAACACTCTCTGGGTTGCTGGATTGCTATTTTGCAAGGCACACTGCTTCAATAGCGCCCCCTTCATGTAATCTGCCACACCAGCCCGATCTATAGCAGTAGCTGTTCTATCGATAAAATTTCCAAATGATTCTTCCCTTCCTTGCTTAATACCCATATAAGCCGGTAACCCTCCTGGCTCTTTAACCATATCAATTGCAGCACGCACCAACCTCATAGACTCTCTAAGTTTATCAGCCCCCGATATCATCTGTGCCTCTGTACGCAAATATGCCCCTAAGCCCATCAGCTCCTCTACTGTCACCCCATGTAATGGGTCTCCCTGGGCTCGTTGTACAGCAACCGATTCATTTACCAACGCATGCCAATGGGCATTAAATAATAACTGCTGATGCTGAGTGAATATCAACCGAACTATTCCTCTTAAATCATTAGGACATAAAACCTGAGTATTAAAAAGATAATCTAACATTTGCTTAACAGGTTCACTTTTTACTCCAAACTGACTAACCGTAGAACGTAGCTGAGTTAACAGCTTCCAATCTAAGGGAGTATATTCTGCTATATTATGCGTAAGGTTCCCCTGTGCATCATACTGTGGTGTGTATGTAACTGGACATGCAAGACTAGAAGCTATTTCCACCGCCTCACCATCCCCCATTTGCATTACTTCTTTTGCCAAAGCAGCCCAAGCTTCCCTCCTCTGTTTAGCCATCTCCCCCCATGGATCACGGTGCGCCCCTGGGTTGGGATCTGGCCCTTTAAGGGTGCTATGCTGCTGGCGCTTCGGTGCAGACACCGAGGTTTCACGCGGGGGGGGCAGTGAAGCAGGGGCTGGCTCGCGCGGGGGAAGCGGGAGCCCCCCCTCCCCCGCTGGAGCTGATAGTGAAACCGGAGCCGGCTCACACGGAGCCAGCCTGCGGGGGGCAATCCGCCCCCCCGCTGGAGCCGGCTGGGCGGGGGAGGTGACCCCCCCACCGAAGCTGTAACCTGAGCCGGCTCACTGAGGGGAAGCGGCGGAGGCAAAGCTGGCGGCGGAGGCGAAGCTGGCTTGCCCCTACCCCCACCATCTGACCCGCCTGAAGCTGGTGGCGGAGGCAAAGCTGGCTTGCTCCTACCCCCACCATCCGACTCGCCCTCCCCCTCTGACAGGAAAGGTGCAGATGGTTCCACTGCGCCTATAGAGAAATCCTCCACACCACTTTGCTGGGGACTCTTAGGCATAAGTACCTTAGTTACAGAAGGTGCCAGGGGATCATCTTCACGACCATACCCTATATTCCTCTTATGAGCTTCTGTTGCCCTTTCTGCTGCCTTTCTCTCAGAGACCTGCTGAAGTAACGTGTTATACACCACCCGCCATAACTTCCCGAATTTCTTTGCTGACTTATCATCATCTAGTACTGTATCCCACAATATTTCCCCAAACTTTCTCCACTCTGATAACTCATGAACTGTATGAGGATTAGAAAAGATACCCTTAGCATGGCCATAAGCTAATAACCCTGGTAACTCCTTTTTTAAATCTATCCCTTTTATCCCACGCCGCTCTAAATAGGCTGTAAATAAATCATATGCCGCTTGCCTATCCATACCTATTAATCAGCGCGCGCTGTTGCAGCTCTCCAGGCTCCGGCGGACACGTATTGGCTTAAGTCACAGTTGTGAACCTTAAGGGTGCTTCAAATTCCGGCAGCATCCCGGCTGCTGGAACCCAAACCCAACTTCCGGACCGTGGCGTAATCCCTTTTTCTTTTAATCCGAGAAAAAGGGCAGAGATTCGGTTATGCCCGCATTCTCCACCATTTGTCGACGGAAGGGAACCAGGACATCAGTTTGATCATCACAGGCTCAATTTTATTGATCAGTACGGCGGGTTAAATACAGTTAATAATGAGCTTCATACATATTGCAAAAGTTGAGCTCAGGATTGGTCAGCTTACATATCAGCACCTACGCCTACTTCTACATTCCTATGGTTCTACTTTCGATACTTTCTACATATTCTTAGGATGTATTCAGGACTAATCTCAACTCCCTATCCTCATGTTGCAGCAAGGTCACTGCTGACTCTTCCTTTCAGCTTGCTGACTGCTGACTTTTCTCCTTCAGTTTAACCAGTGGCATTATATCAGTGTGGCCTTTCTCAGCTAACCAATTATTAATAATGCTCTCCACAAAAGGGTCCTCTTATATTAAATGGACAAACATGTGGAGCATTATTGCTGGGACGTTCCTCTATAACTATGTTGGGATTATTTGTTTTGCCTGGTGTTATCGATGCGGACTTTACCGGGGAAATACAAATTATGGCTTACACCCTTTATCCTCCGATTAAAATTACAAAAGGACAACGCATTGCACAATTGGTACCACTGTCACAAATGACATCAGGAATACAATCATTTACTGGGCAAGCACGGGATGAAAAAGGTTTTGGCTCTACTGGTGTTACACTTTTAACTGTGGATTTACAAAATAGACCAAAACAAAAAGTTGAAATTACCTATGGGCATCAAAGCATAACCCTTTATGGATTATTTGACACAGGAGCAGATACTAGCATCATTTCTCCAGAAGCATGGCCACAACATTGGCCTCTATTTCCTTCATCAAACATGCTCACAGGAGTAGGAGGATTTACATTGGCAAGCAGGTCGCCGTCTTTGTCTGTGTGCATTGAGAATCAACAAATATCTGCTGTGTTTTCAATTGTTCAACTGCCTCCTACAGTTTCCTGCTTAATTGGAAGGGACATTTTAACACAATTGGGAGTGGTGTTAACTAATCAGCACCCTTTGGGGTAATTGCCATTGCTTGGACTTTCCCCATTCCACTCACCTGGAAAACGGATACACCGGTGATGGCTAAGCAATGGCCATTAAAAGGGGAGAGTCTTATGCATGCCCATGAATTGGTACAGGAACAGTATACAAAGGGACACCTGCGACTGTCCACAAGCCCTTGGAATACACCTATTTTTGTAATCAAAAAGAAATCAGGGAAATATCGTTTGATACATGATTTGAGGGCTGTAAATGACCAAATGGAACCAATGGGGGCCTTACAGCCTGGTCTTCCAAATCCAGCTATGATTCCAGAACACTGGCCACTTTTAATTATTGACCTAAAGGATTGTTTTTTCACTATTGGCCTGCATCCTGATGACATGAAGAGATTTGCTTTTACTTTACCAGCAATAAATCGTGGGGAACCAGATAAAAGATTTGAATGGACATCTCTTCCGCAGGGCATGCGCAACTCTCCCACTTTATGTCAGCTTTATGTTGATGCAGCATTACAGCCACTACGTCGTAAATGGCCAGCAACTATAATATATCATTACATGGACGATATTTTGTTTGCACAGCAACAGCCATTCTCCTCTTTACAGATTAACACCATTAAAAATACTCTTGCTGCATATTCACTTGTTATTGCTGCAGAGAAAATTCAGACTACAAAGCCCTGGAAATATTTGGGATGGACTTTGATGGATCAAATAGTGATACCACAAAAATTGGAATTACAATTGGACATTAAAACTCTACATGATGCACAGAAGTTGCTGGGAGACTTACAGTGGCTGAAGCCTATTGTGAGAATACCAAATCATTTATTAGAAGCCCTACGGCCTTTGTTAAAAGGTGTGGACCCTACTACTCCTGTAAACCTGACAAAGGAGCATCATCTTGCCTTGCAGCAAAATAGTAACTGTGTACAGCAAGGGTATGTGTCTCGTCGACAACTCGACCACCCCATTGACCTTACTATTTGGAATAGCCCTTGCCACTTGCTTGGTGCTCTCTCTCAGTTGCAAAAGAAAACGGGGGAGATACGGGTGTTGGAATGGTTATCACCACCACTACAGCATAAGAAAACAATATCTTCAAAAATTGAACAATTGGCTGCATTAATCAAAAAGGGGCGTCTCAGAATTCTTGAAGTGGATGGTAGAGAACCTGCTAATATTAGATTGCCTATGGAAAAAGAAACCTTGGACTGGTACTTGATAAATTCAAAGAATTTACAAGAAGCATTATTGATGTCACCTGCTAAAGTAGAGACTAGTAAATTAGTGCCTAGAGTTTTGCAATGGATGACAGAATGGAACTGGATTACTCGACCTTTGAGAGAAGAAAACCCCATAGAAGGAGCTATTACAGTTTTTACAGATGCAGGAAAGAAATCAAGGCGTGCTGCTGTTATCTGGCAAGAAAAAGGACAATGGAAGCATCAACTCCTCACAGCAGACCCTGCAGATAGCTTACAAACTTTGGAATTGTTAGCAGAAGTATGGGCAGTGTCCAACTTACAGGAGCCTTTAAATGTGGTCACAGACTCTATGTATGTTGCAGGAGTAGTCAAACGAATAGAGGAAGCAGCAATTAAGGAAGTGAATAATAAACGATTGTATGAGTTACTGATACAGTTAAGGAAGGCTTTACGAGAAAGAAAGGCAGCATATTCTGTGATTCATATTAGGAGCCATAAGTGGTCTGAAGGTTTAGGAGAAGGGAATGAACGTGCAGATAAATTGGTTACCCTACCCATTGATAATTCTTGTCCTATTGACAAGCACACATTGGCCAGAGAAGTACATAGTAGATATCATCAAAATGCAAGAGGTTTAGCAAAACACTTTGAGCTGAGTTTTTCAGAAGCCAAGGCCATTGTCAGAGCATGTCCAACAGGTAGTTATCATAATGGTGGTATAGGTCTAGGCATTGGAGTTAATCCTCGAGGTTTAAAAATAAATGAGATATGGCAAATGGATGTTACACACATAGCTTGATTCGGTAAAGTCAAGCATGTGCATGTCACCATAGATACATACAGTCATTACATATGGGCTACGGCTCAGGCAGGACAGAAGGCTATACAGGTTATCAGACATCTGTTAAGTTGTTTCACTGTTATGGGAGTTCCAAAGAGTATCAAAACGGATAATGGTCGAGGTTATGTAAGTGCTAGGGTCCGGAAATTTTTGAATCAGTGGTCTGTTAAGCATGTGACAGGTATTCCACACTATTCTACTGGACAGGCAATAGTGGAAAGAGCAAACGGTACCCTTAAGCAGTATATTGAAAAACATCAAGATTTGACAGATCCACAAGCATGTTTGGCTAAGGTTTTATATGTGATTAATCATTTATGCATTTTTGGGGAAGATGATACCCCCCCTGCAATGAAACATCATCCGAGGTCAGGTCAGGAAAATACTAAGGAAACAGAGGTCTGGGTTAAGTATAAGAACCCAAGTACAGGATTATGGGAAAAACCTGCAAAAGTATTATATTGGGGTTGGGGGTATCTTTGTGTTTCCTCACCTACAGGGCCTTTGTGGGTGCCTGCTAAGTGGACTAAACCTGTTTTTGATGCAGCCTCTGGTGGATCGCCTTACGGAGGAGGACAAGGAGCGACTGGGGAAGAAACTGCTTCTAGTCCTACAACCACTACTGTTACAATTGAAGGGGTACTCGGAAGCGGTGGACAGAGCACTGACACGTCACTACCGGACGGTCCAGGAGTTGATTGGTTTCATTGACACATTATCAACTTTTCACTTAACAGATCCAGCGAAACTACATTGCCTTGACTGTCACAATCCACATTGTGCCGCCTGGATAGCCCTATGTTGTGGGGGTTGTAAAAGAACTTTTTGGATAGAACAATCATTATTACGGGATTTGTAGTGTCATACTTGTGAACACGAGCATACGTGGGGTAAAAGCTGGCAAGATGAATTAAGGAGACAAACGGGGCAAAACGCATATATAGCTTTAAATCTTTATGAGTCTCCTGAACAGAAGGTTCTTGCTTATTATCGATGGGAAATACAATGTATTGTAAATAGAATTAAGGTTCAAAATAAATCACGTATAGTTTCTATAAGGTGTAGGAAATTAGTGCCTTTAACACAGCATTCAGTTGTAGGACCCTTCCAAGGGGATCCTGATAGAGCATTAGATTGCTGCATTGATAATTTGCAAAAATTAAGTTTGAAAGTGGCAGGACCAGTGAAATTAGGAGCAGCAAGATTGAAGACAGATAAGAAAAAGAAGGCAAAAAAGGGAATGGTCTCATTTGAATATGGGTATCAGTGATTGCTAATTAATTTTCTATGATTAGAACAATTTTACCTTTGTGGGACCCTCGGGGGATATAGTTGTTGAGGAGGATAACGAACAAGAACTACGATTACGAAATAAGATACACCTTGTGTTAAAGAAAGACCTTGAGCTGTTAGCCTCATATAGTAAAAAGGCTGAAGAGGCTTTGCGATCACCACCATTGAATTGGTTGCTTTGGGTTGAAGATACAGACTTTTATACTGGTCCTTACTTACATTCGCTTCCTTGTTATGTTTGCAAAAAGGATAAAGATAAATGCTATGCATGGGTAGCTTTGCATTGTGCAGATTGTAATCAGGTTTATTGGTATTCACAGAAGTCATTGGGATATTTATGGTGTACATCTTGCTTTGGAAAGTGGATTCGAAATCATATCTGGGTTAGAGCTCTTGAACAAAGTACTGGCCTGCCAGGAGGGACAGGATTACAGCTCTTTGAGAGTGCAGAACAAGTGGTTATAGCATATCTTAGGTGGAAGTTACAGGAAAACCTTAGAATATTTGAAATTACTAAAGCCTCACGCATCATAGCAGCTCGCTGCAAAGCTGATTTGCCTTCAAACTTACCTCGTGCTATACTTGTGAGCAAGGATGCTGATTTAGAATTAGATCAGTATATTCAAAAATTGACTCAGCCTTACAAGAGACAATCTAGCAAACCAGGGAAAAGACAGCGAAGAAAGGAAAAACAACGTAAGCAGAAGGAAGAAAAGGAGAAGCAAAGCAAGCAGAAAGAAAAATGAGGTTTGTTTTTGTAATACTGCTCAATGCCGTAGCAAGTGAAGCAGTAGGAGTAACACACTTTAGTCAACCAAGGGAAAATTTATGGGTAACGCTTGCTAATCAAACTAATCAATCATCACTTTGTCTTAGTCTTGGAGGAGTCACTAACCCATTTCGAACATGCCTGGTGAGACTTCCGGTGTGGTCTCCTGGAGAATTTTGCAGTTTGATAAACAATCAAACCTTATGTATGTCTAACATGTCAAACATCACATTGCCGGTGCAACAAGGATATACTGCAGGTCAGAGTGATGGCTATCGACAATGCTTACTAATCCAATCACTTAACACCTCTTTGCATTCTCCTCCTGAAGAATTGGATCTTTTTGGAAGTACAAATGCCAGCATATCTAACACTACAGCTGGTGGATGGTTTAGCTTCAAACTTTCGGGTGCTCAGAATTTAAACCAACCTAAAGAAACATGGGCCACCCTAGATTCATCCCTGAATGTGAGTGAATTCTCTCCACAGCATTACAGTCAATGTAACAGCACAAATATCACAGCACCAATGAAATTACCCACAGGAATATTTTTGATTTGTGGAGACAGGGCATGGAATGGTATACCAGCTAAACCACAGGGTGGACCCTGTTTTTTGGGAAAATTGTCACTGTTTCATACTAATGTGTCCTTGCTAATGCAGCTGAGTCAAAATTCAAACAGGAGAAAACGTAGCATACATGACTTAGACAGCAGCAAGATAGGAGATCCACGGTTTTGGGGCACATTCAAACAGGTGGTGGTTTCAACTATCTTACCAGGAGGATCTGCCAATAAAGCCATGAATTTAGCAAAACAATTAGGATGCTGGGCAAGGGATGAGCTGAACAAGACATCACAAATTCTAGACATGTTAACTGCAGATGTGCAAAGTGTTAACCATGCTGTTTTGCAAAATAGAGCTGCTGTAGATTTTTTGCTCTTAGCACAAGGACATGGATGTGAAGAGTTCGAGGGAATGTGCTGCATGAATCTGTCTGATCATTCAGTGTCCATTCACACTAAGATAAAAGAATTACAACAGGGACTTCACAAACTTAAGGAAGAAGACGGTTTAGGAATTGACGAATGGCTCAAAGGCCTGGGACTCGGACCGTGGCTGAGGAACCTTGTGATCTATGCTATAGGACTGCTGGGTGTAATTTTACTGTTTTTGCTTATTTTGCCTTGTATCTTTAACTGTATCCAAAACATGGTCAGCCGTACAATAGCAAAAACATGGCAAACTAATCTCCTTGCACAAGAAGAAAACGGGGGAAATGTGGAGAGCATTATTAATAATTGGTTAGTTGAGAAAGGCCACACTGATATAATGCCACTGGTTAAGCTGAAGGAGAAAAGTCAGCAGTCAGCAAGCTGAAAGGAAAAGTCAGCAGTGACCTTGCTGCAACATGAGGATAGGGAGTTGAGATTAGTCCTGAATACATCCTAAGAATATGTAGAAAATATCGAAAGTAGAACCATAGGAATGTAGAAGTAGGCGTAGGTGCTGATATGTAAGCTGACCAATCCTGAGCTCAACTTTTGCAATATGTATGAAGCTCATTATTAACTGTATTTAACCCGCCGTACTGATCAATAAAATTGAGCCTTTGATGATCAAACTGATGTCCTGGTTCCCTTCCGTCGACAGGGCCAAAAGTTTAACACAGGTCAAACTTAACAGGACTTTACTTATACCTTAACTTTAACTGGTACCTTCCACTCCCCAATTTAGCAAAAGAACAGCACTTAGCACTATTTAATCTAACTTAAAACCTATGAGTTAGAAATTTAACAGAGGAATTACACTTAACAATCCTTAACTTAGCTAATAAATTAAATGTAACAACTTAGAAAAAGAGCAACTCTTAGCAGCATTTAACTTTGTTTAGACCTCGTGACTTATACTTACTTACTGATATCTGGATATCTGACTGACTCAGCTATCCAAGGCACTCCAACCCCTCAGAGAGCAGCATTTTTGCCACGTTTCCCCAGCACAGGCACTCCTGTGTGCACGCAGACACAGAGTCAGTGCAAGGCACCTGGGAACAATTCCCCTGAGGGCAGGGAATTCTCCCTGTGGATCCTTTGGCATCTGCCCAGTGGGTGAAGGGTTGAGCCTGGAGGAGTGGGCGGATCAGCCGAGGCTCCGTCGTTGTTTGGGATCCCCGAGTGCAGCAAACGGGAGAGTTCCCGGCTGGGAGAGGCCCCACTCAGAGGGAGTCGCTGGCCCAGGAGAGCTCCAAGGGCTCCTTTTGGAGCGCTGTGTGCAGGGCCCCAAGAGAGGAGCTGCAGTCCCAGCAATGGCTCATCCTGGCCGCACTTGGCACCAACAGCTTTCTTTGGCAGTGTGAGAACAGGGATGTTGTGTTACTGAGGGAACAAAAACAGTTCCCAGGGCTGCTCCTAAAGGAACCAGGAGCTGGTTGGGGAGCAGCAGTGCCTGGAGCAGACAGTGTTTGTGATGAGCTGCGGAGGGGCTGAGCCCAGGGGCTGTTGGCCAAGGCTGAGCCCCAAGGAGCTGGCAGGGTGGCCTGAAAAGGGGAGGGGGGAATGCAGCAGCACAGGGTCCATAGAACCAAGGGATCATTGTGACACTGTGGGGCCCTGTGAGACCAAGGGACCATTGTGACTCCGTGGGGCCTCATGGAATCATGGAGAGCACTGCGACATTGCTGGGCCTCATGGAACCAAAGGGACAGTACTGACACTGTGTGGCTCCATGGAATGTAGGGATCATTGTGACACTGAGAGGCCCCATCAAACCAAGAGGCCATTGTGACACTGCAAGACCCCATGGAGCCAACAGTCCGTTGTGACATTGCAAGACCTCATAGAACCTAAGGGAGAGACCATTTGGGCACTGCAGAGCCTCATGGAACCAAGGTCCATTTTGACACTGAGGGAATCCATAGAATCATTGGGACACTGTGAAGCCCTATGGAATAAGGAAAGCATTGTGACACTCTGAAGCCTCATGGAACCAGTGAGACTATTGTGACCCTGGGGATCCTCACAGAACCAAGAAGACCATTGGGATACTGTGGGGCCTTGTGAAACCAAGAGGCCTTTGTGACACTTCAGGGCTGCATGGAACCAAAGGTCCAGGGTGATATTGCAAGGCCTCATGACCTCAGTGGTCCATTGTGACACTGGGCAACCAAAGGAGACCATTGTGACACTGCAGGCTGCATAGAACCGAGGGGCCATGGTGACATTGTGGAACTCCATTGAACCAAGGGTTCATTGTGACACTGCAGGCTTCATGGAACCAAAGTTCCAGGGTGACACACAGTGGCCTCCTGTTATCAATTGTCCATTGTGACACTGTGCAGCCAAAGGGAGACCATTGTGACACCACAAACCCCCAGGATCCAAAGGTCCATTGTAACATTGCAGGCTGCTTGGAACGGAGGAATCGTGTGTCATTGTGGGGCCTGGGGAACTGTTGGGATCATTAGCTTATCAGAGTGACCCCGAGAAAAGTTTAAAAGTCTCTTTTCCCAGCCTGGTGCTTGAAGAAGGAGTCAGGGCTCTTCATTTCTCGGTCTCAGGGTTGTTTATTTTATCTTATCTATTAAAATTTTTCTAGTGCCCTGCCGAGTTCAGCTCACAAAGACAGTCCGAGGCATTCTGCCTGCCCACAGGCCGGTGTTATGTCTTTATACAAAAACTATGTATACAATGTTCACAATTACTTTCCAAAACCTATCACCTATGTTAGACATTGAGCTTCTACTCTTAACCAATCTGTAAGTGCCAGCACCACAGCAGAAGATGGAGGCCAAGAAGAAGGAGAAAGGCTGTACACACTTAGTTCCCTCCATCTTGCCTCCTGAACCCCCATACCAAAAATGCAAAAATCTACTTTTCCACCCTGTGATAACTTCACTAATATTCTATTTAAACTGTTGTGGCTTGCTGATCTTCATACAAGGTTGGTAGTTTGCTCCACGGGTCACAATCAAAACCACAGGGGCATTTTGGGCTCTGTGCCAGGGTCTCTGAGACCCCTGACAGGGGTCTTGGCTGCTCAGGACAGCCAGAGGGATGTCCTGGGTCCTGACAGGGAACCACAGAGACCATTGTGACACTGCAGGGACTCATGGAATCATTGGGACCATTGTGACACTGTGGGGCCTTATGGAACCAAGGCGCCATTGTGACACTATGGAGCACCATAAAGCCAAAGGAACAAAGAACAGGTTTGGCTGGTTTTGCCTCCCATGGACTGCCTGACTGGTCCAACTGATCTTGGCATGTGGAAGGTTGCTTCTCATCTGCTGCTGAAATACTGGGGCTCTGTGCTTTCTTTCGGATGGAAAAGAACTGTCCTTCTTCTCCAGGCACCCATGGCCTGAATTGAGATTTCACCTCCAAACTTCCTTTTATCCAGCGATTGTTCCCATAGGAATACTGCCAGGACAAGTTTTTCTGGCAGTGGTTTTGCAAGGGTCACCTCCCATCTTTCCCCAAAACACTGGGGAAGGCCCCGTGTTTTTCTTTCTACAGGAAAGAATTGTGCTGCTTCTCCAGGTGTCTGTGGCAGAGATTGGTGCTTCACCTCCACAACTCCCCAGATCCAAAGACTGCTTCCTGACAAAATCTGCCATTCCTGACAAGCCTGGCTGGCCTTGGCCTAGTGAGCCTTTCAGCTGCTTTCCAAACACTGGGGCTCTGTGCTTTCCTTCCTATGGAACTGTCCTTCTCAGCCAGGTGCCCATGGCCAGAACTGGGGTTCCACTTCCAACATTGCCTGTTGTGACAGACTGGAGGAGATTTTTGGCTCAAAACATTTCATGTGGAAGGGGCAGGTCCAGCCTTGACCTGCCCTGGAACCCCAATCCCCCCAGAGCCTCTATCCAAGCCCAGCAGTGTCTGCCAGTCCCTGGCACAGCACAGGCAATGCTCCACAGCCACCTCTGCAGCCCCCAGCCCAGCTCCTGAGGGACCAAATGAGCCCAAGGCCCACCTGGGGGAAGGGCCCAGCATGATCAAGGGGAATTGAAGACTGGCCACAAGGCAAACACACATCTTGACCCTACCTCCTCTTGGAATTTCTATCTGTTCAGTGCTGGAATCCAGGAGTTGGTATCTGTGTTTGTGCTTCTCTGGATCTTTTTTTCTTTCTCTCCTTCTGTGTCGTCTTCTTCTGTTTCTGTACACCTGCAAATTTTGATTAACATTAATTTGGACGGGCTTAGAGTTTGTGAAGTCAAATGGGCCAAGTCAATGCTTTCAGATGTGTTTTTTGTTGATTGAATGTCTGTTGTAGTTTGACATGAGAAGAATTTAAAAGAGTAATACAAAAGTTTTGTGTAACTGACAATCTGTTAAACCACAAAGACACTGAACACGCCTCTGTTAAACACATATGTTAAAGATTAAAAAACCCAGGAACCTCCTCTTTCTTTTCCAGTCAACAAAGAAGCAGCAGGCCCTGGCCCCAGCCCCCATCTCAACCAAACCAAACCAAACCAAACCAAACCAAACCAAGCCAAGCAACCCTGCCGTGGGCTGAGCCCCTTCCCCCCTCCCCAGACCGCCCCCCTCCATTGGCCCTATTCTAACCAAACCAAACCCCAACAACTCTCAAACAGAAAAACAAAAGAGGCTACAAAACCCCAACCAGAACAAAGCTGGCCACGGCCACAGCAATTAAAATCTTACCATCAAGTCCCCTCCCCCAAGACAATTAAAACTAAAACCCCCAGAACCTACAACCCACACAAAATAACCCTACAACTAATATTAAACACAATAAAAAGCCCCAAAGCAGTCATAAAAGCAATCCTAATACAACTCACCAAGAACTTCTCCCACAAGTTATCAGTGGGTCAGGTGTAAATCGTTTCAATACTTCAATCCTCCCTCAACTAAAAAAAAAAAATAAAACAAAACAACAAAAAAAAAAGAAACCATAAAACCATAAAAGTCAGTAAAAAGTTAAATCCCTCCGCCAAAAAAGAAGAAAAAATACCTTTATCTTAAAACTAAAGTCTTCTTATAAGCTATAAAGAAAAAACTCTTTTTCTTAATAACATATAAAACTACGAAAAATTCTAATTATTCAAAATATTTCAAATTAATCTAAGAAAAACCTGCATGTTAAATAAACAAATGTTAAAATAACTGTAATTTTACAAAAAGTTTAAACAGGGGGAAAAAAAAGTAATCCAGTATCCCCAAGAGAAGATCTCCATTGTCAGAGATAAAAATAATTTTAAAAGAAAATAATAAAAAAAATTACCTTTAAACAACTCAGCTTTAAAACAATAGCCCTTAATTTGACATGACCCATCAACAAGCTGTAAAAAAGCTTGTAGTAATAACAACATCATCACAATAACAAAGATCCCCAGACAACTGTTATCCATGACAAAACTAAGAACAAAAAACAACCTATTTTTCCTCTTGTAAAAAAATCTCCTTAACCTTATAAGAAAAGCTCCTCCCCACAGTAAACTAAAAAAGTCGATTCTAGAAATAGTGAACTGACTAGAAATTTCTAGTTTACTTTCTTTACATTTTCAGTAAAATGAAAAAGATGTAAAGAAAAAAAAATGTTCTAAAATATTTATTTTAATTCTTATTACCTTCTATTTAATTTTACTTTTACTAAATTTTTATTCATACCCTTTTAAAATTTTAAGCCTACTGTACCTTTCTTGTAATCCTATCTCAAAATAAGATAAATACATAAATAATTAACCAGCACTAAAACACAACATACTCATCAGTACATTAATTAGGAAATCTCAAGATTAGAAAAATCTATAATTAACATATAAAAAGCACTACAGTGCCATAAAAAACATTTTGCCAAAGCTTCTCTCATTTTCCAAAGTTGCCAGTAAAGGCTGTTTTGTTGTTTTGAGTTCCTGAGAATCCCCAGTTCGTATATCTCTAGGGAGTCCAACTCACAGTACACAAGCAAGTGTAATTATTTTCAAATGTCTCCTTGAGAGAATTGTTTGGCGTTTAGGGGTCAGGGCTTGCGTGTCCTGCTTGGCCCAGCCCAGGCAGGGCTTTCCCAGCCACATTCCACACTCCATTTCCCAGCTGGAGCCGCTGCTGCCTCTGAGTTGTGCTGCCCCAGCCCCAGGGACGCTCTCCTTGTCTGCCCATTCCCCCACGGTCTCTGGGCAGGGATGGCCTCAGTGGGGGCTGCTGACATCCTCAGCACCTTGGAGGCTGCTGCTGAATTTTTCTGCTCCTGAGGCTTGTTCAGCCTTCAGCTCTTGAGTGCAGGAATTCAGTGTCCCAGGGCTCATTAAAATTCAGAACACCTTAACAACCAAAGCCTCTGGGAATAATTTGATTTCAGTTTCCAAATCTTGTGTGGTTAAAAAGAGAGATTTCAGAAGTGCATTCACCTGAATATGTTCTATTTAAAAATACTGTGAGAAAACATTTTTTTGGACCTATTTAGTTTTGGTTTTTTTCCCTGTTAATAGCAATCTCCACTTGACATTGAAACCAAGTACCTCCTCATGCAGTTTGAAGATATAAAAATCAACACCATTCATGGCTGACAATCAATCAGACTCTGTCCCTATCCCCACCCCACCATTTCCCCCATCCAAGCTCTGGCACTCAGAGCAGCCTTGTGCAAATCTGAGCTCCATCCAGCCCAGGCTGCACCTGCAGCTTTCAGCTCCTTGGCTCCAGCTACCACCTGCTTTCCTTGGAGAAGGAGCTGCCCAAGACACAGAGGGATGTTCATTTCTTGTCAGCCAACAAAGCCAAGGGAAGGCACAGCTCCATCAAAGGCAAAAGTCATTCTTCTCCCTGGCTCTACCCTGCCCCTGATCCCCACAGCCTGTCCTGTTTCCTTCATCCCTCCTTTGTCAGGGACTTTGTGGTACAAGGGAGCTCTGCTGTGGCTATGGAGGGAGGTCCAGGTGCCACCACTGGAGTGGGAATCACAACTCATCATGTTTGTGTCCTTTTGGGGGCAGGAACTGGTGAGACTCAGAGGCACAGAAAGTTTCTCTTCATGGCCAACAGACCATAGTGGAACAGGACACTTTAATATCAATTTAATATCAATCACACTCTTCCCTGAGCTATGTACAACAGCCCAGCAGTATCTGATGAGTCCACCATCCACAAGTGATTTCCATACCAGAATTATTTAGACAAATGTGGTTCTATGATTGATGTAAACAGAATTAAGTTCTTTTATCAGGATGCTCACCTAGATTGGGTGCAAAGCAGCTCAAACAATTCCTGATTTGCAAAGCTGTCAGTGGTGGATGGAGAAGGGAAGTCAGGCTTCTTTTGGTGTTGAGGAAATGCTGAAACCAGCCTGACTCATTTCATCTCCTTCTGTCCTGGCTGATCTCCCCGCTTTCCCCTTCTACCCATTGGCTCTTTTTTCCCCCTAGCCCCCTGTCAAGAGCCTGGCTCTGTGTTCTCCATCCCCTCCTTGCTGGCACTGCCAGACTGGCATGAGCCCCGCAGCCTTCCCTCCTCCAGGCTGGACAAGCCCAGCTCCTTCAGCCTCTGCTCACAGCTCAAGGGCTCCAGCCCCACCTTGGAGGCCCTTCCCAGCCCCTGCTCCAGCTGCCAGACATCTTTCCTGCCCTGGCCAACCCAACCCAGGCCACAGTGATCTGGATAATCCCAGTCCTTGGTGTCCTGGTCACACAGCCCTGGCCCCTTCTCCCCATGTCAGGCTCTGGGGTGGATCCTGTGGAACATCTTTTGGTGGAGGCTGTGGCTCCAGGTGGGCCAGGGGGATCCCGGGGGACAGGGACCCTGCTGGGCATGAACAGCATTGGACTTCTTGGGAGAAACTGTGAGGGGGAGCTGGGGCAGAGTGACCAACCCAGTGACCTGACACAGCCCTGCTGGGACGTCACACAGCTTCTCTGTTGTGGGCTTAAGATATCGTGTTATCTGGGAGATCTTGCGATATTACGCCTAACCCCTCTCCCTTTACCGTTGCCCTGCCGTTACCCCCTGTTATAAATTACCCCTGTTGGCAGTAATAAAGGCCATTTCACTGTCCACCACATTGGTGTCAGCATGTCTTGGTCTGTTTGGCAGGGGGTGCTGCCACAGAGCCGTGCTCGACCCGGGACACCACACTATAGCCCCTGTAGTGGCGGCAACAAGTGGTGCCGGGAAACTGGGATTGAACCCGGGAGTGGGAATCGCCTGGGTGAGGAAACGGCAACCGGAGCAGCGGGACTGTCTCCGACGGGGAGGACACTCCCGGAGGACCAACAAAAGGGGGAAAATCTCCCATTGGGAGCTCGGCGAAAGAGGAAGGCTCGCGCTAGGGACTGGCAGAGGAGGAGGTCTCGCGCCAGAGGACCGACAAAGGAGGAAGGCTCACATTGGGGCGGTGGAGGAGGAAGTCTCACGCCGGAGATTCTGCGAAGGAGAAGGGCTCTCGTTGCAGTCGACAGAAGAGTAAGGCTCGCGTCGTGATTGGCGCATGAGAAAGGCTCACACCAGGCTAGCGAAAGAGGAGGGCTCACGCCGAGGGACCAGTGAGGGAGAGAATGGAGTCACTTTTTAAGGTCATTTTTAAATTATGGGGCAGTGTTATGCAGGCTCTTGGGCAGGAGCGGGGAGAGTGAGGGGACGCCCAGGACTGCTTGCGGGAGGCGCCCCATCAGGCTGTGGGTGATTATGAGTCCACAGAGGGTGGTAATTTGCAGCTGCAGGAATGCCCCCGGGTAGAAAAAAAAAGATCATTTTGGGACGGGCTGCTGGAGGAAGCCTGAGCGGCAGCCGTTGATTCAGAAGTGCCGTGCGGGGCCGTTAGCCCAAGGGTGCGGAGCCCAGCTGATAAGCTGGGAGCGCGGAACGGGGCCCTTAACGCAGGACCGCGGAGCGAGGCCGCCATTGATTCGGGCTCCGAGGGAGCCTGGGCGGGGCCTCCGACCTACGCGCCGCGGAGCGGCGAGCCCTTGAAAGGGGAGAACACGGACGTGGACGCAGCCGCGATCGGCGGAGATACTGGAGGGCTGCAAGTTAACGCAGGCATGCGCGGGCACTACAGAGGGAAGGAGCACGGAGGGAAAGCTGACGTTGCTCTGAGTGTGTTCAGTCGGAGACCGCATTACAGCAGGAGGCGGGGCGAGCTTAGAGGCAGAGAGCGGCCCGGGGCTAAGGCAGAAGGAAGGTTCGGGAACCTGGAAGTCACCAGTCAGTCGAGTTCTGGGACTGACTTGGACTCGGACTGGGATGAGTGGTTTCCTAAGCGGTCCGCTGCTGATCCCGATTCTTATTCTGGCTCTTCTGATACAGAGGAAGAGGGAGTGAGGGCACATAAGGGTAGCCACCGCAGTCCTCCTGTTTGGGTCAAGGAACAAACCCCCCTCACGAAGTGGAAGAAGAAAAATCGAAGCAGTCGGGAAATGATACCTTGGTGGCTGAAATTCAGGAGAAAGTGGAGTCTTCAGAGAATGAAGAAAATCTATCCATTCACAAATTGATGAGGCCAAGTCCACCCTAAAAGTGTATCAGATTAGTACTGAGAGACTCAAGACATCTGTTCAAGATGCAGTAGATGAAAACAGCCATCTCCAGGAAAGTGAGAAACAGCTTTTACAAGAAGCTGAAGGATGGGGTGAACAATTTAGTGAACTAAATGAAGAAACAAAGATGTTTGAGTCTTCTAAAACAGATGTAGAAGAAGTTTTGAAAAATAGAGAGCCAAATCAAGTCACTGACACAATATATACTGAACATGAAAGACTGGAGTTCAGCAATACAGGAAGATGGTGACACTGAAGACAACCACTGGGACACAGATATAAAGGGGGAAACAGAGAATGGAGAGCACTTAGATGATGAGCAAAAATGGACTGTAAATAAATTGATCTATGCTGCAAAGTTAAATGCTTGTTTAAAGACCATGGAAGCAGAAAGAGACCACATGCATTCAAAAGTGTCTGATGAAAATAAAGCTAAAGAAGAACTTATGGAATGCATAGAAACCCTCCAAAGCCAGCAAGCTTCCTTGCAGTCTGAGAACGAATCTTTTGAAAGCGAAGTTCATAAGCTTCAGCAGAAACTTAAAGTAATGAATGACCTTTATCAAGAAAATGAAATGAAACTACACAGGAAGTTGACAGTAGAAGAGAGGGAGCGTCTAGAGAAGGAAGAAATGCTTTCTAAAGTAGATGAAAAAATTATTCATGCTGCTGAAGAACTTAACAGCTACAGAGAGCAAGCAAAGGACCTGGAAGAAGGGCTGGAGAGAACCATTCGTTCTTATGAGAATCAGATTACTTCACATGAGAAAAAAGCTCATGATAATTGGCTGACAGCCCGAGCAGCTGAAACTGCTCCAACTTTATTGGAAGGTCCTTTAAGGCTTTCACCTATGTTTCCAGGTGGAGGAGGAGGAAGAGGATCCAGAGGACCAGCTGCCATGTACGAAGCTGGAAGTGAAAGAGGAGAGCTGAATTCTGATAGATTAACTGATCCCCACAGACCACCATCAGATACTGGATCCCTGTCTCCTCCTTGGGAAAGAGAACACAGGATAATTCTGCCTCCACCAGGTGAGGCTTATGCTGATCCAGCTCATCCAGCTCAAAGACAAGGAAGATTTTTCCCTAATCCTCCAAATACTGGAAGACTTTCTAGACCAGCAGAACTACGAGCTTACAATGTTCAGTCTTTTGATAAAACAGATGGGCAGACATCTTCAGAACATAGTCCATGAAAGTTTTAGTGCTCTTTGCTTTTTAGTGCTCTTTGCAGATCTGGGATAGTTGGCATGCTTAGCACCGTAAATCTTTCAAATGCAAAATGTAACATGGCTCCGTTTATGCACCCCATTTAGAGTCTGCTTATGTTGACACAAAGAATAGTTTCAGTATGTCATGAGTGTCATTTTAATGCCCTTCAGAAATAATACCTGCATGATGGTAGATATTACAAAAAATTTGGTTGTTCTGGTGTGTACAGAGCCCTTCAGCTCACCACAAAATGGGAGAGACAAAGCCATATAAATATAAGTGAAATTCACACAAAATGGAAAAGGGATAATGGTTTGAACACATATACATTGTAAGACCTCCGTCCTTCCCTGACTGCTGTGTTTTCTTTTTTAAATTGTGGACTCTTAGGGACTGACCCTCAACAAATGAATACCTTAACTAGAATATTAGAGATCAACCCTGTTAGGAACTCTAGATGCTAATGAAATACAGATTATGTAAATATGTATGACTTGTAGTCCTTAAAAGAGAGTCTAAGACTTTATGGGTAATCACTCTCTGTGTTAGCAGATAGAGGTGCACTTTCCTCCTTTGTTTTCCCTGTGGTAGCACAAATCCTTCTCTCTCTTTGTGAAGTAGTCCAGCTGCTGTGGAAAGCCACCTCATGGCTGGTGTCTACCACAATAAAATGCATCATGTGTGAATCAGGCAGAACAAGGAATAGGAAATAAGGGGCCTGGGTGCAAACATTTCACAAATCTCAGTGATGTGGAGAAAACAAAGAAACCTGCTGAGTCCACCCTGTAGTGACTTTGTGGATGAAGATGAGCCCTGCCCACCTTTGCTCCTCACAACAGTGGTTCAGTCAAGCACTTGGAGCCCTGACCACCCAGTGCTCCCAGCAAGAGCATTTTTAGCTTGATTCAATCAGATTCTTTTCCCAGAGGCACACATGGTCCAGCTGAAGCCATTTAACTCTTTCCACTTGAGCCTGCTGAGCTTAACCACTCCCACCTGTCAGCCCTGTGCCCATCAGTGAAGTTCCTGGAGGAAAGAAAACAGCCAAGAAGCAGCAAGAGGGTGAAACAACAAATGTTAACTCAAAAAATGTGAATTGTTTGTGATTTCCTGTGGAAAAGCTTCAGACATCTAACCTCAAGCCAGAGGGATTTGTCACCAGGAGCTATAGACTCAGTCTCTTCAAGGAGGGGAGTATCTAGGATGGTGATCAAACTGGTTGGCTGCCACAAGGATGGTGAATAATTGCTTCTGAATGTAAATAATTACTTCTATATTTTCCTGGTCCAGCGTGTCGGACATATTCTGAACATGCCTGATGGTTCACCCAGGAAGGTTAGGAGGCATTTAGGTACTTCCTTAGACATCTGTGAACTGCCTAGACAGAAGGTAGGGGCCCAAATGCACAAAGTGGGACATGCCCAGGCAGGCAGAGGGTGGACTTGGAGCTCCCAAGTGAACTGATTTCAGGTACTGCTACAGAAGCCACCCAGACTGCTCTCTGAGAGTTCAGCTCTGCAGGGCTGTGCTGTTGCCAGCATTGACACAAAATCAGTAACCTGAACCTCAGTATGGACTCCAGTTTCTTTGCTATTCTTGCTGTGAACGTATTGTAGTAAAACTAGACCTCTGAATCAGATGAGTGGAAGAACTAAGAAGATCCACAAGCTAGGACAAGCTAATACCAAGGCTGTCTGAGTAATGGAAGCACTGGGTAAATGCTTGCAGAGTGTTTTACCATTTGCAGTCCATAAAAGCTGCAAACAACATGTGTCTAGCATACAATTTCCTGAATAGAACAATATATTCCCACTGTCCTTGAAAATCCTTCCAATCCCAGCCAGAGGATCACATGGAAGCTGTTGTAACTCTGACTGTGGAGGAGTATGCAGAAGACATTCACCAGTACCTCCGAGAGACAGAAGTACAGAGACTTTATACTTGACAGTGAAAAATGAACTAGGACAATGGGAAACAGGTTGGAGGCCGGTACTCGCAGGGCGAGGGTACGCAGCCATAAAGAAAGACAGTAAAATCAAATGGTGCCCACTCAAATCAATAAAACCAGACCTTCAGGGAAAAGACTAACGAAATCTTAAAAGCTTCTTTTGCAGGACTGGACCCTCAGACATCCCCATGGCCCACATGAAGGAACCTCCACTCCCAGAAGGCAGTGCCGAGTCATCAAGCAGCCCGATGGCAGACTACATTGGGGTCGTGAAAAAACCCAGTGAGAGGCTGGTGCAAAGAAGAACTGGGGGAAAGAGAAAAAGAGCTCAGCATTTGTCCCAAGTGGTATCCATCAAGGGGAGTTGGAACTCTGGCCAAGTTCTGACTCTACTTAGATGGAATACCAGTCAACTCAGAACTTTTCCTGCGCCAAGTGGTCCAAAGGGTGTTTTGGGGAGAACATGAGTCCGGACATGGGCTCTCCAAAACACCCTGGTTTTAAAGTCAAACAGATGACAGATTCTGGGAGGACAATTTGGTGCTATGATGACAACACATAAGCTGAGGAAGTCCTGCAAGAATGCTCGAAGTCATAGTTCAATCAGCCCTCTGACTGATAGCGCTGTGGTTTAAATAAGTTCATTTTTTTTTCTTATAAAACCAGTTAGAGATAGTTAGTTTTTTGTGTGCATTACATTGTTTAACTTTTCATTTGTTAAATATTTACACTCACAAGTTTGTTAAAAGTTGCTACAGTTGTTTGTTTTGTTGCAGTTACAAGTTTCTTACTGTCCCACTAGGCAGTTTTAACGTTACCGTTTCCTATGTTTTAAATAGGTCATGAAGGAGGGGGGGGAATGTGGGTTTACTATATCGTGTTATCTGGGAGATCTCGCGATATTACGCCTAACCCCTCTCCCTTTACCGTTGCCCTGCCGTTACCCCCTGTTATAAATTACCCCTGTTGGCAGTTAATAAACGCCATTTCACTGTCCATCACATTGGTGTCAGCGTGTCTTGGTCCATGTGGCAGGGGTGCTGCCACAGAGCCGTGCTTGACTCGGGACACCACACCATAGCCCCTGTAGTGGCGGCAACACTCTATGATGTCACAGCCTGTTCTGTCATGTCACAGCCTTCTCTGTGATGTCACAGCCCATTCTCTAATGTCACACAACTGGTCTCTGATGTTACAGCCAAATCTGTGATGTCATCATCTGCTCTGTGATGTCAGACTGCTGTCCTGTGCTGTCACAGCTTGCTCTGTGATGTCATAAATGCAATTTATGATGCTCTAGCTTCTCCATGACATCCTATCCTCCAGTCTCTGATGTCAGAGCCCACTCTGTCACCTCATGTTACCAGATTATCAATTATCTACACCAGGTGAGCTGACACCTGGAGCTTGTTCTCCAAAACCCCAGGCCTATGGAAGCCACACAATGCCCATTGTGTGAGAAGAGGAACTAAAAGTTTACCAGCCTCCTGCCAGCTCAGCCTGCCCCACTGGAACATTGGGGTACACGACCACCAGGGACCACCAGAGAGACCCCAGGACAGAAGAACACATGGGAAAAGGGGAGGGGAAATATGTGAATGATTTTGGGGAAATTATTATCATATTTATGCTTAGTCTGGGAAAATCAATGAATACGTGTGCAATATACAGAATATAAAGAGAAACTTTCCTTTACTCAGCCTGCACGGCTTTGGGAGGAGCTATCCCCCATGCATCCAGCTGCTTCTTAATGCTATACTGGGGTTAAGGATTTTTCTGTTTTACCGAATTTTTGGTAACACTTCCACTGCCAAGGACAGATCTATCTCCTGCTGTTCACAAACAAAGAAGGGCTGGTGGCAGATGTGGGGCTCAGAGGCTGCCTGTGACCATGAATAATCAAGTTTTCAATGTTCGGTGAAAGAAGGAGTGGCAGCTACCAAACTTCCACACTGGAATTAGGAAGGGCAGACTTTGACCTGTTTAGGATGCAGAATTGGGGAGTACCAAATAAGTACTGATTTTTTGAAAGAGAAACAGCCCTTAAAAACAAAGGGGACTGGGAACATGGACGCATGTCAAGAAAGTAATCTTAAGGGGGAAGGAGCAGCCTGTCCCAGTGTGGCAGAAGATGAGCTGGTGAGGAAAATGACTGGCCTGGCTGCCCATGGAGCTTTTATGGGAATTCAGGGGAAAAAAGAGGACGCAACTTTTGACAGAAGGTCATGAAACTTAGGAAGTGTTTAAGAATGTTATTTGGTCATGCAGAAAGAAAAGTTGAGGGGCGAAAGCTCAATTAGAGCATTACCTGGCCACTTCTGTAAAAAATAATAAATAAATGTTATTACAAATAAATTAATAGCAAAACATGGGATAAGGAGAACATCTACTAGTTTTTGGATGCAGTGGAGAATACAGTAACTAAAGATAAAGAAAAGGCTAAGCTACTTAGCACCTTGTTTCTCTCAATTTTCAATATTAGCACCGGATTTCCTCAGGACAAGTGTTCTCCTGAACTGGTAGATGGGCACAGGGAGCAGAACAGCCCCTGTAATCCACAAGGAAGAAGTTGTTGACGTGCTGATCCTCTCAGATGCTCACAGGTGTCTCTGGGAATAGATGGGATCCAATCCAGGGGGATGAGGGAGCTGTGGATGAGCTCCCCAAGCTGCTCTCCATCATTCCCCATCAGTGCTGGCTCAGCAGGGAGGTCCCAGAGGACT
This sequence comes from Melospiza melodia melodia, assembly GCF_035770615.1. Classification (NCBI taxonomy): domain Eukaryota; kingdom Metazoa; phylum Chordata; class Aves; order Passeriformes; family Passerellidae; genus Melospiza; species Melospiza melodia. The sequence goes on along the minus strand of NC_086210.1, from coordinate 11,120,653 downwards.
GGAGGTGCCAGTGTGAGCCCATCCCCAAGATGGGCTGGAAGGAGGAGCTGGGGAACTCCAGGCCTGTCAGCCTGACCTGGGTGCCCAGCAAGGTTATGGAACAGATCACCTTTAGTGCCATCAAAGGGTGCCCACAGGATGGCCGAGGGGTCAGAGCCAGCCAGCGTGGACTTCAATATCTGCACTGATGATCTGCATGAGGAGACTGATTCCAGCATCAGCAAATTTGCAGATGGCACCAAGCTGGGTGTGAATGTTGATCTGCTGGAGGGTAGGAGGGCTCTGCACAGGGACCTGGACAGGCTTGATCCAGGGCCCAAATCCAACAAGGTGAGGTTGAACAAGACCAAGTGCCAGGTCCTGCACTTTGGCCAGAACCACCCCTGCAGTGCTACAGGCTGGGGACAGAGTGGCTGGACAGCAGCCAGACAGAAAGGGACCTGGGGCACTGTTGGACAGCAGGCTGGCCAAGTTGAGCAGGAAGAAGAACATGGGTGTGTGCAGGTGGTGGCTGCAGGCTACGGCGCTGATGATGAGGCCGTTGCCCAGGAGGGCAGCCAGGGAGATGCCCAGCAAGAGGCAGAAGTGCAGGAGCTGCAGCTGCCGCGTGTCTGCCAATGCCAGCAGGAAGAAGTGGCTGATGGAGCTGCTGTTGGACATTTGCTGCGACTGGGCATGGGGCCCTGTTCATCGAGGAAAGGACAGTGAAGTGTTAGACCTGTAACCAAAAACATTTCTCATACACCCTCCTCTGTAACACACAGACATGGTACATGGTCTTCAGTTTTTTTGGGTTTTGAGGTTTTCTTTATAAAGTCCCCCCGTATCTCAACTGTTGCTGCTGGATATCAGAAACACACAGAATTTTTCTTGCCCTCTGGTAGAATTTAGTGAGTTCCCTGAGGCAAGATGATGAGTGGTGACTGAGGGGAGATGGTTTGTCACTTCATTCGGTTTGGAGTTTCTCTGGGCTTTCTCTTTTCTCAAATGTAGGATGTTCACTCTCCCATGTTTTCCTTAGAAAGCCCCAGGTACTGAGAGCAGATGGATCCACCACAGCCCAGCTCTACGTCTGTAGCCAAAGACTCACTTTGCTCATTTCACCAACCCAGCAACATTTTCACTGTCAGAGCACCTCTGCATTTCCCCATCAATCTTATAACTCAGAGATGCTCTAGGACAGGTTTGCACCCAGGATTGAATCTCCCGGCTTGGACTGAAATCTCAGGGAGACTCCCAAGTGTCCTTAAGATGGCATTGGAATGAGGGAGGTGCAGCTCATTCCCTGGCTGCACTGACAGCATTGCCCAGAGCCGGGCCTTTGGGGCAGTGTCACCCTGAGCCAACTGTGCCCCCTGCCAGAGCCCCCAGGGCTGGGCAGCTGCTCCCAGCCCTGTGCTCTGCAGAGGGAACTGGGCCCGGGGCTGCAGAGCTGCCCCACGGCTCTGCTGCAGCTCTGCCTGCACAGGAGGGGCTGCACGCCTTGGAGCCCCGGCCCTGAGAGCAGAGGCTAGGCTGAGGGCACAGGAGGGAAGGGGCTTGTTCAGAGGGAGGGGCTGCACTGGAGGGGATCCTGTGGACATCTCTAACCTCTCCCTGCCACAGCATCTCTGGGCTTTCTTTTGCCTCCCTCATTGCCTGATCGTCTCTCTGCCTCCTGCAGATTTTCCTCCTGCAGGTGTTTCCCAGTGCCTGACCTCTCCCTGCCAGCACTCACAGACCCCAATTCTCTGTGCACTCTCCTTGGCCTGACAGAACCCTGCCTGTTTGCAGGGCACTGGCTGGGCCAGGTTCTGTTTGCAGCTGGGAGAAAGGAAAGCTCAGACTGAGCCTGATGGCTCCAGCAAAGGTGATGCTGGTGCTGTCCATGGGCACAGTGGCTGAAAGCACATTAGGGATCTCCTGTGAACCTATTGATCACTAAAAGTAACACTTCGGATGTTTCTGACACTTTTCAAAATTAATAATAATAATTCATAAGCAAGTTTTAGTATTTATCTTCTCTTGGCTGCCATTCTCCAATAGTAGGAAACTGAATACATACTTAGTTATTGTAAATGTCCTCCTTTTTATAAAATTCATTATTTCGGAAATATTCTATGACTGATCAGAACCCCTCAGCATATCAGACCTTAATGAGCATTTCACCTCCGCTGCACCAGAAATACTCAGAGTTGTACTCACAGAGTCTGTAGGTGTTGAGATGTTCCAGCTTTAGGAGATCATTCCAGGAGTTGCAGCTGCATTGTCCTGCAGCCAGAGGCTCCTGTGCCAAGGGCTGGCAGTGATTCTGCCCCAGGCACTTCTCAGCATCTTCCCAGCCCTGACTGATTGAAGCTCTCTGTGCCTCTGTGCTGTGCCCAGGATGGCTGCAGGCAGTGCCCCAGCCCTGCTGGGCTGGAAGAAGAGCTGCTCATCAAGAGAAATGTGCTTTTGAAGCTCTTCTTGGTTACCAGGAGCTGCCTCTGTGCCAGCAGCCCAGCCCAGCTCAGCAGCACAGACACAGCACAAGGACTTGAATGAGCCTCTGGGGCTTTGTGCTAAGGCCCTGAACATCAGTCCCTGAGAGGGAGCTGAAGAAACTTCTCCAGAACTCCAAGTCAGAATCCAACTCCAAAGTTTCTTGGACTTTTAATGGGTCCCACTGAGGGACATGACAGAGAAAGTGTCCCCAGGCCCCAGGCAGAGCAGAGAACTGGAGGCAGTGATGACAGGTGGGGACAAAGAGAAGCCAAGTCTTGGTGCCCTGGGGCACAGCAGCAGGGTCTGTGCCACCAAGGGCTGTGAGGAGACACCTTGTCCTGAGGCCCTGGGGCCTCCTGGCACAGCCGCAGCCAGGCTGAGCACTGTCATCCCCTTGTCCTGCCCTCAGCATTCCCCCCTAGCCCACATCCCAGGGGCCTCAAGGATCTGCTGGAAGGAGTCCCTGGGGACCCTTGCTCAGGAATGCCCTTGGGAGCTCCTTAATTCTCCCTGTAGGGACTGCAGGTTTTTGAAAGGACTTTGGGTTTTGCTTTTGCCTTGGAGTCTCTGAAAGTTTTGTGCAATCACGGCCTCCAATTATCTGCTGTAATTAGTCCCTGGAGAGGCTTTGTCAGTAACAACACTCAGTAGGGCTCATTAGTACTTCAGCTTACTTCAGTTATTTTAAGGTACTTGGTGTTTCCCTTTTGATACTGACTCTGTGAGAGGTTTGTGCAATCATGGCCCCAATTATCTGCTTTAACAAGTCCCTGGAGAGCTTTGTACTGACACTCAGTAGGGCTCATTAACACCTTGAGCTACTCAAGGTTTTCAAGGTACTTTATGGATTTAAGAATACTTTTAGGTACTTTTAAGGATTTTCCTTCCCACACTGAGTCTCTGAGAGGATTTTGTGCCATCCCAGCCTCCAATTCTCTCCTCCAAGGAGTCCATGAGGATCCTGTGTTGGGTATCTTCCCCCTTCTGTTTTACAACAAAGATGGAACTGAAATAATTTTGTAAGATTTTCTAAAAGCATCCTAACAAACATGGAAATATTAACAATACAACAACAACCAGTAAGGGAATTCATAGTCCTGTTTTAGCTCAACATTATCCAACCCTTTAGTTCCTTGGATTGGAAGAGTTTATTGAACCAGCCTTTGTTTTCCACTTGAAGATTCTTGAAACCTTCCTTCAGTACCTGAATGCTCTTGTGGATTGACTTGCTGTGGCTGGAGAGCTTCATGCAACACATGCCCTCAGAGTCTACACAGCCATGACCATGTGCCCAGAGTAAAAACGCTATCGCTGTTCAGCAAGGTATTATGTCTGATGGTCTCTATGTCTGGGAGCAGGCCACTCAGTGTGAAGGAGGTAGCATTGGTTTGCTTACTTAACAGGCACCCAAGATGGTCTAATTGTCCTAAAGCTTTAGCTGCGGCCACTCAGGGTAGTACAAACTGGGGGTGCTACCATCCGATACCTGGATTAAAGCTTGCCAAGCCATCTCTTTGATATCATCTGATACTTCTCTGGGGATACCTGCTGCTTGATCATCTGGTAGGCTGTGTTGTCCTTTTCCAGCTGTGTTGCCTTCAAGGCGTGGTGACCTGTTTTTAAGTCCAGCATGGTGGCCCAAAGCCCACGGTCACTTGGTCCATATGCTCCTGACACCAATGTAGCAGACAACAAATGGCGTTGTTGAGGGGTCACAAGGGTTTTTATAACTTGGGCAGTCAGTGTTATTTCCTACTGCTCACGTCCTACTGCTCACGCGGCCAGGTACGGAGCAAGGGTCTGACTTCAGGGTGGGGGGTGTCCTATCTAACTGTACAGCCCGAATTCTTCCGCACGCTTGTCCCTGACTCTCCCCATTTCCCCCATCCCTCATGATTAGTAAAAATCATATAAAGTTATAAAATGTAGAGGCTACAAAATTTCATGTGTTAGTAGAATTATTGTAAAATTGCAAGTGTCTTAGTAACTGGCACACCTTAAAGTAATTGTCGGCACTCAAGAAACAAAATGTTAGCCATTTCTAAATGCCTTTTAATGAATAGCACCAGTTTGTTTAATATGCAAGACCCGAAGATTAGGGTTAGTAATATTATAGTGAGAGGGCCTATTAGGGTAGAAATCAGGGTGGTGAGCCATGGGGACCGGTTGAACCACGACTCGAACCGGCCCTGTTGAGCTTCTCTATCCACTTTTCTTAGGTTTAGCCAATTTCTCAGTTCGGCTGTGGAGTCTTCAACGACTCCCGTGTGGTCCGCATAAAAGCAGTATTCCTCTTTCAAGGCGGCACACAGGCCTCCTTGCTGCATGAACAGGAAGTCCAGTCCTCGCCGGTTCTGCAAGACCACTTCTGAGAGTGAGGAGACTGACTTCTCTAGAAAGGAAATGGATTTCTCAATCCTTTGCAGGTCCTCATCGATGGTCATTTGCAGCTGGGACAGTCCTTGGTGTTGGGTCGCTAGGGCCGAGACACCCGTGGCCGTTCCGGCTGCTCCTAGGCCGAGTAGCATTGCGATAGTTATACCTGTTATTATTTCTCTTTTGTGGAGCAGGCTAGGTTCCTCAAAAAGGTGGTACACTTCCTCGTCTGAGTGGTACAGGACCCTAGGAACAATCAGAACTTGGACACAAAAGTCGTTAGAGTCATTGAATTTGGCAAGGAACACACAGGGACTCACTCCAGATTGCTGGCAAACCCACATCCCAGATGCGGATGGGACTACCCACTTATTGTTTTTCCTGTCAGGCTTGACAACTTTGGTGAAGATGTTGCCTTTCCGCCTAGCTAGGGTTGCATTGCCAAAGCATCTGCCCTGGCCCGTAACCTGACTTAGGGTAATGCCTCTCTGGGGGGTGTCCCATCTGCATTGGCGTGGATTGTCTGACCTGAAATCTGGGGTTCCCTGTCGGCTGTAACAGTTTCTTTGATGGCCCCTCACCTGAGAGATGGCGTAGGACCCACCTGAAAGGCCAGTGAGGGTAGTATTTTGTGTCTGCCTGTCCTCCGCCTACTAACCCTAGAAACAAGATCACACAGAGATACCGTTACTGCTTTGATTTTGATGGTGCGTGCTTCTCAGGGGATGTCTGGTCGCTTGATGACCTCTCTCTCTTTCCCAGTAGTGGGGCGGGGCATATGGGTTGCGGGGGCACCCAAAGATCCAGTCCTGCAAACAATGTCTCACAATTCTCATGAGTTTCTCTTTGAAGGTTTGGTTTAATAGATTTTAGCGGACACCATTTAACGTCCACATCCTTTTTAATGGCCGCATACCCCCGCCCTGTGAGCACTAGTCTCCAGCCCTGTTCCCACTCCCCTAGTTCGTTTTTGAACACAACCCGTGGGCCTTCCTCAAGTGCTTGAGTGGCCCAGTGTCTCTGGGCTGGACTGTTTGTTTCATCCCCCCTAGGGAATTGATTTAACGCTAGCAGCGCGGTTGCTAGTATGCGCGCCTGGTCACTCGGGGGAATGGCATTGGTGAAGCCTTCTGTCTTTGCTAGTACTTCCAGCTTAGTTTTCAGAGTCTGGTTTGCTCTTTCGACGATGGCTTGTCCAGTGCTGTTGTATGGGATGCCATGTACCAAGGCAATGTTCCATTTTGAGACGAATGCTTGGACCGTCTTTGAGATGAAGTTTGTGCTGTTGTCTGTTTTGATTTGTTTTGGAACTCCAAGCCATGCCATGGCTGTTAGCCAATGTTGGATGTCACTTTGGAATCGGTCTTGAGATGCTGTGTGGCCACGATCATGCCGCTGTACGTATCTACGGTTACTGCAAGCCACGCTCGGGGTTTCAACAGCTGGCATTGTGTAAAGTCTGTTTGCCATATTTCTGAGGCTTTGAGGCCTCTGGGGTTGACGCCACTCGACCACAGTGGCGACTTCTTGCAGTGGGGGCACTTGGCGACGACATGCTTTGCATCCGTGGTAGAAATCCCGCACCTTTTCTCAAGTGCTTTAGCTTCGATGTGAAGGGATTCGTGCAACTGACGAGCTTCTTTCAGTGTCCATACACCCTTTGCAGCGGCGGCAGCCTTGTCGTTGCCTATTTGGTAGAATCCTTTGATTAGGTCATGGCTGTTGACGTGGATGACTGATATGGTGCCTTTCCGTGAATAGAGTGCTTCCTCCAGCATCGTTGCCACTGTAGACACTGACACACCTGGTCCAGACATGACTAGGCAGAGCTTGGCCACAAATATGGAGTCAGTCACAATGTTAAGGTATTCTTCTGGGAACAGTCCGCACGCTAGCACTATGGCTGCTGCTTCAAGCTGTTGGACTGAAAGCGTGGGGTCGGTTGCCTTGACACATTGCCACTGTTCTCCTGACTGCCATACTGCTGCTGCTGTGCAGGTCTGCTCCCGTTACCAAGGCTAGCTGCTTTATACACTTGTCCTCCCATTCCTGTTTAAAAACAATCATCCCTGCCCCATCGAAAATCATCCTGCAAGTCTGCTTAATATCAAAAGGTAGCATGTCATCCCCTCCAAAAAACACTGTCAATGAGTGTGGAAACCAAGGCAGAATTAATTCCCCTGTCTGCAATCGCTTTAATAATTGCCTGTACGTCTTTCGGGTTTACCAGGGAATAGGTCCCTTGGTTTCCGCCTGCTCCCCCCACCCAGAACGGAAACACCAGTGTCGCCGACAGAGCCCATTCTGCACACGCTATTTTTATTTTCCACCAGTCTGTAAGCGGGGTTCGGTCTTTCTGTGGTAACCCTGTCACCCATGCGGGAGCGCTGTGGCTAGTGACGTTATATGCTCTCTTTCTGTTAAAACTAGAATCCGAGTCGGAACCCCCCCGATCCCCTCTCGAGCTCGGAGCTCGAGTCCGAGTCCGAGCCGGAAGTCGACTGGCCGGACGTTTCCGGGCTGCTCTGCCGTTTTCTTGGGCTCTGACCCCGCCCCTTCTTGCGGCGGTCTGGCCGTTCCCTCCCCCTGGGGTCCCACCACCTCTGGCTGGGGGAGGTCCTTGCCCTATAAGGACCTAATGTGAACTGAGCACTCTGATTGGTCTTACGCTCCTCCGCGAGGGCCGCCCCTTCTCCCTGCTCGCCCACGCATGCGTTGTTAAGCAGGCTGACTGCATTTCCGCCCTCCGCGTCTTCCTTTCCACCCTGAACAAGCGGTTTGGCGCCATTTTCAAACGCATAGGGTGGGGGGGCTTTTTTATTGATCCTTACGGGGTCCAACAGTCCGGACGCTTCTCGCGCCTCCTCCACGAGCCCCTGCCAAAATGCCCGCGCGTGTTCCCCCCCCCTCTGATGGTAAGTCGGTCTGCTCGGGGGAATCCGGCGTTCGCAGTTCCACACCTCCGATCTCATCAAAATCCTCCACGGTCTGCGTTGCCACGCCTACCCCCAGCTGCGGCGTGGCTAATAAACAAGTTTGCGCAGCTTTCCAGGTTTCTTGCTCTTGTCGAGCTTTTTGCAGAGCCTGGATAACTCTGCCCCACAATTTTAGGGCTTTCCCTGAGCCTGAGGACATGGTTTCCTTGGCCAGAGCCTTTGTATAATTATCCCAAGCCTCTGGATGGAGGATGTCTATTGGGCTTTCTATGGCCCTGTCGTGGGTTGACAGCCTTTATCCCAATATTGTGTGTTGTGTCTGGCAGCTGTGCCTTTTCTCTCTTTCCCCCCCTGGCTGTCTTGCTGCGGCGGGGCGAGGAAGAGAGGGGGGGAGTGTTTGACCAGGTCCTTTTTGCTTTTGGCTTTTGGCTGCTTGGCTTGGCTAGCCGCTTTGCTTGCTTGCTTTCTGCTTTTTGCGCTGTTTTTTTTTCCTTTTTTTTGTTCCCTCTTTCTTATCCTCCCCTGAAGATACTGGACTGGCTCCAGACCTGACCTGAGACGTCCAGGACACCCGGAGCTTGCAAGAGAAGCTTGGCGCCCTTCACAACACAGTCTGTTTTCTTTTCTTTTCTTGTGTTGGGGAGTGTTCTTTTGTTACTTGTAAATAAATAGGTATTGTTTTCCACTTTGCTCCTCCGAGAAATTCCTTCCCAAACCCGGTGTTGGGGGAGGGGTGGTTGGAGGTTTGTTTTATTTTGGGGGGCTCCCTTTTGGAGATTTCCCCTAATTTGTCCTAAACCAGGACAGTATATCTTTTGATGCGTTGGCTGGGAAACGGAGGCCAAAAAACAGTGGAAAAAAAAACCTATAACAATAATATTTTGGTTTTGGTTTTTTTGTGGGCATATTGGTGATTCATAATGTCATTTGGAGTGGAAGCTTGCCGGTATTTCTGGTCCCTAGGGGTTTTTGAAGTTTTAATACCTTTGTGGTCCCTAGGGTTATTTCCTTACCCAAAAATAGCTCTGGTGCTGTCCCTAATAAGTAGCTTTTGTAAGCGGGGGGCACTAACCAGAATAGTCATTGTGCTGATCTTATGTGTGATGATGTGTCGGATAAAAATGCTGGACTTTGTTTCAGGAATGTATGGATTGTTGTTATGGCTGTGTACTCAGTTTGTTTGGGGAGAAGAAGGGGAAGGGGCTTTTCAGCCTTTGTCTTCCTTCTTCTCCTCCAAATTGTTGACATCTCTATTAGAAAATACTGAATTTCCCCTGAGTTTGAAAGAAACCATCTTTCTGGCATTTAATTTATTAAGCCTTTTCTATACTGTCTGGAGTGTGTATAAAATGAAAACTGAGATTTCTAGAGGGGTTAGAGACACTCCTGACTTAGGAGTAAAACAAAGCAGGAAAAATCTTGACTGGAGTGGGAAATGGGAGGATATGGGCCAGACTTTAAAGGAATTTTCTGATCCTATAGACTGGGACTTTCCATCTGATCAAATTCAGGATCCAGTCGAGGTGACAAAGTATTTGAGGGAGAAGTTCCATGGTAATACTAAGGAGGAAAGGATTACTGCAGTGAGCTGGGCCTTGGCGTTTTTTTACCGTACTCTGCTAGATACTGTGGAGCAGCAGATAGCAGAAAGGGAACAGGGAGATAAGTTAGTTACTATCCCAGTGACCCAGGCTGCAGCTAACATCCCAGGCTCCAGGCTAGCAGCTGAATCAGACAATAGGCCCCAAACCATGGCTGTTGCAGCTAATACAAGAGGTGGAAAGTGTAAAGGCAAGACCGATCGAAAGGTGGAGGATGATGAGGATGATGCAACCGATCGAAAGGTGGAGGATGATGATGATAATGCAGGAGAAGGACCCTCACCAAAATCAGAGGCCACATCAAGGGGCACAGAATCTGCAGCTAATATTGACTCCTTTTCTCTGAAGGACCTCAGAGGCCTAAGAAAGGATTACAGACAACAACCTGATGAATCTATAATTAGTTGGTTAGTCCGCCTTTGGGATGCTGCAGGGAAGGTTATGATTTTGGATAGTACTGAAGCGAGGCATTTGGGATCCCTGTCACATGATCCTGTCATCGATCAAGGTATGATGAGGGGGGCTAACCCTCACAGCCTCTGGGAACGGGTCCTAAGAAACGTAGCAGAACGATACCTGTGTACGGATGATCTCTATATGCAGCAGACACGGTGGAAGACCATAGAACAGGGGATCCAATGCCTGAGAGAGATGGCGGTGGCAGAGCTCATTTTCTCAGATGATACAACAACTAGGAATCCAGACCTGGTACCATGCACACCTGTAATGTGGAGGAAACTTGTGCGACTTGGGCCACCTGAATACGCTTCTGCCCTAGCAATAATGAAGCGGGATGATACATGATACTGTGCTCGATATGGTGAAGAAGCTTTGAGCGTATGCAGATGCTGTGCATGGCCCAACTCATGCCAGAATTGCAGCAGTGGAAACCCGACTGCAGAAACTAGAGGACAAAATAGAGGAGAATCATAAGAAACTCCGGGAAGAGATTAAGGAGGACCTTATTCAAATCTCAGCTGTACAAATTAGAGGCCCTGGTGTCCAACGCTGGCGCTCCTTTGATGGGGAGAGAAGGTACATCCCACGGGCTGAGTTATGGGTTTTTCTGCGTGAGTCTGGAGAAGACATGAGGAGATGGGATGGAAAACCCACCGCTGCTTTGGCACAACGGGTGCGTGATTTGAAGAAAAGAGAAAGTATCAACAAAAAGATAGCAGCTCCGGTCGCTCGTAGCCGAGATGTTAAGTATGCTGATGACGATGACATGTCCGATCCCCTTGAAGGAACTTCTAAGGCATATGCCCAAGGAAAGAAGGACAATCTGGTTTAGAGGGGCCCTGCCTCCAGCCAGGAAGAGGCACGGGAAAACTGGGTTTTCTGGAAGGTGTGGATCAGATGGCCTGGCACATCAGAGCCACAAGACTATGAAGCATTGGTTGACACTGGATCACAGTGTACCTTAATGCCATCGAAACACGTGGGGACAGAACCTTTTTCCATTGCTGGAGTGATGGGGGGATCACAACAGTTGACTTTGTTGGAAGCTGAGGTGAGCTTGATGGGGAAGGAATGGCAGGAACATCCGATTGTGACTGGTCCAGAGGCTCCATGTATTTTGGGCATAGACTTCCTCTGGAATGGCTATTACAAAGATCCTAAGGGATTCAGGTGGGCTTTTGGAATAGCTGCAGTGAAGATAGAGGGTATTAAACAATTGAATACCTTGTCTGGACTATCAGAGAACCCATCTGCAGTAGGACTCTTGAAGGTAGAGGAGCAACGAGTGCCAATTGCCACCTCAACAGTGCACCGCAGGCAGTACCGGACGAATCGAGATGCCGTGATCCCCATCCACAAAATGATCTGAGAGCTGGAGAGCCAAGGGGTGGTCAGTAAAACCCACTCACCCTTTAACAGCCCTATCTGGCCCGTGCAAAAATCTGACGGAGAATGGAGACTGACTGTGGACTATCGTGCCTTGAATGAAGTGACTCCACCACTGAGTGCGGCTGTACCGGACATACTGGAACTGCAGTACGAGCTGGAGTTCAAGGCAGCAAAGTGGTATGCGACCATTGATATAGCTAACGCGTTTTTCTCCATCCCTCTGGCAGCAGAATGCAGGCCTCAGTTTGCTTTTACATGGAGGGGAGTGCAGTATACCTGGAACCGACTGCCCCAGGGGTGGAAACACAGTCCTACCATCTGTCATGGACTGATCCAGGCTGCACTAGAAGAGGGTGAGGCTCCAGAACATTTACAATATATTGATGATATCATTGTTTGGGGGAACACGGCAATAGAAGTGTTCGAGAAAGGAGAGAAGATAATTCATGTTCTCTTGGAAGCCGGATTTGCCATTAAGAAGAGCAAAGTCAAGGGACCTGCCCGAGAAATTCAGTTCTTGGGGGTGAAGTGGCAAGACGGACGGCGTCAGATTCCTGCGGATGTTATTAACAAAATCACTGCTATGTCCCCACCAACCGATAAGAAGGAAACACAAGCCTTCTTAGGCGCTATAGGTTTCTGGAGGATGCACATCCCTGAGTATAGTCAGATTGTGAGACCCCTTTATCTGGTTACCGGCAAGAAGAATGACTTCCACTGGGGTCCTGAGCAGCAGCAAGCTTTTGTCCAAATCAAGCAGGAGATCGCTCATGCTGTAGCCCTTGGTCCAGTCAGGACGGGACCAGATGTGAAGAACGTGCTCTACTCTGCAGCCGGGAGCCATGGTCTGTCCTGGAGCCTTTGGCAGAAGGTGCCTGGCGAGACCCGAGGCCGACCATTGGGATTTTGGAGTCAGAGCTACAGGGGGTCTGAAGATAACTATACCCCAACAGAAAAAGAAATCTTGGCCGCCTATGAAGGAGTCCAAGCCACCTCAGAGGTGACTGGTACAGAGGCATAACTTCTTCTGGCACCCCGACTACCGGTGCTGAGCTGGATGTTCAGACGAAAGGTTCCCTCTACCCACCATGCCACAAATGCTACTTGGAGTAAGTGGATTGCCCTCATTAAGCAACACGCTCGAATTGGGAAGTTAAATCGCCCTGGGATTCTAGAAATAATTACAAATTGGCCCGAAGGTGAAAGCTTTAGTGTTGCAGATCAGGAACAAGAGCTAGTGACCCGGGTTGAGGAACCTCCACCATACAATCAGTTGCCAGCAGAAGAAACACGTTACGCTCTATTCACTGATGGTTCCTGTCGTGTCATAGGGATGAAACGGAGGTGGAAAGCAGCTGTATGGAGTCCCACTAGACGGGTTGCAGAGGCTACTGAAGGAGAGGGTGAATCCAGTCAATTTGCTGAAATCAAAGCTATTCAACTGGCCCTAGGTATTGCAGAGAGAGAGAAGTGGCCAAGGCTCTATTTGTATACCGATTCCTGGATGGTAGCCAACGCTCTATGGGGATGGCTGAAGAGATGGAAAGAGGCCAACTGGCAGCGCAGAGGAAAACCAATTTGTGCTGCGGAAGAGTGGAAAGATATCGCTACTCTGTTAGAGAAGTTACCTGTGAAGGTTCGCCATGTAGATGCCCATGTCCCCAGAAGTAGAGCTAATGAAGAGCAGCAAAACAACCACCAAGTCAATCAGGCTGCAAAGATAGGGAAGTTGAAGATAGATCTTGACTGGGAGCATAAGGGAGAGTTATTCTTAGCACGATGGGCCCATGATGCCTCAGGCCACCAGGGTAGAGATGCCACCTATAAGTGGGCACGAGACCGAGGGGTGAATCTAACCATGGACAGTATCTCTCAGGTTATTCGTGACTGTGAGACGTGCGCTGCCATTAAGCAGGCCAAGCGGGTGAAGCCCCTCTGGTATGGGGGGTGGTGGTCTAAGTACAAATACGGGGAGGCCTGGCAGATTGATTACATCACACTGCCTCAAACCCGGCAAGGCAAGCGCTATGTACTAACCATGGTAGAAGCCACCACGGGATGGTTGGAAACCTACCCTGTGTCTCATGCTACAGCCCGTAACACTATCGTGGGCCTTGAAAAGCAGGTCCTTTGGAGGCATGGTACTCCCGAGAGAATTGAGTCGGATAATGGAACTCTTTTTAAAAACAATCTTATTAATACTTGGGCTAGGGAACATGGCATCGAGTGGGTATACCATATCCCCTATCATGCACCAGCTGCAGGGAAAGTGGAAAGGTACAATGGATTGTTAAAAACCACCTTAAAAGCATTGGGTGGGAGGTCTTTAAAAAACTGGGAGCTGCATTTGGCAAAGGCTACCTGGTTAGTTAACACGCGAGGTTCTACCAACCGAGCAGGTCCTGCTCGGTCTGAGCTCCTTAATATAGTAGATGGGGATAAAGCCCCCGTGGCCCATGTCAGAGGTTTGTTGGGAAAGACAGTATGGATCAACCCTGCCTCGAGTACAGACAAACCCATCCGTGGGATTGTCTTTGCTCAAGGACCAGGTTATACATGGTGGATAATGCAGAAAGATGGAACAACACGGTGTGTACCTCAGGGAGACCTGATTGTGGGATGAGACTCATATATGAATGTCATTGTTTGTTGAATGTGAGACAGAAGGAAACGGTAAGTGTCAAAGGTCTGAGCAAGTAAGATGAGAGGAATGCGTAAGTGTCAAAGGTGTGAGTAAGTGAAATGAAAGTTTTTTATTGTATGTTCACGATATGGGATAAGGGGTGGAGTGTCGTGGGGTGACAGCCTTTATCCCAATATCGTGTGTGTTGTGTCTGGCAGCTGTGCCTTTTTTCTCTTCCCCCCTCCACCCCACGGCCATCTTGCTGAGGCGGGGCGGGGAGGGAGGAGGGAGTGGGACCGGGGCACTTTCGCTTTTGGCTGTTTGGCTTGGCTTGCCGCTTGCTTGCTTGCTTGCTTGCTCCTGCCTCGGCCCCTAGCTGATAGGTTTTTTTGCTGCTTTCTGCGCTTTTTTTCTTTTCTTTTGTTCCCTCTTTCTTACCCTCCCCTGAAGATACTGGACCGGCTCCGGACCTGACCTGAGACGTCCAGGAGCCCCGGAGTCAGTGAGAGAAGCTCAGTGCCCTCCACAACACTGCCTGGTTTCTTTTCTTTTCTTGTGTTGGGGAGTGTTCTTTTGTTACTTGTTAATAAATAGGTTTTGTTTTCCACTTTGCTCCTCCGAGGAATTCCTTCCCGAACCCGGTACTGGGGGAGGGGTGGTGGGAGGTTTGTTTTTTTGGGGGCTCCCTTTTGGAGATTTCCCCTTATTTGTCCTAAACCACGACATTAATGAAAACCTTCATGACAATAAGTGTCTTTTAATGCTTCACTATGTACGTTTGATAAAGAGGTTAGTACAGCTATTCGTTGTAGTATTCTCCAGTTCCAAATTAACAATATAATAGATAATCTTAAGCTTATCTCAACTAATATTAGTAAAACTACAATGGGGTGGGACAACTTTTTAAAGATTCCATTCGCAGTTGGTGACCACCCAAAGATCACATCTCACCAGTGATGATCCATATTCTGTTTTATTCTTTGTAGAACTCTGGTTATCTCATTTGTATCATTTTGGACAGTAATTAAGGTTTTCTTTCCACTTTCTTGGATTTCTTTCAAGCCTTCCAATAGGTCTTGGTGCTTAATTAATTGTTTCACTAATGTAAGGTTCATCTCAATAGGGGTAGGTGGTAGACCGTGATACAGTGTGTAATCAGTTTTAATCAGCTGGTGGGATGTTACTGGTACCAAATACGAAAAATCACACCCAATAATCTTAACAAAATTACAAATACAGAAATTAGAATAGTTTCTACTAGACAGAATAACATCATTGCTATCAATTTGTACAGCAGCACAAGCAGTTCTCAAGCATACACCCTTTTCCAGTATATATGAGCACAAATCTCTGGTAAGTGACTGGATGAATTTCAAAGTGGCAAATACTCTGTTCAGTGTCCAAACACACATCCTGAGCATTAATAGTATTGCTTTCACAAATGAATCCCATCTGTTCTCTAGTCATGCAGGATTCTAAGTTTACTGTCTGCCACTTTCCATTCATCTTTCGTGCCCACACTCCATGTTCTGAAGGATAGAGTATTGTTTTTTCATGGTTTAATCTTAGGGCAATGATGGGATGGATAACATAAACAGTGGCATTATGTATGGTAAGCACAAGGCAGTGGCCACATTAGAAACAGGATCATAGGTGAAATTCACCATAGTCCACCAGGATTGAAACTTCCTTTCAATATCAATTGCATTATCCCACACAGTTTCTTGAATTTCAGCTGGAAAATTACCTTCACCCCTTCCCCACATGATCAGAGCTGCTGTTGCTTGTATCTATAACTGTGCTTGTATACAACTGAAAGCTAAAGACACATTATCTTGAACTATACTAAGTGCTTCTACTATCAGCTTGTGGTCTTGGTCCCCGGCCTTTTCATACTTTCCTTACTTTGGCAGTACTTTTGAAATCTGTCACTGGCTAGTTCCTAATGCCAATAGAGATTACTATAAAGGCTGCTTCAATTTTGTTAGGCTACCTGCTGCAGTGGCCAGTTTATTCATCAGTATTTCTGAATCAATTCCATTTAAAACTCCTAATCTTGTCCCTAATATGCTAGTTAGATGTTTGTTATGGGGAACAGGAACTGCTTTCTGTCCATGACCATCCCTCCCTGCCAGAGGGATGTGCTGGGCTCACACTGCAAATTCAGACACACTTCAGAAGTGTATCTGACAGAGGTTTAGGTCATATTTGAGGCAGATGTTTGTTCTGAAATGTAGAGACCTCAGGGAATCTCCTTCCCCCTCCAAAGCACCTGATTTCCCAGATGTGTGGCAAGCAGGAATGTCTCTCCTGGTCTACAAAACTTCACCCACCTTGCCCCTAGCTTCAGGTCCAAGCCTCAAGTAAATAAAATGAAGGGGAAATCTGAGAGAAAAGCCTAAATTCATTGCAGGGCCTCAGAAGAAACTGGGATCAGGTTTCTGCTACTTGAAACACTCAGCACAAAAGTGATGCACAAAATCCTACAGCCTACTCCTGAGTTCTGAGGGGGGGTCTCTCTCTCTACCTCTTTTAAGCAGAATCCAACCGCCTCAGACTGGGACAATCGCTGATCCAAATCTCAGTAGGAAAAGGGATAGCTATAAATAAAGAAAATCACCTTCCTTGCTTGGGTTAATTCACCACCTGCAATTCAGCACCCTTTACCAGCCATTGCCTGAGTGTTCAGCCAACCAGCTTGGAAAATGACCGAAGGAAACTGATTTCTTGGTGTTCCTGGTTTTAGGCACCAGGAGAGCTGGCTCCTTCCTTTCTTGTTCTGCTCCTGAGATATGCCTGTTTTTGTAACCATGTTGTCCAGCCCTCAAAGGAAGTTTTTAGGAAGGAGGAGCAGGCTGGTTGGATTTTTGAGATGTTAATTTGCATTATCAACTCCACACATTTGAGAGACCATTCTGGATTGAATAATAGCTGTTGTTCAGTCACATTCTTTACTACGTTAGGTTCAAGTTTGGAGTTTGGGTAGAGTCTGAACTAGTATGGGGTGTATAAGACCCTGCTATGGTAAAAGGTGCAGTGTCTGCTTTGAATTTAAATGAAAGTCTGATAGCAACTCGAGCTCAAAGGCAGGTCACTTCTACAGGCTGTATCAAGGTGAAATTACACCAACAGTCTGATTCACTTAGGTTATCACAGACTTCCTGGTGTTCATATACACCAGGGGAGGTTCAGACACTAATTACATCTGGTCTCTCATAAGCCATCCTATTGATGACCCAGCACTTTACTTTGATATCTTCTCCTCAGATTCCTTGAAGTGTCCACAGTTCCTGTTCCTGCCATTCCTGCTCCTCACATATCTGATTCTTGTGGATTACTACAGTAGATATGTTTAAATCTTTTATCTCAGAAGGTTTTCTCATGGATCCAGTATACTGATTAAATGCCAGGGACCAAGGCCATTCAGCATTGCTTTGGGTAGATGTACTCTCTAGTCCTAAAACTTCAGTTATAATTCCATACAAAACAATTCTTCAAACTAAAATATGAGCTACTCCCGACCGCAATGTACTCATTTTGCCCGAGTAAGTTTTAGTCTCAGTTCATTGTCTCCTGGCGTCACTCCTCAAGGGGTTTCTGGGCCTTCTTCACACGAGAGTGATGGATCCAGGCATTCTGCTCCTTGATTTTGATTGCAGTGAAGGTGGTGAGAAGTACTTGCAGGGGTCTCTCCCACTGTGGTTCCGAAGTCTTCCCTGTAAGAGACTTAACATATACATCATCCCCAGGCTATCTAACTCTCTGCTCCAGATGGCTACTAATCTGTTGCACTATTTTGGAAATGAAATGTGATTCTTTATCTGAGGATATCGTGGCTGGAACTCTGAAGCGTGGTATTATTTCTTGTAAAAATAATCTGGTCACCTCTTGAGCTTTGACAGTTCTGGTGGGGAATGTTTCTGGCCACCCTGAAAATGTATCTATTAATACCAGTTAATACTGATACCCCCCTTTCCTTGGGAGTTCTGAAAAGTTGATTTGCTACTGCTGTACAGGCCCATGGCCTCTCCCAGTCTGACTGAATTTTGGCCCGGGGGGGTATTTTGAGGTTAGTCTGGAGGCAAGGATCACATTATCAGCTCACCTGAGTGATAGTGGCATATAAATTCCTGACAACGATACAACGATTCTTTCAATCAGATGTGTGTTCTAGAAAGCCTGTGGAAATTATTACTTCAAAGTCAACACTTCATTTCAATGCACTCTGTATCACTCGCAACCTTGGTCATTTTGAGAAAGGAGCCACACTCTATAAAAGGCTTTTAAGTAGTTAGGCCCTAGTGTGTTTTCTAGTGCCCTTCTTTCACTAGTAACCACGAAAATGGGAAGGGATTACTAGCTCTCTTTCAATGGTAGCCCACCCCTTGCAGTTGTACGTCTCTTTTGATTAGTAGTATTGTATTATGGCTTACCTTCGAGGAAAATCTGTACCTCACCCTTTGCTGCTTTCTTTGCCTCTCCATCCGCCAGCTCATTTCTTTCCTCCAATTTTAAGCTCACTCTCTGGTGGGCCTTAATATGCCTTTTCAGGTAGCTGAACAGCTTCCAGCAGCTGGATTGTCTCTTCTTTCCCTGTGAGGTCAGCAGTCCCCTCTCCTTCCAGATGGCTCCATGTGCATGCACAACTCTGAATGCCTTTTGCTGTTTCTAAGGCATGGGTCAATGCATTTATCTCAGCATTCTGTGCAGAGGTACCTGTTGGTAAGGGTCCAGACTCTATTACCTCTCTGCAGGTAGTCACTGTGTAGTTTGCAATGTCGCTTTCCACTGGCAATGTAGCTGCTCCTGTCAGTGAACCAGGCCTCTGCATTCGTCCGGAGGAGTGTCTTTTAAGTCTGGGCGGCTGGAGTAGGTAGCTTCAATGGTCTCTAGGCAATCATGGTGT
The DNA here is from genome assembly GCF_035770615.1 of Melospiza melodia melodia. Classification (NCBI taxonomy): domain Eukaryota; kingdom Metazoa; phylum Chordata; class Aves; order Passeriformes; family Passerellidae; genus Melospiza; species Melospiza melodia. Next base: position 11,101,900 of record NC_086210.1, on the reverse strand, counting down.
ACTGCTTCTCCTTAGTTTCCGCTGAGAAAGGAAGCTGGGTTGACATGATTAGTCACTATCATCTCTACATCATCTTGCTCTACCATGATGGCCTGGTATTTCAGAAACCTCTGTGGTGAAAGCCAGTGGACACCCTTTACTTCCAGTACTGCGGACACTGTGTGGGACACTAGCACAGTCATTTTGGTCCCAGGGTAAACTTAAGTGCCTCTTGAATATTCAGCACAACTGCTGCTACAGCTCTGAGGCAACCTGGCCATCCTTTGGCTGTTGCATCTAGTTGCTTAGAGAAGTAAGCAACTACCCTCTGTAACGGATAGCCCTGTTCACTAAACCCCGATATAGAAAACCTTGTGATTGTGATTAAGAAATATATGGTCAGACTGGTCAGCTGTATGATTGTGATTAAGAGATACATGGTCAACCATATGATTAAGAAATACATAACCGCATAACCTAAAAATAATATATATCAAGTTACTATTGTTTGCTAAATTCAACCATGTATTGCGCAAATACTAACCATGCGAACCGCTAAGGTTTTGGGAACTAAGAAGAGCTAGCCGAGAAACAGAAACCAGCCAAACACCACCCCATATAAGGAAGGCAAGAGCTCCGAGGTCAAGAGTACAGGCCTGAGGAAGACTTCAAGCCTTCATCCAGCGACCACCAGAGGGTAGAAGACGACCCCCTAGCAACAATTGGAGCATGCGCCAAGGGAAGAACATGCCTACGGAAATGGACTAGTATAAAAAGGGAACTTGTGAGATACTGGGTGCGGCAGTTGGTGGAGTTGGACTCCCCACAACTCCCCTGTCGCCCAGCGCTGCTTTGCTTATTACCTATGCTTGCTGTAATTAATAAATTCCAATTGGGCAACTTAACTCGTTGTGGAGTTCCATTCATAACAATTTGGTGCCATGACTCGGATGGTCATAGGTGAGGGAGCCACGGTGTTTGGGAGGCGCCCCACCCCATCTTCGGGTGGCCCAACATCCGACCTTCCTACCATACGTCCACCGACGAACCTAAAACTTTAGGTAATAAGCAAAGGGAGACACCGGTGAACCCCTTAATCTTCTGTGCACAGGGTCCGGACGAAGACGCAGGACACGTAAGTTTGGGTCCCGGAGTGCAAAGGCACTCCGGAAGAAACGAGATCCGTCTGGTTGGGGTTGGAATCCTGGAGAAAGGGTCCCGGAGTGCAAAGGCACTCTGGAAGAAACGAGATCCATCCGGTTAAAGGATGGACAAAAGAATGCTCAAGATGAGCCCGTGGAGGGCGAGGGATCCTGGAGTGCAAGCAAGTGAGGTGTGCATGAGAGGGGAACCGACAGTCGGATTCCCCAAGTGAGTGTGGACCCTCAGTAGTGCGGTTCCCATTAGTCCGCGAGGACGTGGGCCACGAACAAGGGGAAGCGAGTGGTGATTTGTGTGTGAGAGGCACTCCAAAAGGATGGGACAGGGGAAAAGCAAGCCCCCTATTTTCATTAGGTTTCTCCGGTGCCAAAAGATAGTTCGTTGGGGTTTATGTTAGAAAATTGGAGACATTAGAAAATTGGAGACATTTTCCGGGCACTAAGGAGAAGAATAAAGCTAAGACGATTCACTATTGTGTTGAAATTTGGGGAGAAAAGAAAAGAAATTTTTAAAAGTGTATATTGGCCCATCAGTAAAAATCCCTTTAGTCAAGAAGAAAGTGATTAGCAATATGGGTCAAGCAACCAGATACATTGGTGTTTAAATTGCCGGAACGAAAGAAACAGGAGAAGAAGAAGAGGGACTCCCCTGAGGAGGACCCCCTAGTACCTCTACCCCCCTCAGGCTCCCCCTCTCCCACTAGACCCAGATTCACAGCTTAGGCAGGCACTGCTGCAGATGCATTCTATAGCATAGGCATGGGAAGGATTTTATATTAGATGAAAGTTGAAGAAAGTAGACGAAGGTTGGAGAAGGGTAGATAATTGGCAAGATGGAGGATAAATTGCTGCGGGAGGTACAGCGCGTGTTCGTATGGAGAGATAAGGGTGCCCAGAAGGAACAACTTAAAGGATGGTAGCAACCGTAAGGGAGACAAACAAGGAGTTAAGAAGGAATGAGTTTGGAAAGCGAAGACAGGGAAATAGTCAGGACACTGAGATGAAAGGGAATAGTCAGGATGCTGAGATGAAGGAGCCTAAAGCCTGCTTTTACTGCGGAAGGAAGGGACATTTCAAACGAGTGTGAAGGGTCAGGATCCAGGATGAGAAAACTTCTCAGGAGAATGAGAGAGGGCGGGAGCTAACGAAGAGGACCGAATTACACCCAGAAGAGGCCTTGATGATAAAGCTAAGAGTAGGTCCTCAGAGGAAAAAACTTGCATTTTTGGTAAAAACAGGAGTTTCTCAGTCATCAGTGGCAAAATTACCCCAGGGATGTGAGATAAGTAGTGAGCGAGTTTCAATAATCGGAATTACGGGAGAGGCTTTCCCTGTTCCTGTAATAAAAGGAGTGCAAATTGAAACAGATAACAAATTTGAAGTAAATGATTTGTTGTTAATGCCAGAGGCCGGGAATAATATGTTAGGCAGAGATCTAATAATAGCCTTAAAATTACAGATAACACCCTGTGAAGGAAAATTTAAAATTCATTCTTTAACTGAAGAAGATGATCTAGAAATTAATGATACAGGTGGGCATTTAGGTGAAGTGGGAAAAGTTTAGGATAGAGGAGTCTGGTCCCCTTAGTCCCTCCTGGTCAGCACAAGCCTGTGAATTTTATATATTACTCTGTGCATTATTAATACTAAAAAGGCAAGAAGGGACTACTTCTACAGACTCCAAATATGCTTTTAGTGTAGTACATACTTTTAGAAAAACTTGGAAGGGGACTGTGGCCTTTACACCCTCATGCCCAGGTTTGAGGCATGTTTCCCAGTGAGACGAAACTGCACAGGGGGTTAGGTTCCTCTCTTAAGACCACAGTTTTAGAAACTTTGTTGGGTTTGGGTTTCCTTCCTTCATTTCTGGAAAGACAACAACAGTTTTAAGATGCGTTTTTCCTGTTATTAAGGCCATCTACACTGACAAAAGAACTGGAACCACTAACCCAAAGGAAAGTGTTGCCTGAGAATAGAGTTTGTTTGGAGTTTGTTTGCATGTGGTAAGGCTTGAGTTCCCCCACTGATACAACCAAAGCTACAGCAGATGCTGATGTGTTGCAGGGACATTTGTAGGAGGGGACCTTGGTGGAAGTAGTTCCAGCAGATGGCAATGGGATTTTGTCCAATGACACACAGGACAGGGAACAGGTTGAGAAAGACAGTGGGATCAGTGAGTATATGCTCCTTACCGTGCCAGAACTTTCGCTCAAGCAAGGAGGTTCTTGTTCTATCATTTCAATTCCCACAATTCCCAAAGACCATATGTCCACTTTGGGGCCATATGGTTGACCTGTCACCACTTCAGGCGCCATCCACCAAGGAGTCCTGGTCACCAAGCACCGTCTGCTCTGCTCAGGGGTGAGCTGAGTAGAGAGGCCAAAATCAGCTGAGGAGAAAGCAAAATACTGGTTTTATTTGAATTCTTTGCAATTAGGAAAGCAAGCAAAAGAATTCCCCGGTAGAAGTTTGAAAATGTGCTGTTGAATCTCCTGGCATTGGTGACTTTAAAAATCCCCCCATTTTTTACACTGCTTCCAGTAGTGGCTTTTGTTCTTTGGAAACTTTAGATTTGTAACTCCCTCCCTCTGGAAGGGACACAAACAGAGCAAGGCCACTCTTGACTGCTTATAGTTCGTTGTACCTCTGTGCACGTTGCAACTGTGCCTCCAGCTCACAGCAGGGGTCCCTGCACTGCCACCAGCACCATTTTTGGGGAGCTGGCAGTCACTCCAAGCAGCCCCACACCCACATCCCTGGAACGCTGCACCTGACCAAGAATATACTGACCCAGCTTCACAGGGCCATAGGTTTTGAGAAGGATGTTGTCGCTCTTCACATCTCGATGGATCACATCGTTTGAATGAAGAAAATCCAGTCCTTGCAGGCACTGAGAGAGAAAACAGAAAAAGGAGGGCAAAAATGAGTGATGTGATTTCATCACACAAGAAAGGAAACAAAGAATCTAAAAGATTCCCTCTCCAGGGGAATGGGGAGTAATGGCAGAACAGTAATGGCCACTGAGAGGAAGAGCTTGCTGCTCCAACACCTGCAGAGCAGGACCTTTCTGAGGAAAGGCATGTCAGCTTTTGAAAGAGCAACAGCACCTGTCCCCTGCCAACCAGCCAGGATGACTCCTGCTGCAGTGCATGTGCTCAGAAGCAAAGAGCATTCTGGCTGCACTCCTATCCTTTTTAGCTGAGGACTGAGAGAAACGAGTCTCTCTCTTTTTTCTTTGCTGTTTGTTTCAAATCCTGCCACCAGCACCTTTGCTTTTACAGGCAAGGAATGCAGTGAAGACAGACTCCAGGCAAACATTTAGAGAGGCAAGGTGGAGAACAGCAAATACAAATACAAATACAAGAGACAGAGTGAGAATACAACAGCAGGAGATAAGAGTACTGGCACTGAGTACAGGGAGTGCAGGGGCACTGGTTGGCCTTTCACTTGAGATGCTTTTACATTCCCATAGAATAGCAGCAACACAGAAACAAGCTTGGCATAGGAAATCACTCCAGCTCTGAGCCCCTGTTTCTCAGACAATCCTGCCCAACCCCTTGGAAACATAGATGGGATTGCTGACCTCTCAACTGATGGCTGCCATCTCATCTTCAGACAGGCAGGTCTGGCTGATGACATTGCTCAGAGTGCCCCCATCCATGTACTCTATAACCAGCAAGAGTTCCTGGCCCAGAAGGTAGCTGAAAGAAGGAAACAAGGGCATGGAGATGAACATGCATGGTTATGTTGATTTTTTCTTCCAGATTTCTTATTTCCAGATGCCTTTGTGACAAAGACAGAATCAAAAGAAATAGATATTCCCTCTTGGCTGTGCATTGTTTGCAATCCGTGCAGTCTCAAGGAGAAAAACGCAGCTGTGAAAAAGGAGATGTCTTAGATGGGCAGCAAATGAAAAGTGCAGTTTAGAAACAGCCCAGATAAAAAAACCTGGCATGGTGTTTCTGGAAATAAGCACCTAGTCTTCCTGGCATGCGTAGCAATGGCAAAGAGGGGCAACAATCCAAGCAAAATCCACTTTAGGATGGTTCATCTGCACTTAAGAAACTTAAAAAAATTAATCCCAAATAAATGTGGAGGCAGTGAACTTTGAGGCTATTGAGTTAGGAAGATGCAGCTGATCCAGGTATTGAATAATTTTGGAGTAATTATCAAACTAGGTGTGCCAGGGAAGACTCATGCAGACAAGATGCACTCTCTTCTCATCCATTGGAGATGAGTAGAGAAATATGAATAAATAAAAATTACCAGCTCTAGTTGCTGCCACTGACCAAAGTGGGTTTTTAACTTCTCATGTTTGCTTTATGTAAACACACATCCATGGGATGTGACCATGACCTCTCACCTGTCTAAATAATTCACAACATTGGGACTCCTATACCTCTTCATGATCATTATTTCATTAAAGGTTAGGTCCTTCCTCCTCACTCCTTGAAGATTTATTTTTTTTATTGCCACCTAAAATGACATTGAAAATCAGTAACTTGGGAGGTTGGTGGCACGAGACCACAAGGCACGTGGAGCAAGTGATTTTGCAATGACACAGCTGAGCTGTGCCAAACTGCCTTGTGATTAGGCACTGCAGTAATCAGGAACTGACATCCCAACAGCCCATTTCTCTGCTCCCTTGGGAGCCAGTTACAGGACATGTGGGGCCACTGACATTTTGCCTTGACCACTTGGTAACAGTGGTGTCTCAGTTATCACCCACAAAGCTCTGACCACACTCTGCTGCTTTGTTTGGGACTCAGAAGAAGTAATCCATGCCTTAATACTCTGTGGGTACATCTTGTGATATGGGCAGGGCTCAGGGCTTTCAGGGACGCCTTGCTGATCTCTCCCTATGTGCAGTTCCCAAGTGCAGCACTGCAGATAGCTAAGGAACTACCAGTAACTTTCAGATGGATTTGCTGGCAGCCAGAAATGAGAATCCAGGACTCTGAAGCTGTAGCACCAAAGAGCAGTGAGGTGCCACAACAAAGGCACCACCTTTGTTTTAGCAACAGAGAGAGAGTGAGCGCGTCCTTCTCTGAAAGGAACCACTGCCCTCCGTGCCTTCCTTCTGGCAGCTGAGGAGGACGAAGTCCCAAATGTGTTTTATGGGCTGACACCAGTCTGTGCTTCTTGTGCCTTTTCAGCACAGCTCTGCCCAAAGCTCCAGCCACAGCTCACACCAGAGGGAAAAGCCCTCGAGTGCAGCAGAGACTGCAGGGGCTGTTTACATTCACCTCTCCTCCTGTGGCAGTGTCGAGTGCTCTATAAACATCTCCAAAGCTCCTAGAAACAAAACAGAAGCAGAAAAAGGAGAAGTCATTCAGATCTTGCAGTGAAAACCAGCCCACACAGGAGATCTCTGCTGTAAATGCCGCAGACCTGCAGGACACTGGAAGCATGGAGATGTCTTTGACAATGCCTTCTGAGCATGCTTAGAAATTCTGATCAGCACTGACAATCTAAGCCCAGTGCCTGAACACATTTGCAGCTTGTTTTGTACAATTGTTTTGATGCATAGTTTTGTACAATTAACATTGCTCGGACTCACCCACTGCCAATATTCTCCAGTTCAATGTATTTTAGAATAGGATTTTCCACCTTCACCATTCTCCCCGAGGGAAACAAAATGCAAGATGTTCACTTTAAAGCAGAAATTCTACCTTCTAGGAGATACAAAATGCTGCCCCACTGTCTGGGGTTCTGAGCCCTCCCTTGGTAGACAGCTGGCTAACAACAACAGGAATAGGAACCGGAACAACAAGAAAAGAACAGGAGGCCCACAGCAGAAGTGGCTGGCACAGAGACTGATTTCTAGCATCCTTTGAAGGGAGAGACCTCTTGACAGCAGGCACACAGGGAAGCACAGGGAGATACATTCAGAGGAGACTGAGACCAGAAGAGAATACCTACCGAGGCAAGTAAGTTTGTCATCTAGAAACATTAAGGAGAGCTGGAACTAACAGTGCCTTTGTTTTCTTGGGAATAAACACTGTGAGATTTAGAAAAGGTTTCCTACTTGCTAAGATTAAATGCACCTGGACATCTAGACTCGATTCCTCTAAACAGATGCCAAGTTCAGAACAGGAGGAATATTGCCAAGTGTTCCCATCTTTTCCACCTTGCAGCAGTTTGCCAGAAGAATGCCTCTGTGTTTGTAAACCAGAGCAGCTCATGCTAGAACAAATCCCCACGGGGCTTTCAGCATCAGGACCCTCGCCATTTATGAGCAGGCTGAGCTCAAAGACGCCCTTGCCCGTGCCCTGCGTGAAGAACCGCGCCACTTCTCTTCACCCTGACAGCGCGGATCAGTCGCTCCCATTGCACTCGCCCTCTCGGCACTGCACACATCCCCATCTTCCCAACTCGGCACGGCGGGCACGGGCACAGAGGACAGCAGTGCTCCTCAGGTGTCCCTGTGACACAGAGAGCTGCCCAGAGGAGATGCTGACCCTCTTGTGAGCCCAGGCCGTGCGAGGCAGAAGCTGGCCCAGAGAAGGGGCTGCTGCCTCAGGCAGCTCCACGCTGCAGCAGCCAGGCAGCAGCAGGACCCTCCCAGCTAAGGAAGGCTCCAGCCTCTGCATTCCCACCAGCCCTCAGGGGCAGGGCAGCGACCACAACAAGGCTGGCAAAGCCCCAGCATGAGCACTGACAGGCACTGATGGGAAGAAGCCAGAGTGAGCCTGAGCCCCGGACAAGCTGTTGCCCCCATTCAGGACACAACAGGATGGGCTTTGAGATCAACCACGCCAAGGCGCAGATCAGTGCCCTTTTTGTGATGGTAGACACACAATCCACTGGGGTCTCTTCTCAACACTACCACTACCAGATCTTATCTGAGAGAACAGCACTGGCAGCTGTTAAGGGCAAGAAGCAGATTCATTGGGTTGTGCTGCAGAATCACAAAGGGCTTGATGTGTTCTCCTAGAGACTGATCTCAGCAGGGCTTCTGCCAGTGGCTAGGACTCAAGCAGTCACAGCTTTCTGCTGATCCAGGAACAATCCCTGCTTCTGCCTTTGGCAGAGAGGGAAGCCCAGGCAAACTCCACCAGTCTAAGCTGCCCTCACAGGCAGCAGGAACACCCAGAGCTCTCTCTTGCTGCCTCAGAGCACTGCCAGCACTTCTGTGACACTAAACTGAGCAGAACCCTTTGGTACAGCTATGCTGACACGTGCACACAACACACTGTCCCTCAGATGAGAAAGATACCAGACGCACTCTGCTGCTCCAGGCAGTCACCCGCCATCTCCTGTTGCTGAGCAGCAGCTGGGTCAGCACGGGAGGTGAACCAAGGGCTCAGGCTCCCCTTCTTCAGCTGGGGAGCAAAGGCTTCTTGGGACAGCACTGCTGCTTCTGCAGCAGTTTCAGTGTCAAAGTCAGTGTAGATCTGAGACAAGAGATGAGTTGATGTCAGGAAGGTGTGGCAGAGATTGCCCTGAAATGCAAGAGAGATTGCCATTTGAAATGCAAGCCCTTAGGAAGCTGCTGTCAGCCACATGCAGAGCTCTTCAACTGGATTGCTTTGGATGTCCACTTGTGAAACCAAATGGTCAAAACCAAAGGCTGGTTTGACTTGAGTTCATAGCCAGTTTCTTGTTCTGAAGGATGACTGCAGCCATGACCGCTCCACTTCTTCCCAAAGAGTCCTTTCCCCCTCCTAGCTCTGCAGATACATTTGCAGCTCCTCATTCTAATGTTCTATCTCCTGCCATGAAATTCTCTTTTTCTGCACCTTCCTCGGGACGTGCTTATCCTGCAGCATCTCTGGATGGTTCAGTTCCTGGGCCTCATGCCAGCCTCGGGGCTCTTGGTTGCCCGTCATTTGCTGGAACTCTCTGCAGGCTGCCAGGTAGGATGGCGACACTTCCACCTCAAGTCAAACAGAACAAAGCAGTCAGAGACTACAGCTTGTCCCCGTCAGCCAGGAGTCATCAAGTGGGAAAAAAGGAAAGAAAAGGACAAGAGCATTCACAAGGGATACAGACAGCTTATAGCTCGTATTCCAAATCTATGTGAGTGACCATGTTCACCTGCAAAAACACCTCAAGAAACAAGGTCACCTGGAAGAAGCCAGCAGGAGTTCATTTGGATGACTGCTGGCTAAATGGCCAAGGGAGTAATGCCACTGTCTAGAGCATCAGCTGAGATCCAGCAGAGCAGGAAGTGTCCTTGAGAGCAGCTCTGACAGAGGCCACATCAGGATGGCACTCAGAAGCATCACCCACCCCGCTGCTGCTCTGCACTGGAAAGGCAAGGAGGGCAGAAACCACCCCTTGGGTGACTGCAGTGCCTACTGCTATTTCAGTCACCTGCTTTTCTAGAGCCTTTTGCTCCTGAAGGAGGTGATTCATTTTCTCTTTGATGATTTTAATTTTTTCATCTAGCCTCTTCTTCCTTGCCTTGATTCTAGCCTCAGTTTCTTGCAGCTGTGCCTGCATCTGTGTGTCAATTTTCTGTAAACAGCATTGGAAAGGACTCTCTTTCATGAGTGGAGTGGCTGCCATTCCTTTATTCACCTGTTTTTGTTGATGGCCCGTCTGCATAGGGAGATTCTTCTCCTCTTCGATGTCTTCATTCCTCCTCTTTGCTGCCATGATGGCACTCTGAGCTTCAGGCAGCTTTACTTGTGGCTCTGCCTTGATGTTCTGTACACACAAAAGCAGAGCAAGTGACTGAGAGCTGCCATCAAGCTCAGCTTTTCCCTCTTTTAGCCTCAAAAACACATGTATTCAGCTCCTTCTTTCTGCTTCCCTACCCAGCTCTGCTTCCCCTGTAACCATCCTGTCCTGGTGCTGACCTCTGCAGATTCCAAGGCTCTGTGCTTCCAGTGCCTGTGGGACTCCTGGCCTCCTCAGTCCCAAGAGATCTGGTTTATGCCCCTCTTCCTGCCCTTCCCACTGTCACGTGGCCAGTCAGGCTCACCTGGCCATTCTCCTGTGGCTCTTCCACCTGCTGCCTGAGCTGCTCTTCCTGCTCTCAGGCAGGGAACAGCTCTCCCTGAGTCGGGCATGGCATCTCAGATAAGGCAGTGTGCTCCTGCTCTTGCTCTAGAAGCACCTACACAGAAAGCAAGTGAAGATGGGTTTCTATTGGAAAAAAAGGCTCCAAATATTACCAGTTAGATTGTGCCTGGGCCGGTCTGACCCTCGCTGCTGGGCCAAAGGCAGCAACTACGGTGTATCACCCCAGAGATACCTTGGCTTGCTGGTGGTTGCAACTGGGCACTAAACAAGTCCAGGCTTGTTAGGAACCCCGTTTACCTCAGGAGGAATAGCTTCAGGCGATGGTGAAGAGAAAAAGGAGAGGATTCTGCTGGAGGGTTTAATGTCCAGAGGTTTATTCCATGGTTACAGAGGTCTGAACGTGAGGAACTGCTCCAACAGAACCCGGCCGCATGGTCTGATCACCCTTTCAAGCTCAGGAATAGGGGGAGGGGAGGTACAGGTGAGCCACCAACCAGGTGAGAGGGGCAGGGTCTCAGGGGAAGATGACACCCAGACAGGCCAATGACCTCTGGGCATAGGGGCATCCTTTGAACTTGACCAACCAAACGACGCCTTGCTGGAATGTTAAGCCTGATTGACAGGACTCACTCAGCATGGGGGCAAGGGGGAAGGGAGAGAGGTATAGGCACACCTGGGAGGATGACCTGGAAGGCCAAAATGAGACATTACAGCACACCACAACAACTCCCCCTAGTTTTGTTTAAAAAGAAGAGGACTGTGTTTGTGGTGCAGAATGATTGCCAAACCATGGTTGGTAAATCAGTTCTTCCTCTAAAGGACGGTCAGTGTTTTCCACTGAGGCTTCCAGGTCATCCATTGGAGCACTGAGGGCTTCCAAATGGTAGACTTCAGGAGGGGGAGATGAGCTTGAAATTAACTTGAGCACCATGTGTTTGATTAGTCCAAAAACAATGCTAAAAACTACAGTAACTATAACTAAAATAAACAGCACTAAAAACACAGTTTTCAGAATAGATCCCAACCAGCCCGAGAGTCCCCAGCCTTTGAACAGTCCATTCAGCCAGTTGTCAGTTTCTCTGTTGATGTCTGAGAGCCTTTATCAAGGTAGTCCATATGTGGTTTGGGCTGAGGGACTATGCAGGAGGTCACAGGTGGGATGATCACGAGTAGGACGAGAAGCAGGCTCGGTCTCATGGCATCTCGAGGCTACACACGAGCAGTGGGATCTAAACTGGTACAAAAAGTTGAAACAAACATATATTATAAACTATTCCAGATAGGCGGCTTAAATGGAATTTCCTCCAGAGAACACGTGCGGCGTTTTCTTCTCCAGGCAGCATGAGCAACCTGGGGTGCTTCTGTAGATTTCTCTGATACCTTGGGAACATAGGGCTTTACCCATTTGGAAGGAACCCACCTTAAACCAGAGGGGGTGGACACACAGGCATATCCACATCCCCAAGTAACCAATTTGTAAGGTCCCACCATTTTCCAAGTCTCAGGGTCCTTTACTAAAACTGGAGGTTTTTCTTTCATTAACTTATGATTGCTCCCCCCAAAGTGGCGTAGGATGGGTGGGTTCAGGCTGTCAAAAGAAGAATTCAGAAAATTGATTGTGAACAGCACCCTGGATAACCGGATGTGGGGAGGTTCTACCTTGAGAACCTGTTGTTGCTGATCCAGGACCCTTTTAATATCACAGTGAGTTCTTTCTACAATGGCTTGACCTGTAGGGGATGCCAGTTTTGTGCTCTACTCCCCATTGCTGCAGGAAGCTCCTGAATTCCTTGGATTTGTAAGCAGGCCCATTATCAGTTTTCAGCTCCTTGGGGATGCCCATGAAAGAAAAAGCCTGTAAGAGGTGCTTAAAAGCATCAATAGAGGATTCTCCTGTGTGGGCAGAGGCATAGACCGCTCCAGAAAAGGTATCTACACTAACATGAACATATTTCTGCCATCCAAAAGACTGTATGTGTGTTACATCTGTTTGCCACAGTTCACAACTGTTCAGTCCCCTTGGGTTTGCTCCCATACTCACTGTAGGGAGTGCATGTTGTTGGCAATTTGGGCATGTGGCCACAATCGCTTTGGCCTGTTCTCGAGTGATGTTAAACTGACGAACCAGGCCAGGTGCATTTTGGTGGAAAAGCTGGTGGCTGATTTTTGCCTGTTCAAAAACATTTGGGAGAGTGGCCATCACTGCAGGTGCAGCAAGAGCATCTGCCCTTCTGTTGCCTTCAGTGATAAACCCTGGCAAGTCAGTGTGTGACCTGACATGCATCACATAAAAAGGTTGCTCTCGGTGAGTGACTAACTTTACCAGTTTTGAGAGCAATTCGAAAAGTGCGATGTTAGACACACCTTGCAGTATTGCTTGATCTGCCCTGGATACTACTCCTGCCACATATGCAGAGTCTGTAATCAGATTAAATGGTTCTGAGAACCTTTCAAAGGCCCTAACAACCACAGCAAATTCAGCAACCTGAGGTGAACCTTCCACCTCAGCAATGTCTGTCTCCCACTGCTGGGTTTGAGGATCCTTCCAAGTCATAACAGACTTGTGGGACCTCCCGGATGCATCTGTGAAGACAGTTAGAGCCCTTTTTAAAGGTCTCCTACTTAGAGCACTTCTCAGTTTTAAGGTAAATTGAACATCTTGTTCGAACAATTTGTGAGCGGGCCACGCTACTGAAATTTGTCCTGAGTAGGAATCCAGAGCAAACTGCAACACTTCATTTTCTTGAAACAATTGTTCCAGTATTTTCATAGTATTTTGACCTGATTTTAACTCAACTGGAATGTGAATGCACTTAAAATCACATCCTGATAACTCCCTGATCCGGGTCCTTGCTTTTCGGATCAGTTCTGCTACCAGCTACTGAGGCTTTGTCAGTCTCTTGGACCTTTTGTGACTGAGGAAAACCCATTCTATGATCAAGAGAGGGTCCCTCTGGTCCCGGTCCTTTTTTGGTATGTTCTTTGCCCTAGGTGTTTGTTTTTCCTCCCACTGGAAAACAATTCCATGGAGGTGTGGCAACTTACCTAGGATGATAAATTTGAATGGCAGGTCAGGCCGACATCGGTTGGCCTGTCTTGTGGACGTTGCAATCTGAACCTTTTCTAGAGCTTTCCGTGCCTCTGGGGTAACAGACCTAGGAGCACCTGGGTCCTCTCCCCCTTTCAATAAATTGAAAAGAGGGGCAAGGTCTTCATTAGTCAGACCAAGCCATGGTCTTACCCAATTCAAAGACCCACACAACTTGTGGACATCCGCAAGGGTCTTGATCCTTGGATTGATTTCTAGTTTTTGAGGAACAATGGTCCTATTTCCAATTTCTAAGCCCAAATACTTCCAAGGTGGCATCTTTTGAATTTTCTTTTCCTGGAGCTCGAACCCTGCAACAATCAATGCATCGATCATTAGGTCAAGCGCATGTGTGAGTAAATCATCATTGGGGGCACACACAAGGATATCATCCATATAATGATAGATAATGGCCTTCTCTGCGGCTGCACGTACTGGGGAAAGCAGGGAAGACACATACCACTGGCAGATAGCTGGAGATACCTTTAATCCCTGAGGAAGAACGGTCCAATGGTACCTTTTCATAGGGGATTCCGTATTAATAGAAGGAACTGAGAATGCAAAACACGGTGCATCGTCAGGGTGCAAGGGGATTTGGAAAAAACAACCTTTAATATCAATAACAGCTAATTTCCAATCTTGGGGAAGCATTGTAGGGGATGGCATACCAGGTTGGGGAGAACCCATATCTTCAAGTACATTATTAATTTGTCGGAGGTCGCAGAGGAGCCGCCATCTCTTTTTGTCAGCTTTTTGGATGACAAACACTGGAGAGTTCCATGGGGACATGGTCTCCACAATGTGGCCCTTTTTTAGTTGCTCTTCCACTAGTTCCTCAAGCACCTTTATTTTTTGTTTACTGAGTGGCCACTGTTTTACCTGGTTTGTTTGTTTTCCACTTCAGTTTTTGGGTGGGGCGCTGTTGTTCAATGACTGCTGCACAAATATGCTGTGGAGAGTCTGGAATATCAATTGTGACACCCCACTGGGCCATCAAATCTCTCCCTAACAAAGGTTCTGAATAATCCAACACAAATGGACGGATATTTGCCAATTGTCCATTTGGTCCCTCAAATTGAATAATGCTTTTGGATTGTCTTGCCAATTGCTGACCTCCTACACCTTGAAGGTGACCGGCAACATTTTGCAAAGGCCAATGTGCTGGCCAGTCTTGTACTGGAATCACTGTGCAGTCTACACCTGTGTCTACAAGCATCTCAATGCGTTTTGACTCCCCACCCCCACTGACATTACACCATAATTTGGGTTTGTCTTTCCCAATAACTTGTACTCGGGCGACTGTGGGCCCTTGTTTTTTGATATTTTCAGGTAAAGATGGCACAGGGATAGCTTGTGCAACAATTTGTCCCTTGGGAAGAAACAGGGGTGGGTGGAAACAATGCAGGCCGAGAACGAATTGCTCATGATCTGATGTTGTCATTCCTGGAGCAATTTTGATCTCTTGTGGTGTGTGTTTGGTGTCCCCAATGGCGATGTACTTACAACGAATCCGGTTCCAAGTACCTTTCTGTTCAGGATTTACAGACACAAAATGCCAGGCAGTGTCCTCCAGGTGGAGTGACTCTGTCAGCTGCAACCTGTAAGGCTCATTGACAGAAGACATGGTTAACACAGGATCACCTAAATCATACACAGTCTTTGAAGCACCTGCTTCACTTACACAAACATTAATATTATTGCGCGCTTGATTTGTTTTGCTACCCTTATTCCCTTGGCCTGCTCTTTTTGTGTCTGCGTGCCTGGCAGGCCGGCGCTCTCTATTCAGATTTTTTGTTGTTGTTGACCCCCAGGGCGGGCTTGTAGTTCTCCTCCCCTGCCATTTCTAAATTCATCAAATTCCCTTTTCAGGGGGCACTGGTTACTCCAGTGCCCTAGGTTGTTACAAAGCAGGCATGGTTTTGTGGGCTCAGCCAGTGCTGGTCTCCGCTGCTGCCCAAGGTACTGCTGTGCTGAGGGGAAAGGCGCAGGGCTGGCAACGGCGACACGCTGAGGTGGTCTTGGCAGCAGCCTTGGTCTGGTGTCTTCAGCCACACTCATCAGAGGCACTTTCCTGTTACACACTAGAAGCATATCTTTGATGGTTGGAGAAGGTTCTAGAGGAAGGCTCAGGATTGCCACTTGACACTGTTCATTTGCATTTGTAAATGCCATTTCCTTTAAAATTGCTTCCCTAGCATTCTCTTTTTTAACTTGTATTTCAATAGCTCTAGTTAACCTTTCTACAAATTTCAAAAAAGGCTCTGATGGTAGCTGTTTAATTTTACTATAGGGCTCAAAAGGCCTCTCAGGTTGTAGGGAAAAGAATGCTTTTTCAGCTGCTTCTTTTACTTTCTCGAGTGTTTCTGCAGGAATTGCAGTAGCTTGGATTGAGGGAGAAGACCATTGGCCCTCACCACAGAGGTGCTCAATGGTGATAGGGTTACCACTGTTGTCTTTGGCTGTGTTTGGATCAGCATGCAAGCCTGGGAGAGCATCTTTTAGCATTTGTTTCCATGCTATTTCCCATAATTTGAATTCCGTGGAGGTCATGAGACAGGAAAAAAGCTGTTTTTAATCATGTGGAATCACCACAATCCTACTCAATTCAGAATTTAAAAGGCCACGGAAATATGGACTGTGTGGACCATATTCTTTATGAGACTTACAGATCTCTTTAATCAATTGTTGTCCAAAAGAACTCCAATTAGCAGTTGGAGCTGCTCCCCCCTGAGCTGCAGGCTGAAAGGTAACAGGAGCCAGTGACAACATGGGACTATGCATTGAATCTGCTATTCCCTGCTCTGTATCCCTTGAATTGGAAGCATTGGGATCACAGATACAGGTTTGGGGGATGGCAGTGGGTGTGTCCCCACCGTGGGAACCCGGGGAGGGGGCGGGGACACAACGGGTACAGGGAGTGGGGACAGGGGGCAAGCAGGGGGCGGGGACAAGGGGCAGGCAGGGGGCGGGGACACCTGGTGACATCACGTCAGCAGACGCCCCCTGGGAGGAGTAGAGGGGTGGAGCTGAGGGTATTGTGGGGAAGGGAGGGGGAAGGGGAAAGGTATCACGAGGAACAGGAGGAGAGGGGGATGGGGCTGGAGTTTTGGGATGCTTAAGAGGATTTTGGGAAGAAGAAGACCAGGTTTGGGAAGATGCCACGTGGCATCCACCATCTTGTGGACTCCCTGGGGACTGGGGGCCATTTTGGGCATCGCTGCTCTCTGGAAAGCTAACACGTGCTGTGGGTTTCAGAGGAGGGGACACAGGGGATTGGGAAAGGTTCCACGCAGCCTGGCCAGGGCCTTGTGGACAGGGCAACTCAGGCATTTCAACAGACTCTAGGAGTCGACTTCCCAATGAGTGTGCTCTGTTTAAAATACCAAGTTTTGGGGAAAGAGGTTTAGAGGTTTTAGAACTAAGAGAGGGAGAAACAGGGAGAGCAGAGGTACATGGCTTTACATTTGGCTTTTTCTCCATTTCTTTTTGTTTGAGCAATGCTGTTCGAATTTGTAAACTCCAAAACACAAATTTAGCTGAGGGTGCATTGCCAGATTGTCCTAAGGTTATCAATTCATTCCCAACTTTATCCCAGAATTGAATATTGTGGATTTCTTCAGGGGAAATTTGTGGCAAGTGGAGGAAAAGCCATCTTATAAACTGTTTCAATTTTCCCTTTGAAAACTTCACATTACCACTGTCTAAAATGCTAACAATATTATAAAACACTCCTTTTTGTACAATGCTGAGTTTCAAACCCATGTTAGATGTAAAAAGCAAAGTACTAGATCCCGCCTGACCAAAAACAAAGCTAAAATCAGCTACCGATTTCTAAAAAAACCACAGATGGAAAGCGATAACGAGCCGACAAAAGCTTAACAATGCAGCTGTATATACTGCTTTTAAAATTCCCGGGCAGCAGCAGCAGGGCACGCCCTGCCGAGCTGAGGCAGAAACAAAGCCTCCCCCGCCGTGGAATGCAGCCCCCCCGCGGAGCAGAGAGAGCAGCCACGCCACGTGGCAAGCCGAAACCGGGGCCCCCCGCGCCGCGTGTGCAGAGAACCCCCCCCTTCCCCCACAGAGAGCTGAGAAAGAGAGTCCCCCGTGGCAAGAGAGCCGAGAGCCCCCCCTCCCCCGCACAGAGAGAGAGAGAGAAAGAGAGAGAGAGAGAGAGAGAGAGGGATCCCCCGACCGCGTGGAGAGAGCCGAGCACGCTGCGCTGCAAAACCAGGGGGAAGGGCAGAGAGCTCCCGCTCCCGCACGAATTCCAAAAGACAGCAAAACACGCGGCAGAAAGCCAAAAGCGAGAACGCAATGAATTCCCGTCTGTGGGGCTGCGCAGCCAAAAATGCAAAGGCAAAAAGGAACAGAACTCACGGCAGAGTCTGTTTTTGAGCTCCTGCTCTAATGAGAGCAGACATACTCACCCGAAATGGAAGCTGTAGCTGACTGGGTACAGGCAGGTCTCTTCACCGGAACAGGACCTCTCTTGGGCGAGAGAGGCTACCCTGTCCTGCCTCTGGAAAATCTGCTCACCAGAAAGGAGCTGGGCTTTCCACAGGTGCCGAACAGTCCACGAAACTTCTTCTGGGAATATTCCCAAAGTCTCTAGCTGAGGGCGATGTAACCAAAGCCCCTTTCAGCTGGATGCACGGCTGCTAGAAGCTTCTCCGAGGTGCTGTGAGTCCGTCTCAGGCTTCAGAGTCGCTTAGCCCACCCAGGGACACCAAATATTGGAAAAAAAGGCTCCCAATATTACCAGTTAGATTGTGCCTGGGCCGGTCTGACCCTCGCTGCTGGGCCAAAGGCAGCAACTACGGTGTATCACCCCAGAGATACCTTGGCTTGCTGGTGGTTGCAGCTGGGCACTAAACAAGTCCAGGCTTGTTAGGAACCCCGTTTACCTCAGGAGGAATAGCTTCAGGCGATGGTGAAGAGAAAAGGAGAGGATTCTGCTGGAGGGTTTAATGTCCAGAGGTTTATTCCATGGTTAGAAAGGTCTGAACGTGAGGAACTGCTCCAACAGAACCCGGCCGCATGGTCTGATCACCCTTTCAAGCTCAGGAATAGGGGGAGGGGAGGTACAGGTGAGCCACCAACACGTGAGAGGGGCAGGGTCTCAGGGGAAGATGACACCCAGAAAGGCCAGTAACCTCTGGGCATAGGGGCATCCTTTGAACTTGACCAACCACACGACGCCTTGCTGGAATGTTAAGCCTGATTGACAGGACTCACTCAGCATGGGGGCAAGGGGGAAGGGAGAGAGGTATAGGCACACCTGGGAGGATGACCTGGAAGGCCAAAATGAGACATTACAGCACACCACAACAGGTTTCAACTTCCCATACGCCCTTTATGGGCCAAGACTCAAAGGCTGCTGGGCTCACACGTTCCCAAAGCACTGTGCTGCTGCTCTCCTGGGTCGTTCTCTGCCTGAGGGGAGGCACAGATTCCAAAGTGACCCTGGCCCTACAATCAGGGGC
Source organism: Melospiza melodia melodia (assembly GCF_035770615.1). Classification (NCBI taxonomy): domain Eukaryota; kingdom Metazoa; phylum Chordata; class Aves; order Passeriformes; family Passerellidae; genus Melospiza; species Melospiza melodia. Next base: position 11,083,217 of record NC_086210.1, on the reverse strand, counting down.
CATCTGGGACTGAAGCTCCAACAACCTCTCAGGCAGCTGACAGGGAAGGTGTGGCATTTCTCAAGGGTCTGGTGAGGGCCTCCCTCTGCTTCTGCGGTGTCCTGTTTGTCTTTCAGTAGTGACTGACACCCCGCCCTGTCCCACAGCTCCATCCTGGCTCTGCAGGGGCTTCCTGGGTGAGCTCACTCCTTGTGAGAGACACTTCTGGAGTTCACCTTCTCTTCAGGCCTGCACCAGCATTCCTCCTTGCTGACATCCACACTCCTGTTAGAAAACCGGGTCATTCAGGAGATGAGGATGCATGCAAAGATCTCTGATGGAAGTCAGAGAACCTCTATGGCCACCTCAGTATATGGAGGAGGACCAAGGTGTTTCTTCCTCTTCTGTCAACTGAGAATTCTGACCAGCAGTAACAGAGTTTTTCATAAGGCCCCATTAACGAATGCACTTACACAGCCCTGGGGATGCCAGTGAAGGAAACCATGTGTCATGTAATGCATGTATGAGCAAAGTCACCAGACCCCAGCTACAGCATTGGATACTTCCACTTCCTTAGGACATGCAAAAATTTAAAGGATAAAAAGAAGGCTTCAGGGCACAAGAGGCTGGAGGAGAAAAATATGAGGGGAAAAAAACAACCATCTCTGGAGGGGGAAACATCTCTGCCTGCTCAGGATCAGTCAATGGAACTTGGCCCTACTCCTCTCCTGAAGGGATACCTTCAGGTGAGCTTTGCATCTTCCACTGCTTTGGAGCAGAGCCAGGAAGATTCAGATAGATAGATAGACAGATCTCACTTTTATAATCTCTCTTTACTGTGCTGTGGTAATTACATTCTTTGAACACAGAGAGATATAATTCTCTCTTCTAGGTTTTTTTAAGGGAAGGTAGTGAGAAACTTAGAGAAGCTTATTATCTCTACTTGCTGTTCTTGTTGTTTAGTACATGTAGAATGTGTTGTAGTGATTGTTTACTGAAAGTGATTTGTTAATTGGATTTTTGTGATAGTTGTTTAGCTTGATTAGCTAAATAAATAAAACTGTGTCATGACTGTCTCCAGACAGTCACGTTTTTCTTTAGTAGCTTTTTAGTATAGTATCTCTTTAGTATAGTTTTAATATAGTACTAGTGTAATATAACATAGCTTAAGAAAGCATTTGTTTAACCTTCTAAACCATAGAGTCAAAGCACATTGTTCCCCACGTGGGGGTCACCCTGAATCAATACTGTCCTTTCTGTCGCTACACACATCAACACCTGGTAGCAGTGCCCCGATCAGCAGCCATCCTGAACTTGTTCTCCTGCTGCTTCAGTAACCCACACTCTTGGGGAATCTGGAGCATTTGGGTCGCTATGGAATGCAATCAAACCCAGAGCATTACACTGGGAACTGCACTCTTTGTGCATCTGTGCTCGGGCAAGTTCTTCTCTTGGACTCGACCACACCAATGGTGCGGAAGTGGCTGGAATCAGAAATGCAGCCCAGCCCCTCCCAGCTCCTCTAATCTCTGAGCACCAGCTGGAATGCAAGGGCATTGATTTCCTGCTCAATTCCCAAACACAACACACACTGGTTCCCTGGGCTGCAGAAACTCACAGGCATTGTTAAGCTGAAAATGATCTGTAAGGCCATAGGGGCTGGCCTAGAACCACAAAAGCTCCTTCCGCATCAATGTCCCTGCACCAAATGATGAGTTCTCATACAAAAATACTGCATTCCCCAGAAGTGACACCTTGGAATAGAAACGCCGAACAGAACCAGTCTCAGTGCTGTATAAGGGCAGGAAATAATTGCGAAAAGAACCTTAGTTGGGAGAAAAAGAAAATTAATAAGCCTCCTCCTCCAAGTAAAGCAAAAATAACAATAAAAAAAAGAGAGGGAAAGTCAAGTCCAAAAGTGGCTAAATATTTGAATGCACTGAGGAGATTCTCAGGAGCCCCCCATTGTCCAGGCTAAAGCTCCCTCAGCACCTCCTCACTGGCCTTGTGCTGCACCCCTTGCCCAGCTCCCCTGTCCTTCTGTGCACTCGCTGCAGCCCCTCCATGACTTTCTGCTTCCCAGGGCCCACAGCTGCACACAGCACTCCAGCTGTGGCCGCAGCGCTGCCCAGCACAGGCCACGCTCACTGCCCTGCTCCTGCTGCCCCACTGCTGCTGGCACAGCCACCGTGCCCTTGGCCTTCTTGGCCCCCTGGCCCCACGCTGCCTCATCTTCAGCTGCTCACAGCCGCCAGCCCTGCGTCCTTTGGGCCCACGCAGCTCCCCAGCCACAAAGGTTCCCACTGCACTTCAGATCCAGCAGGCACCTTTGCAAGATGGCCTTCCTGTTCTACAACTGTAGGATCTCAGCACCTCAGGATGGAGGTGCAGAGTAGCCGAGAGCACCCTTGGGGGGCTCGGGAGTCCTGGAATGTTGCCAGAAGTGTCTGGTGGCTGGACTTTGATCCTACACAGGAGATGACACCTGTATGAGGACTGGGAGGATTTCACTGGGGTGAATGGTGAAGGGATAAGTTAATTAGAGTGTAGAACACAGGGTTTAGGATTTCTGTACAGGGGGGTCTAAAGAAGTAAGATGGAGGAATTGGGGCGTGTCCTTCTTCTTCTTCTTGGCCTCCATCTTCTGTGGTGATGGTGGCACTTTGGGATTGGTCATTACTAGAAGTGCACCGGTTAATAAGGGTAGAAGGTATTGGGGAAAAATTATAAATATTGTACACGTAACTTCGGGTATAAAGATAAGTGACCGCCCCAGGGGCTTGCAGAGTGTGCCCATGGCTGACTTGCTGTGCAGACCTCTGTCGGGCTGAAAGAAAATCTTTTAGATAAACAATTAATAAACATTGAGACCGAGACAAGATCAGAAGTCTCTCCTCGTCCTTTGAAGTGCCGGGCTGTCCAAGGCCACCCTGGGCCTTTCCAGGCCACCTAAACAGCCGAGAAACCGAGCAAGTGGCATCCCTGAGCTATCTCCGGAGATAAATCAGCCGGGAGAAACAGAACAGAAAAGCAGCATACAACAACATCTTCTAAGTAGATATCATAAAGTTTGGTAGGAACAGTATTCTAAGGCACTCTGACTAAATTAAAATGGCCAAATTCAAGTGCACAGGAAATTGCTCTTATGTAACTATTCCAGCCTATCTGCCCTCAGCACCAACGTTCTCTCTGCAAAACTAAGTTTGTAGTTCTTCAAAGCTCTGATATAGAAATTTAAAAATATCCATTTCTGCCTTTGTTATTTTTCTTGCAGGCATGAAAATGGATTTTCTTTCAGCCTCCCTAGCTGGCCCTCTACAGTCCTCTACAATTCTTAAGCACCAGGAACATGAAATGTTCCTTTCTCACTCACCTCAGGATCAGCACCTCTGAATACACGCTTCAGGTGACCTGTAGTGGGAAGGGAAAATGAACCAGATGCTGTCAGAAAACTGCCTGGGCTGCTGAATCCAACAGAACAAGTCAACCCAAACAGAGATGATTTCCCATTTCACAACATCCCTCCAGCAGACACATTTCATTCACACAGCCAGCAAGAGATCAGGACAATATTCTTGGTTGTGCCTACACTTCGGTCTGTTTAGCCAGTAAATGAATACAAATATGATCAAGAAAATGCAAATTGTTCTTTAACACTCAATGCTCCTCTTCTACCAAACACATAAAACAGCTTCTAAAATCCTCTCCTTCAGGTCCCTTTTTTTTTTTTTTCCATCAGTTACATGCACTCATTCTCATTAACTTGCAGGAATCTGTTCCCCAGAAAAGCTTCCCAAAATTCCTCTGAGCTGTGGCAGTTCTATTGTGGAAGAGCACAGCAGCACCTCTAGGGTTAAGAAGCAGACACTCACTGCTTTAGAGTTTGCACTTCCTTTCAAAGGGAATCAATATTTTAGCACTCAGTAAAAGGTTATTAAGTTAGACAGTCAAATCCTTTCATGACAAAATTTAAAAAGAAATAAGCTTCCTCTGAATTCTGGGAACAACTGCAGAGTTTTTAGAAGGCCTTCCCTGAAGGTCTGCCAGTCTACATTTTCAAAGGTGTCTTGCTTGTCCCAGCAAACTGAGGAAATGACAGACTCTGCTGCCAGAGACTCTCCTGTGGAGGGAACGGAAGCCCTGCAGGTTCCCCTGCAAATGCTGCCCCTGTGGCTACAGACACCCCCTTTTAGCTGCACCTCTTGACAGGAGCTTTACCAAACCAGTGGCATCCGAATGCTCTTTCTCTTTAAAAATCAAAATCTCAGCCACCAAGAAAGATCAGGAAGACATGCAAAAGCCAGGTTAGGATACACCCTAGCCTAAGAAGAATGGAAACCTCTTCTTACGAACAAAATGTGTCATGTAATACGCAGAAAAACAAACACCATAAGCAGCAAAAGCTGCCATGGCCAGATAGTGAAACATGCTAGCAGTGTTGTGGGAGTTCACCACAACACTAGAAAACACAAGGCTCTTGTCAGTCGGCAGCTACCCACTCACAAAGGCGCCAATCAGGAAAATCTTCCTGATCTGAGCAAGCACTAAGGCTGCTCTGACACTCAGGCCTTCCGTGCACCAAGGCAACCTTCTGATGTCACTACGACAAGGTGGCAACCATGCCCTGACATCACAAAGCAAACGCTCCATGTTGGTCTGTGAATTTATGCAAAGCAATAACCAACCTTCCCTACAGCAAACACAAAAGATCCTGGGAAGTTCTTCTCTGTCACAAAGCAGCACCACCTCCCCTCATGGGCCAAACCCTGTTGTTCAGGGATCCAAGAGGAACTCCAGGACTGCCCCAAGCATCTACAGCCTGTACCCCAGCTGAGCACTCAGATGGGACACAAGCAAAGGAAACCAGACCAAGAAAATGGCCCACAGCATTGCACATGTGAGAAATGACTCTCACTTTGAACATTTTAAAGGTTTAGTAAACCTTAACAAAGAATTAAATAAGGAACATTTGCAACATTGGGAGTCTCTGTGACTAGCACCCATGTGCTCATCTACAAAAAGGACGCTCTGCCTTTTATTCCCATAGCCCCTTCAAAAGTTTTGTCAGTCAACTCTTTCTCTGCTGTCCATTGGTGGAGATTACTTTCTTGCATCTTGACTGGAGGTCAGGTGTTGTTACACCCTGCCTGCTGGTCACAAGCCAGCCCTCCCCAAATGCCCTGACTACCAAGGCTGTTACAAGGGGCACGGGAAAGAGGACAATGGGAGGATATATTACAATATAATCACTACTCATTTGAACATCCACATAACATCTACTTCTTAATTGCCAGAGCCAACCATTGCATTACTCGTCTAGAACACATAGAACCAGGAGAGAGGCCACTGTTGGCATCACAGCTGAAATGCTTCCTAACAAATCTCCCCACATATTTGCACCTTTATTGGACATGCCCAAGGCTCCGGTGCGGGTACATCTCTGCCTTTCTTCCCCTTTGGCAGCAGTTGAACTGGCAGCATCTGCCCTCCAGCAGCAGCTGCTCCAATCTGGGAACGCCACTGGTGGTGCTGATTTCCAGAGGCTTCTGTGTGCCAGGGGAAGGCAAGGCAGGAGCGGGTTGAACGGTGCTGGTGCTGCTGCTGTTCTGTGCCAGAGAGCCCCGGCTGGGCAGGGCACAGTGCCCACTGCGCTGCGGGCTCCTTCTCCTGCCACAGCTGGGCACACCTGGCAACAAGGCATGACAACTGGTGGGCAAGCCAAGGGGTTTCTGGGGCTGCACTGCTCTGCACACACCCAGCACACCTGCAGCACAGAATTTTAACCCTCAAACAGCTAAACCAAAGGGAAACAGCTGGAAAAGATTTCATTTCAACCTTTCTTTATGCTTCAATATAAATGACCAAAATGAAAGTTATCAAGCAGGGCCCGATTCACACTGCCAGCTCAGTGTGAGAAAACAGGCATTACTTTATTTCAGCGCTGGGTGTGTGAGGAATCACTTCCCTGAAACATGCACACCCACGGGTTAGTATCCATGGAACTAAGACATTACTTTCATTACTTTTATTCACTACTTTGCTCAAACTCACATGCTAAACATTCTCACAAAGTATTTGACATGTTTAAATCACTTCCCCAGAATTACTGACATTTAGAGTAGGGGTCTCTTGAGGGTCTCTGGTGGTCATGTGGTGAACAACCCGTTCCTCAAATTCTCCTTCCATGGTTAAGAGCCTTCTTCTCCTTGAATGCATTGCAGCTACCTCCTCAGTAGGCCCACTGTCTTTATTCTCAAGGCTAAGACATCCACTTGCACACATTAACCACTGCTGTGAGGGAAGGTACAACTAAGCACTGCCTGTTAAAGCTTAACAAATTCACACTTTAATGCAGGTCAACACTTCCCCAACATCTCTCCTTCCTTCTCTGGGAATCAAACACAAGCATTTTGTGATCACTGAGCCCAAGGCCACCTCCAACCCTCCTGTCACCCAGCAGCCCTTCTCCCTCACAAAGAGCAGGTCCAGCAGTGCCTTCCCTCACTGGCTCAGTCCCCAGCTGTGTCAGGAGTTCTCTGTCACACACTGCAGGACCATCCTGGACTGTTTGCTCTCCGCTGCACTCTGTTGCCAGCAGACATCCCCACCCTGTTCCATGCCCCTTGCAGAACCCTGCACCTGCTGTCCATGGGCACCTGGCAAGGGAGGCACTCACGGCAGAGATGCACCAGCTGCACTGGGCAGGAACCAAAACCCTCTGGCGGCACAGCTGCTGGCCTGGGTTTGGCACAGCTCTGCACGCCCCACTCCTCATGGGCTCTGGGCTGGAAATGCAATTGCACTTTCTGCCTCATGGAGAAACACCAGGGCTGCACAAACAACGGCCAGCAGGCCACATCCCAAAGGCACTGCAGCATGGAGTTGAGAAGGAAGAAGACCCTTCCCCAATTCCTAACCATAACAAAACCACCATAATGGGGACTTTTAATCTTCTGAATGTAGAGCTGATTCACAGGGTGACAAGGGAATCTTCCAATGGAGTTGAAGTTTGGTAGAGTATTTTTTCTGAGTCCTACTCAGATGGTTGATTTGAAAATTTATTTCAAAATATTTTTTAAAAGGCTGTGCAGTCATATGGTTTTGTTCTCATACCAAAATGGCTAGATGAAATGTACTGGCATTTTAATTACATCCAAACTGATTCGTCTGTAAAAGCTTTCGTGCAGAATAGCCCCTAAACAAGAAATGAAAATCTGTGGATTGTTGACTTTGCAAATTTCTACTAAACTTATCAGACAATGAGGCATTTTTAGTTAGACCATAGAGCAAATTATTTCCTATGGATAACTTGATTTGGATAAACCTGTTGATTTTAAATTAAAAGTGCCAGCACATACTAAGTGGAAATCTGAGTACTCACTTCTATGAGCTCTGAATTATTAGATAGTCATTGTTCGCCATATTAACAAAAATTAACATTCTGGATATTTTTTTTTACTTACAGCCAGCTCTTCAACACTCTTTGTAACATCAGAAAGAGAATTTGTAGCAATGTGAACCATGGGTTGGTGGAGCATTGCAGAAGGCTCCTATGCCAGCACTAAATGTTCACATTTACTATGGCATCACTTCTTGCCTTTATTCCAAGCTACATCTCAGTTCCTGCAGTATAGATTCACACTTTTAGTCTGTATTTGCAGCTGGTTCTTACTTTCCTGTCCAGAAAAAAATCATGCTTGGATCTCAAATCAAAATAAAACGAGGAGAGAGTCAGGTTCTGGATAGGTATAGCAAGAACAAAGAGATTTTTTTGCAAATACGTTGACAAGTTGTTTGTACCTGCTGCAAAAACGGCAGATTAAAGACTTGCACTCTAACTTGCAAGCTGAAGTTTTCCTGTTCTTTCTGAACTGATTTCTTCAGGCCAGACACTGAACCTAATCAGTAAGAAAATCAAAACCACAGGAGTATTTTGGAGAATATTGTAAATTATTCTGTCATTATGCTTTTTGCCTAAAAGTTCTGGCCATCATCCAATTGGAGTAATTAGAGGAGATCGAAGCCATCACACTGTGCCTGTGCACACAATTCCTTCCCAGGAGTAATCCATGAAGAAACACTGACAAATCCACGCCAGCAGCTGTTGCCACACAGTCACGAAGCAGAGAATATGTATTTCTGCTACACTTGGACAGCTGAAGATGCCTCTGCTGAGCTAATTTTAGTGACTGCTCACCACAGAAGAGACCTTGTGGTCAGTCGCCAGCAAGTCAGGGCAGTTAATATTCCGCCTAAATGAAGTAAGTCTAGCAATACATAGACCATGGAGCCTGAGGAAAGCCAGCAGCTGTGGGAGATTTAATTTGTTTCCGTATCTTTCTTTTTACTAATTTATTGCAGTCAATTAGTTAAAGAATGGAAAATTTTGGCATACCATTGGCTGGAAGGTTGGTCAATCTTCCATTCATGTCTCCTCTGAAAGCATCACCCCAGTGTTTTTATCAGTAGCTCTTCCATCATCATGGCTCACACAGCATTTCCTGCAGCTCTTCCTGGAGTCAGGGAAAGGCACCAGGAGAAGGGGGAGAAAGCTGTGTGCAGAGACTGTGTCAGCTGAAGAGACATTTGTTTCCTCTGATTTGGCTGAATGGCTGCAGGAACCTTGCTGGCACTGCTGGCGGGGTGGCCTTTTGCAGGGCTGGGCAGAGTTTGGGGCCCAGGATCCCTCCTCTTGGTGGGACACCAGGGTGAGCAGCTCCTGTCCCAGCCAGGAGCAGAGGTTCTGTGGCTCTGCCCTGGGCACAGGGACCTGCCACTGCCATGAGCTCCTGCCGCGGCTCCTCTGGGGCAGCTCCTGCTCTGCAGCGATGATGGGCACAGCTGGGGGTGGCTGCAATGGAGGAGCCAACAGAGCTTCTGGAAGGAGTCTCCTCTTGTGAGCTGCTGGAGCTGGCACTGGCCACAGAGCTGCTGTGTTCATCCCTGACAGGACCAGAGCACAGCAGCCTCTGGGCCTCCTTGCTGCACGATGGCAGTGAGGAGGCCATGGACCAGAGGTTCAGTATGTGTGACTCAGTTTCCTGATAAACTGTGCTAAGAAAACCCTGCATCCCTCCTGCCAGATCTGAGACACTCCAAGCAATCTGTTGGCACACTGGGAACTCAGAATTGTATGCATTTTGAACAATTGTCTTATGAGCGCTTTTGATTGTTCTTGTCATTTTGTGTTGATGCAGTTGATCCTTCAGAGAAGCTTTCCTAATAATATAAAACACGGTGAACTGTGGAGACCCTGGGAGGGCATTCCCTGGTCTAGGGAGGCACAAGAAGCTTCCCTCAAAAAGCTGTTAGACCCCATTGGCTCCTTCCCCTGTTCCCGTGTCTGTTCCTGTGTTCCTGAGCCACACCTTCCCTATTTCCTGATTGGCCCCCTTATCTTTGTACTGCCCCGAGATCAGGGTCAGCCCCCAGGCCCCTGTGGAAACAAATTGAGACCCTCTGTGTGTGGGTGCTGGCACCTGAACATCTCCCTGCACAGCTGAATAAAACATCTGTGGAGATTATGCAAAGGTCCTTTTTGCTTCTTTACCCTGGACTATGCTAGCAGCAATTCAGACTGCTACAGAGGAGAAGCTGCAGTACTGGCACCAAGATTTTGGCAACTTGACCATAGGCACAGAGGGCGTGCAGGATGTTGCTCTATGAATTCCTTAACCAGCCATCTCTGGTGCTGGCATATTCCCTCCAGCTTCTGGTGCAGCCAGGGCCACCTTTGGTCCAGTAGATGACATTGTTATTTGAAAAATTTGGCTCACTCCTTGGGCAGGAGGCCATCCACAGGCTCTGGTCCTGCAGCCCCCTGCTCAGCTGGGGACAGTGTTCCCTGTGGGGAAGATGGAGCAGCCATCACAGGGTCTGGGGGGCTGCTTTCAGCAAGGTGGCGAGGCTCTCTCCCTGCTGGACTCTAGCAATTGTTTGGGGGAGCTGATGGCACATTGTATGTAGTCCTGTTCATCCTACTCAGAAAACCTGAAAGCTTCTATCATTCTTCTGCAGAATGGCCACGCTGGATTTCTCTTTGCCCACTGCAGGATGCAGTCCAGGCAGAATTGATGGTGAACAGGGCAGAGAAAAATTCACATCCTTCTTAGTGACCTGGCAGATGGGGCAGCTCCATTCTGTCCCCATGGCCATGTCTGTCTGTCACAGTAAGAGGGAAGAGCTGAGGACCATGAGCTGCTCTCATTGGCAATCTTGCTTGGCCAGAGCCCAAGCTCAAGCCAGAGTGGTCCAGGCTCTGTCAATGCTCAAACATAAGCAGAAAGGGATGTTGTATCACAATCCATTCCTTGGTGAAGGAGGTCCATGGTAGCCTCAAGAGGTACCTCAGACACTCAACAGTCAAGGCAGTAACTATGGGCAGGACACAGATGGCAGTTCATGGCTGGGAGAGCATTCGTAGACATATCCAAGGACAAATTTCCCAGGAACTCTCCACAGCTCTGGGATCTGCCCATCAGCTCTGTCAGAAGCTTCAGCAGAACAACCAAAGTCCTAAAAAGCAGCTCCCAGACACTTTTCCTACAACCCTGCCCGATTAGCCGGGTTGCTTGCTGCAAAACACTGTTTTTCTCCTCTTCCCCAATGCCCTGTGGACACTTGCAGCCAAAATAAAAAGCTCCTGGCCCTCTGTGTGATGTGATAATACAGTTTTTATATTTCCATGCTGGGATGAAAGAAAGCTGTGCACTTGGCCTTCCTGCAGGCTGAGGTGGTCCCAGCAGACATCCTGCTGCATTTTTGGGGAATGTGTGACGGGGAGTGGAGGGGGGGGACAGAGAGGCCGAGATCATAGAGTGGAAACACAGCTCCAGAGTGGCAGTGCAGACTCTCCCTGCTGAATGCCTGCTGGGGCTGGCAAAGAAGGAAAATGCCCCAATAACAGCCCAGTGGCACTGTGTCTCAGGGACAGGTACAGGGAGGTGACAACAAACAGCAGCATGGCCCGGTCTCACAGCTCCTAGAAAGCAGTGACAGAGGGGCCTCATGTGCCAGAGATTTCAGAAAGGCTGTCCTCTTAAATGGCCACTCTGAAACCCCTCTCTTTGGCTCTTGGGTTTGTGAATGCTTTTGACAGCCACAGCATCCTGGGGCAACGTATTCCACAATTTCATTAAGCACTCCTTGAAAAGCTCCTCCCATTGTTCAGCTGAGCTGCCAGCCTGGTCATTTCAGAGGGTGCTGCCTTGGTGGAGAGAAAAATCAATCTTCTGCCTTTCAGGGAGCTGAAGGAGAAGGGACTCCTCACCATCAAACACCTGGCTGGGTCCCATTCAGAGGTCCTGCTTTGCAGACTTGGTGAGGTTTGTTGGCAGTTACCAGTGAGCTGAGAACATTGTTCTGAATTGTCCCCCATACTTCATACACGATGTGTAGACTAGGTATGTGCTTGTTCATCTCCATGTGTGCTCAGGGTCTGCCTTCATTTCTGGTTTTAGACCTGAGATTTCTAATGTCTGTCAGCTGTCTGTAGGATCTGTGGGCACATGCAGCTGTATTTACTGGCAGGTCGGATATCTGACACTCATCTTTGAGTGTGGTGCCTTCATAATGCAATGTGCAAATGCAGAAACTGAGACACTAATGATGTTATTTGCCAGAGTCCCAATCTCTGCCCAAGCTGTAATTGAACAGTGCAAATTATTCTGTAGACCTGAGCCTGTGTTTTCTGTTTCCTGGCTGAGTGCTTCAGCTGCTGGTGTTGCTTTTTGGAACAGGAGCACCTGACTCTTTTACCTTTATGACTTTTGCCTTCATGATTTGAAAGCAGCTCTTGCTTTAATTTTCTAGTAAAAGGGCCTAAAATCAAAGCTGTGGACATTTTAGAAGGGTTAAGTAGAACACTTAATGAAATTTTTATTTTAGGCCTGCAGTAAGCAGGTCTGAAGCCAGAAATTGGTGCCAGAGTAAGTGCCTTTCTGTGCTTGTGCTCTCCTGCTCTTCCTGTACTTTTATGTTTCTCTGGACACAGTGGGATATGTTGTCTTTTCCTGGGACTTCTGTTGAAGGCAACTGGTTTTCTTTCCAAGGTGATTCTTATGTTTCCCCTTATGGCTTCCCCAGGTGACCAACATTCGTTCCAAGGTGTCCTGCTATGCCATTGTCACTCTGGGAGAGCTCTTTGTGACCTTGGAGAAGGACATGAACTCTGAGGTGGATGAGGTTGCTCAGGTCCTTCTCCAGATGGTGTCCAACTCCCCAGAATTTGTTCAGAAAGCAGCCAGTCAGAGCCTGGGGATGCTGGTGGAGAATGTGACTCCTGCACGAGCAATGACTGCTCTCACGGACATGGGAGTCAAGTAGGTTCCCCTTTTTTCATGATATTCTTCACCTTTGTGTGTGTGGGAGGGAGAAGGGATGAGACAGAGAATGGGAATGGTGGGAGGGAAGGGTCCTGTATCCTGCATCTTCTGTGAACTCAGTGACTTGATTTTCTGACCAACCTCACTTCGTTCCTCTTGTCACCTATTTCTGCCCTCCTGCAGCCCATTAGTTCTCAGAATCACAGAACTGTAGAATATGGGGAGTTGGATGGGCCCATCAGGACCATCGAGTCCAGCTCCTGGCCTTGCCCAGAGCAGCCCAAGGGTCACACCAAGTGCCTGAGATTTTTCTCCAAATGCTCCTTCAACCCTGTCAGGCTTGGTGCAGTGACCACTGCCCTGGGGAGCCTGTTCCAGTGCCCAGCCACCCTCTGGGTGAAAAACCCTTTTTCCTGATATCCAAACTAAAGCTCCTCTGACTCAGCTTCCTGCTGCTTCCTGGAGTTCTCCCAGTCTCTCAGATTTTCCTGGATGTGGTGACTGATGGGGAAGGGAAAGTGCCTACAAAGGCCAAGGATAGAGCCTTGTGCTTTTGTGGGAAGAGGGACAATTGCAATTGCAGCTGTGAGCAGTGTTTGGTGAGCTCTAACCACAGAGGCCCTGGGAAAACCATGTCTCCTCATGATGCCATTAACTTGAGAAATGAGGAGGGTCCTTGCTGGGGCGTGGAGCACATGGGGGACAATCTGCTGGGTGTGGCACAGCCTGCACAGCAGGTGCAGCTCCTGCCAAAGGACTCTTGTATGACTGTCCTGGACTTGGAGCTCTACTTTCTATTCAAACTGATGTTTCATGTTAGCATTGAGAAGATGAATCACTTTACAGGCACCTTCACAGGCTGACTGCCATGGGACAGTTGAAGCAATTGCTGCCTTAAATGTTGGTGCTGGGCCTGATAGTTCCCAAGAGACACTCTCTAGAACAGGACAGCCTGGCTAAACTGCCTGCCACCCTTTCCTCAGATTTGCAATGAGGTGAAACATTCAGATGGATCCATTGCCAAGCCCCACAGAAGAAACAGGCTGCATTGCTGGATATTCTGCAACTTCACAGCCTACAACGTGTTTTCCCTGCATTTGTTGTTTTCCAAAGTTCTGCAGATTTAGGGATAAATGGGTGGAAAGAGCCTCAATCCTGCTGCAGCTCTGTGTAGTGGGTGCCCTCTGATGGATCAGCATCAATTATCCTTAATTTCTAAATTATTCATATGTCATCTATTTCTGTAATCTTTCTCAGAATAAATACTGTTAAAGAAATTGAGTATCAGACAGGGCAGGGAGACTGAATTCCTCCCTCTTCCATGCAGACAGGCCTTGTGTGCAATGGTACCTTTGTGTTTAGCTGAGGCTAGAACGTTCTGCAGGTGTCTGAAGGTGCAGGGAGAGCCCAGGCTCCTTCCCCCAGCAAGGACAGAGAGCAGCTGTGGCCAAGGCCGGCGCTGCTGCTGCTCCTTGTCCCTGTGCCCAGGGTTTGCTCTCTCCTCCCCAGCAGCGGCCCCGCCCCGGTGCGCAAGTGTGCGGCCCAACTCCTCCTGTCCCTGATGGAGAGAATTGGAGTCACCCAGCTCACAGGCACCCCCAAGGCTGAGAGGCTGCCACACGTGGCAGGGAAGCTTGCTCAGGACTGACACAAGGACACAAGGTAATGATCTGCATTTCACCTCCCAAAACAGGAAAACCGTTTTGTGTCTGGCTATAAAGGTGAAACCACACAAGAGTGGAAACCAAAGGGAATATGAAGTTACCTCACGGTGTGAATAAGGGTCACAGAATCATGGAATATGCTGAGTTGGAAGGGCCCATCAGGGTCATCGAGTCCATCTCCTGGCCATGTGCAGTGACCCCAAGAGTCACTCCATGTGCTTGAGAGCATTGTCCAAACTCTTCTTGAGCTCTGTCAGCCTTGGCACTGTGACCACTGCTCTGGGCTGCCTGGGCAAATGGCTGTACTGGGAAACCTGAGGTTGGCCAGCAAAAAAAGGAGCATTGCCAACTTTTTCCTGTGGCTTGAAGGATTCTTTACTGAGATCAAAAGAGCTCAGATCAGCCACTCCAACAGTTTTGTTGGGCCTTAGGTGCACAACACAAAGCCAAAATGTTGGCTAATGTTCATTGCTGAAGGATCCCAAACATCCATTGCTCATTAACTTCAGACTTTCCTAGAAATATTTCAGGGGTCTTTAGCCAACATTTTCAGTCTTTCTAAACTTGTTCTGAAGATTTCTAGAATGCTGTTATCTGTGGCTCAGTGAGCTCCACATTTTTTCTTGAAGAAAACTGTGGTTTCCTAGTGGCAAAATCAACCCAAACCACCAAAATTCCCTTCCTTTGGTGATTAAATTCCCATGAATAGCTGCCAAGAACACCAGAGCCAGTAGCTGCCCCTGTGCATACACATAGTATAGAACAATCAATAGGATGCATGAGGTGTTTTGTCCTGGCTTCCCTGCCAGTTAAAGAAAGGCAAATTATTGTGCAATGCCAGCAAGACACTGCTAACAGGCTCTGACAACAAAGCAGATGTGTTTTGCTTGTTTCCTGGGATACTTTGATGCCACAGAAGCACACCCCCAGTTTCAGAGAGAAATGGTATTTTTCTGTTGCCCCACATTCTCCTCTTGCCTTTTGTGTTCAGCTGACAGCGCTGTGCAGTGTCAAGTGAGGTAAATCGCCCTCTATGCTGAGTAGGTAATGCCTTCTCGTGTAAGGATTGCACCTGATGAGTTTAAGGTATCAGCCTCTTCTGTTAACACTCTTCATTTGTTTGTTCACTTTTCTTTTGTTTCCTTCCTTCCTTCCTTCCTGCCTTCCTTCCTTAGGCATTATGGACAGGAGATGGTGAGGATGTTGCTCAATCATCAACAATTTAAAATGCTTTTGGAACAATCTCTTTCCCCCCTGTGACCTGGAAGACATCCTGACAAGAATTAAGAAGAAAGTAAGTGCTTGGCAGGAGAAATGTCTCCTTTGTGCAAGTATTGCCACTGCTAATATGAGATCAAACATACCCAATCTGTCTTTAGCTCATTCCTCTTCTGCTGAATCATTTTGCTCCTGGGAATGAGCTGTTAATCCTCAGCCTGTTCATCTGCAGACCACAAAGGAACTGATATTATTAGGGAAAAGTAGGGTTTTGAATATTTTCAATATCGGTCACAAAGAGGAAAGGGAAAGAGGAGAAAATGGGTTTACATTTAAGCATAAGCCCCCACCATGCTCTCCCTACTCTGCCCCCTGTAAAGCAATTAAGTGAGAATTGTGCTTCTGAAGGTAACAGAGTCTTTGCAAAGGACACTGGAAGTAGTAGTGCCAAGAAAATTCCCAAATTTACAAAAGATGTCCAGGTCAATCCTAGTTACTACAATTATTGTCTGTCTTTTGGGAATACTGCCCTGGTGTCAAGCCCTGTGGAGCTGGAAGAAGCTTGGTGAATTCAGCAGCATCCAGTGGAAAATCCTTTGTTTGTTTGAAGGGAGGATTTTATATTTTTTATTGACGATACAGAAGCGAGCCTGCCTTTGTGCAGGCACAGGGAGAGTGAGTGTTGAACCAAATTGACTTCCAACACAATGGGCCGACCCCCAAAGAGTCCAGTTTGTTCTGCTGCTTCCTTCACAAACACTCGTTGCCTGCCAGTTTGCATTATTCCCATTGATGCTCAAGACTAAGGAATTTGGGATTTTAGACTGCTGCTCAGTCTGGCAGCACCCATAACCTGCCTTGGGCTATTGAAAACAAAGAGTTGGCATCACTGAATCTCTGGTCTGTTTCCATCTGTAAGTTAGGTAATGTTTGCCTAAGCCTTGGTAGCAGTGATCCTGGTTCTAACTTGTGTTTTCAACGGGGAATTTCCTGTTTTATATTCTAAAGATTGATGGGGTTTCTCTGTGTCCTTGTAGGGGATGGAAAACCAGAAGGCTGAAGGCCCATCTGTCAAGGAGCGGGTGAAGGAGAGGAACGATGGCTCAAAGGAGCCCCAGGCCACATTGTCTGCTGGCAAACGGTACTGAGCACTTTTGTCAGATGTGACAAAGCACATGGCAAGCTTTACATGGCTCTTCCTGAGGAAAAGCTTTGTGGCAGAGATGACCAATGCCACATGTTTTTTTCTTTCCCTACAAATGCTCTAGGATAAAAAATGTCTACTTGTGCATTGTGCTGAACACAACTTCTCTGGAGGGGTTTCCACAAAAATGGAGAGACAAACAGACACCCATTGGTTGCAGCTCAGATGATCCAGTGCAGTGGCAAGGGCAGTGTTGTGGACGCTGGGAGAGGGCCAAGTTTCTGCTGCCTGACTTGGGACAAGTAAATTCAAACAGGGCTTTTCTCTCATCTGAGTGGAGACTTTTTTAGATGGGTGTTTTGATGAGAAATCTCAGTCTGGATGGAAGATTCCATTCCACAAAGATGCAGTTCTCATCCGTGTGGTTTGGCCTGGCTGAATCAGGGTTTTCTTACCCTCAAACAGTACCAAGTTTGAGTAGTAAGTAGCAAGGCAATTCCTGAACAACTTCAGTCAACAGGTGTCTCAATGTGGACTTTTGTCTTGATATTCCTGTCCTTCATGTAATTTGCTTGATGGACAGCATGTTTGGTTTATTTCCCCCTGTGCTGCAATCAGCATTTAAGACAGGAATTTGCTCCTTGCTGTCTCTTCATGGCAGTTGCAGAGCTGCTTGTACATGTTCTCCTCTGATAGCAGAGGGGATTTGTTTAGCTCTGAACTGCTCAGCAGTGGCAGGAAAGTGACCACATGCCTCAGTAGCACAGCTGGCATCTTCCCGTGCTCATGGAAGAGACAAGTTGATCAGGAGAATTGTTCCCAGTGGGGTTGTTAAGCTGTGCATCTGGTCTCTAGGGAAGCAAATAAAATGGGAGCGTAGTTCTGGGATGTCTGGCTTCTGTTTTTATCTCTGTTACTGATTTTCTGCATCCTTCAAATATTGCCCTGTTCATCTGTTGAGATGCACCTGAGCTACTTTTCCAGATTGTCATGCCTGGTTGTAGAGACACTTCTCCAGAGTGATGAGTTTCCTTATTCTAAGACACACACGTCCCATATGAGGAGGCATTTAAACCTGGAAGTAGTGTCTGTCTTTCTCCACAAAGCAATGTGACCTGTGTGCCCTGGCAGCCATCTGAAGATAGATCAGATGCATCTCATCCTTGGTTTTCCTGAGTGAGCAGTGGTGAGAATGTCACTTGCAGATTGTCTCCTGTAATGATTGTCATGAGGTCCACGTTGTTCTTCAGAGCCTCATGACTTTCCAGCTTGAAATCACATAATTAGGAAAGCTGCTCAAGATGTTTTGCTCACATTTAAGTGAAGATATTGTCTGTGGCTGCAGCTCTCTCCATAGAGAGCAGCAGGCACAACTTTCCCAGGCATTGTCCTGGGGAAGGCTGTGAGAAGATCAGAGAAAAGAATGAGAAACAATTCTTATCTTCACTTGCTGCACCTTTTGTTGTGAACATGTGGAATGTGTTATGGACATTTGTTTACCAAAGGGTGATTTCTTAATTGGCCACTGGTGATGGTGTTTTGGATTCAATTGACCAGTCTGGTCTGTCTGTATCAGACTGTCTGTAAGGGCGATGAGTTTCGGTATAGTATAGTATAGTATAGTATAGTATAGTATAGTATAGTATAGTATAGTATAGTATAGTATAGTATAATAAAGTGATTGATCAGCCTTCTGGAATCATGGAGTCAATGCTAATTATTTCCACTATGGGGATGCCATGCTATGATAATTATCACCAACAGGTCCTCATTTGGTTTTATTTCCCAGGGTGAAATCTCCCTCTGATGGACACCTCCTACCCCGTGCACAAGCCCAGGTCACATCACCTCCAACTGTGGAAGAAACAGAGCTGCTCCAGAAGCTTTACCATCTCCTGGAAGCCAAGGGGTTTCAGGTACGGATGGAAGGAGTGGAACTCCTCCAAGACCTGTGCAAAACCAGCCCCCAGCTCATCTCCACTAACATTGTACAAGTATGTAGGGTATCTTCACTGCTCCTTTCCTTTAGCTCCTTTCCTAAGCCTGTAGCAGCAAAGTTAATTCAGTGTGTCTTGGCACTCCATCCTGGCTGTTTGGGATATTCTGGTCCCTCTTACCCAGAGAAATTTAATTCAGGTCCAGACTTCAGGACAAGTTATTTCAGTCCAGCTGTATTTGTCTGGCAGGTGCCTATTGCTGCTGTTCATCAGATGATGGCAGAATTTTCTGCTGGTGTAACTGCTGCTCTCTCCTACTCCCAGTTGGGTGAAGTGAAGGAAATCCAGCCCCTGAAAGCATGGCAATTGTTCTCTAGACCAAAAATGGGTTTACATAAGGAAGAGAAGTATCAGGCTGGGTTGGTTTAGACCCAGTTGATTTTTTTAAAGAATACTTCTATATACTCCATCTTGTCTTACACAGGCACAGCTCTGGCTACTCATTTCCATCCTTGTTCCTATTCCTCTTGGTAAAGACAGTGCTCACCCTTCTTGGGAGTCTTTTTTTCTCTTTGGAAAAGGAGGAAAACGGCTAAGGACTCATCTCTGCCTTCTCCTCCCAGTAGCTGCTTTTTCCCTTTTTCCAGAGAAAGGTGCCTGATAATGTGGCTGTCAAGGGACTGAACCTGCTCTAATGAGAGCTGTACAATACATTACCTTTTAGAAGTCCACCTGTTACTTAGAGAAATGATCTGGATCCTGGAAGAGTTGATCAGAGCCCTGCACTTCTCCAGACACTGGCTCTGAGACAAATAAAAGAAAACTTACATCTATTCCAGCCATAGTTTTGGCAAAATCATAATTGCCCTCAGCACTTAAGGCAACTGTATAGAAAACCAGGCATTGTAAACATCTGCTTCCATTCAAAGCAAAGGTAGTCTCTAGCATTAATAAATGGAATTGATTTAATGATATATAGATGGAGAGAAATACCATAGGAACTATTCTGTCCCCAGTCAAACCTCCTAAAACAGAAGAAAATATTTGAACCAGCATGAGGTTGTGCCACCATTCCAGTGAGTGGCCCACAGAAAAGCAGTGAAATTGTGCAAGCGAGTGCTGACCTGACAGAAAGGATCACTTTCATCTTTGACATTGCTGACTGCTACACCCACTCTTCAAACAAGGACATTTGAATCCAGCTTTCACGTTGCTTGTTCTCTTCACAGATTTTTGATTATTTTGTCCTGAGAATATCTGACAGCCACAAGAAAGTGAAGCAGAGGGCGCTGGATGTGCTGGCTGAAATCACAGGAGCCCTGAAAGATGCCCTGAACCCAGTGATCATTGGTTTGGGGAGGGAATAACAAAGAGCCTGAACTCAAAGGATCCCAGGGTTCGTGGGGCAGCTGTGAAAGCACTGGGAGAATCCATTGCTTATTTGGGTACGGCTGAGCCTTGGCAGGGACTCTCCTCAGCTTCGTCTCTGTCTCTCCTGCACAAGAGAGCGCTGAGTGCCTTGACAGATGCTCTTGCCTGTGGAACACTCCAGCTGACACTCACCAGAGGCTGTGCAGGTGCAGTCCTTATGCACCATCCCCAACAGGCTGGAATGGGATCAGCATTTCCCAACAGTCCCAGGAGCCCTTGGCTCTGTGCTGCTTGTCTGAAGAGCAAGTCCTGGGCTACAGCTCTGCTACAGTTCAGAGGCAAAGGGGGTTTGGAGTTTGCTTGGCCCCTGTCTGACTTCCCAAATGAACAGCTTTGCTGTTGGCATGAAGGGACACTGACCCATCAGAGCTTCTGCAGAGCAGCCACCTGCAAGGCTCTACATTAGTGGCATTAGCTGCCTATTTTCCACTTTTCTTCTTTGTGTTCTTTTTTCAAAGGGGAACTGATGATTCACCAAGTTCATTTCTTTAGAACAAACAGGTATAAACCCAGCTGTCAATGATGCCTTTTTCCACGTGTTTTTTTGCGTGGGGCAAGATGGCCACAGCAATTAACTACATAGGCAAGAGCTGCTCTAAATTCCTTTGCCACACAGATTTATGTCAGCTCTGAGAATGCTACACTGGGGAAATATGCCTGAAAAAAGGAGTGTTGAAGAGGCCGGTCTTCAAGAGAAGTTTCCACTTTCTTCTCCCCAGCTGCTCTGTGAGCTCAGGAGCTGCCTGGCTCAGTGCTTTTCTGTGACCCAAGTATGGGGCTCTTCCTTTGTGCTCTGCAATGCAAAACCTTTCACTGCTTCCTTGTGACTGAACTCTCGAGGTCCCTGATGTGAAATGTTTTAACACAGCTCCTGCTACAGCAGACAACTTTGTATTTACAACTGTGAGAGGAGAGCTTTTCTTCTGGAATTTAAAACCCTGCCAACCAGGCTAGAAGGAAAGAAGAAAAGGATTCAAAAATCCACAGAAATGTACTTTATTTTATAAAATGGGGTTGGCCCTGCCCTTTCCCTCCCCACTGTCCTTTCTACTATGACCTGAGCAAAGTGAGCAGAAACGTGTGTTTCCCTTGTAGATAAAGTGTTCCTGCTGAAAGAGTTCAGCTACCAATGGAATCACCTGAGTGGCCAAGCCCTGCTGGATGTCACCGAGCATATCACAGGTATGGCCTCCCCTTCTGAGCCAAGAGCTCTTCCCAGGGAGCATTTACAGGGAATGCCTGTGAGCAGACAGCAGAGCAGCTCCTCCAAACCAGGAGGTGCTGAGCTTGTCCCTGCTGCCCCATAGCCAAGGCAGGTGGGTTTGGCAGGTTTTCCCTGGCTGCTGCAGAGCTGGGCAGCACCTGAGATGGGAGCAGCGCTTGGCCTGGGGCTGAGCTCTCACTGGGGCATCTCAGAACCACCTCCAGCAAAGGGAGGGTTAAAAATGCCCCAGCTGGCTCCTCTCTGGGAAGCTCAGGGACATCTGTGATCTTTGAGGGGAAATGGTGGCCAATGCTGTTTCAGAGCATCAGTTTGTTTTGTCCTCACAGAATTCTTGTTTTTCTCTTGGAAAGTTTTGAGGCTGAACCGTGCAGAGCCTGGGGGTCACAGCTTAGGTCAGAACTCAACAGAGGCATCAGAGGCATGGGTTTAGTGCAAGGCAGCCTCTGGGGCACAGGGACAGAAGCAGAGTGCTGAGGCTCCCTGCCTGTGCTGTCAGAGTGGCCTTGGACTGAGCCTTTCAGGGTGTGCAAACAGTGTCTGCCTGTGTCAGCGCTGTCCAAAGTGCTACAAATGCAGCTGATAATTGATTCCTCAGAGGAGCTTGCTGTGTCAGCAATAGCCAAGGAATGGGAAAAGGATAATCTCAATATATAGCAGAGAAGATGATTGATAGCCTTGCTATACTGGGGCTAAATGCACTGCTAATTATGCCAACATCTTTGAATGCAAGGTTTAATACACTTTGTGTCTTCATTAGCAATCTCAAAAGGGCATGTTCAGCAATTGGGAATGTAAAAGGCCCTTTAAAGAGCATTTGAATAAAGTAGATCTCCAGTAATAGGGAATTTAGTTTAGCAGTTCTTTTGATCTCTTTTTCACATAAAGGAATTAACCATAAATTAGGACTACTTTAGAAAAAGCAGATGTTCTCTCTGAGATCTAGTAGGAACAGACAGCTGTTCCTCACGTTCAGTAGTCACCAATGTCTTTAATTTAAACTCAAATGAATTCCCACTTTAAAATGGGTACCATAACCCTTTCCTGCTTAGCAGAATTGGTTTTGGTACTTGCAGGAGCTCTTTCAAAGTTGATGACTGCTGGTGGATTAACAGCATAGAGAAAATGAATTCTCTTCCACCACAGAATATTAAATGCCTACTAGATAACATTTTGTCTGATCAGAAAATAAGAATGGTCTCCAGAGCATTTCAGGTTTTTTTCTCTCAGCCAAATCTGCCATGCAAGAAGCCTGTTGGTAGTCAGTTTTTGTCTGTGTTTGATACAGTTCAGTTCAGAAAATGGGCAGAGAGATTTCAGAGACAATATGAGAAAACACTCGTGTTTTGGTTACATTTCAGTCCCCTGTGTAGCATTTTTCTTTCTCTATGTCCCTATTTGAGTGGACATTATAAGAAAAAAAATGCCATTAACATTGGGAGGGGAAATGGCATTAAAATGTGGAGATGCCCAAATGCCAGGGCAATGGGGTCTGGGTAATTCTCTAAGACACCCTGAGGTTTGAAACAGGTCTTTGTTGGAAGCCCCAAAAGCATTCTGCCAAAGACCCCAGCTGGTCACTGATGTTTCTCATCCAGCTGTCAGGCAGCAGCCATCTCTGGTGGGCTGGAGTTTTGAGGTGTGTTCTAATCCTGCCCTTTGCTGTGTGCCACTGAGCACAGGGAAGAGCCAGATTAGACATTTGGCACTTGACATCAAAGTTACAAAAATGGAATCATCCCTTTTATTAGAAATCTCTCCATTTCCTCTCTATGTGCATTTCCAAATCTTCAGTGTGGGTTTAGACAACTTCTTAATGGAAATCAAAGGCAATTGGACATTTCATTCATTGTTCATGCAGAAAGAGATTGTGAAATAATTTAGTAAAGGTAGGAAGTCTGCCACAGGGACAAGGCTCTGGTTGGAGCAATTAGTGCTGAGTGGTTGGTGGTTCTGTTTCCAGGATGATCAGCTGTTTTGCCCGTTTCTGGATCAAGGGGCTCTGGGTGCTGTTTTGCTGATCTTGGCCAGAGAGGCTGGCAAGAAGCAGAAGCAGAGGTAGGTCCTTGTTTGCAGTGAGGCTGGTGGGTAAGGAGCTGTGTCTCTGTCCTAGCAGTGCTTGTGCAGGGGTTTCATGCCAGGAGCCCTGAAGTCGTCCAGCACGACGCCCTGCCCGTGCTCTGGTCCTGCCTGGAGAACAAGGCGCTGCCTGTGCAGAGCACCAACGTCCGCACCGTGGCCACCAAGCTCGCCTCTGCCCTCTGCAAGGTGATGGGCACCCAGCTGAAGGAATGTGCTGCCAGCAAGCCTCCACATGTGCGGGAAAGCCTCTCCAAAATGCTGGGCTGGTGAAGGCGAGATGTTCTCCAGAAGGCTGAGGAAGTGCTGAGTTGGACACCTCTGGATTTGCCTTTTGAGCTGTGCCAAAAATGACGAAATCCTAAGGAAGGGTGTGCATCTGCCCCCACTCTCTCCATTGCCCTTCATGGCATGGGGGACCTGAAGCAGCTCCAGACTGAAGACAAGGTGAAGGCAATCATGGCTCAGCCTCACACAGAGGTGAGGGGGGAGCTGGGCCAATCTCTGCTGGCAGGAAGGGTCTTGTGGCAGCCCAGAGAGGCTGTGCACATTGCCAGGGAACAGCTGTGCCCTGCATGTGCCCCTGCAATGAGCTGTGCTGCTGCCAGTGCCCCTGGAGCTGTAGGGCTGCTGAGCTGTGGGGCAGGCAAGGAGCAGGAGGGTGCATGTGCAGCTGAGCCATTCCTGGAGAGCACAGGGCTCTGGGCTCCCTGCTGTCCCAGGGCAGCCCAGAGGCCAGGCTGTGCCTGTGCCAGCTCTGGGCAAGTGGCTCAGGGTTTGCCCTGACCTGCCTCAAGTGTCTGCCAGCAGGAGCATGTTTCCATGTGCAGCTGTTTAAAAGTTTGCAGGAAATGTGTCCCATGAAATATGGAGCTTCAGATGCTTTAGGTTTGCATGGTGGCCTCTGTTAAACTTTGCCTCTCTGTTAAACTTTGTGTCTCCATTTTGCAGATCTGACTGGTTACAGTCTTACCGAAAAGTTTTCTCAGCACACTTCTGATGTTCCCTCACCCACAAAGTCCTCGCCTCCCGTCCAGAAGAGCTCTGTTTCCTCCAAGCTCAGGAAGAAGCTGCCGCCTGTATGAAGAGTGTTTGAAGAATAGGATTGATGTGTTAGGCTTCATAGTTACAGCTGTACATATGTTCTGATCTTTAGATGTAGTTCTGAATTAATGTGTTTTGATTCTGTCTTTAAGTTTTGATGATGTATTTTTAATTCTATATATTTTATTTTGGTGATGAAAAAATTAAATAAATAAACAAAATTGAAAAAACCGAAAGGAGAATGTGAGACCAGGACCTGCTAGCCTAGAGATTATGGGAGTGCAGCTCACTCAATGTGCCAGTGTCTCACCACATCCTTTCCTCATTGGGCCTCTCCTCTTCCTCTTTGGCCATGTTTTCTTTGTGTTATTTGTGCTGCTCTTTGTTACTTGGCATTACAACGGGCCACGCATTGACCTGTTTGGGGGACAATGGATCCGAAAGTTCTTGTATAGTCAAAGGTTTTCTACCTAGGTGTGTTCTGTGCTCACCAAAGGCCTGAGCAAAGAAACCAAGAGAAGTGTGCCCAAATCCCAAAGCTTTGCTCCTTTGCAATCTCCCACAGATCTGGCTCACAGGTGTCTTCAATCACAATTTCATAGGTAAGAAGAGGTCATGTATTTCACTGGGAAATGATGCACTGCTTTGGCAAAGTCACCTGTGCGTATATTTACCCAGGACAACAGTGCAGCTGTGTTGTTTGCACCTTCTTTGCAGAAGATCATTTGGGATCTCCTTTTTGTGTCTCATGCAGAAAAGGAGCTCTTAATATTACCACGCTACTTATACCAGATTGGGATGCAGCTCTGTAGTGGTTCACAATGAAGCAGACTGCCTGCTTTGTCACTGCCAGCCCTGGTGAGCCTGCAAGGGACTGTAGTGTATCCCATGCCTGTTTTGCCTCCAAGCAAAGCTTGGTTTTCCTTATTAGTGTGGAGTAAATACAAGAGTAATAAAATGGACAATTAAACTGGCCACTTTGGAGGATATGCTCATGCTTTTGCGTGTCAGTCCTGCACCTCATGCTCCCAAGGCTTGTTACTCATCATGAAATATTTGAACAAAAAAACCTCAGCTCTCATGTTACATCTGAATAAAACTGCACAAGATCATCAAGAATTCTGCTGTCAGGAACAAGACAAGAGCCTTCTGACACTCACGTGCAGCTGTCCTGGATTGCTGCAGCCCTTTGTGAAAAGCAGCTGCAGACAGAGTGTTTGGAGTTGGTTTGGGCCTTTATGAAAGATCTGTGGAGCAGTGTGCAGGGCTCTCCTGGCAGGAAACTGTTTGTCCAAGCCCAGGGACACGGCGCCGGCAGCAGCGGAGCGGCCCCGCTCCCAGCCCGAGAGTCTGTGAGCTGAGCCACGCCGGGGAGAAAAGGCAGCGAGGGGCTCCAGCCCAGCTGCTTCACTGCCCTGCCCGCTCCATGGAACTCTGCCATGGGAGAAAGCCAACGCCGGACGAGCCCCCGAGCTTCCATCAGCTGCTGGAACTGCTCCGTGACAGCTCCTGTTCTTCCGAGAGAGACCCCGGCACCTTCTTGTAACACGTGTCATGGGGGGATTCTGTTTGTTAATAAACTGTTGGGGGTTTCCACTTTCATCTATTAGGAATAATTTCCTATTGCTGGAAAGGGACTGTTGGAACACTTTAGAGGAGACAACTTATTGCACAATATCCTGTTTGAAGTTGTCTCAAACTGTGTGAGACAGATGGCTTCACACAGGAGCATCCCCAAGGCTGCTGAGGGGAAGGCACAGAGGAAGACAAACCCAGCATTTCTGAGGGAACTCCTTGACACCAAACCAACATGAGTTGTCCAACAGCAGACCTGATGTTTTGAGACATGGGCCAAAGGGGAAACCTTTCAGTGTGTTTGGTCCAGGCTGGGTTATGCTTGAGGCAAAGGTGTGTCAGTGTGTTGGATAATACTCTTTTCTTGACCTAGACATGGGAACACTGAGAGGTGTTTTAAAAACTTTTATTCCATTTTCAGTCTCAGTAGAAGGGTGAGACAATATAGATGTTATAATTCACGCCATCACAATCAGAAGCCAACTACTTCCTAATTATAATACATTATAAGCGTTTCTTGGTCTATCAGCCTTTTGCCATGCCATGTTGTAGATGCCTTAAAGCCAATTATTTAAAACTACCCCTCATGGGCCCCACTACAATGCATCTTTCATAGCTCTGTTTTTCCAAAGTCTTATTTGCAAGGCCATCTTTTGAAACTTTTTTCCAGCTCCATTTCTCTTTCAACAATATCTGTCCTATTCCATGGCATTTTTAAGTTAGTATTTATTGTCTCAAGATTTATATACAGATTCATACTTTGTGGGCCTTCTATTAGGCCCTAAAATCTCTCTAGATATCCATTTCCCACATCAGTGCACTTGGCTCCTTCTCTCCTCATTGTGCCTGGCAAGCACAGGAGCCCAGAGCTCCTGCAGAACCCATCACAACACTCAGTGGGAGCAAACTTGTGTCCAGTCCTCACCTGGAGCTGTGGTGCCCAGCATTCCACCACATTGGAATGAGGAACTGTTCCTGCTCTTTCAGAAGGAGCTAAGGAGCTTTGGCCTTCAGATCAATTGTCTGCAGGCTCCTGCAGTGCCTGGTGCTGCTCCCTTGCCAGAGGCACCCCAGGCCAGGGGGGCACATCTGGGCTGCTGTGTCTGGCTCTGGGGCTCCCTGTGCTGGGCAGTGAGGAGGAGCTGCAGAGGCTCTGCAGGACTGACAGGATGGGCTTTGGGGCTGGCAGGAGAAGCTGAGGGACCTGGGCTGCTGGAGCTGCTGAAGAGGAGGCCCAGGGCTCCTCCTGCAACTGCTCCAAGGGTGGCTTCAGAGAATCCCAGAATCAGCAAGGGTGGAACAGGCCATGGAGATCATCATGTCCAACCTGTGCCTTGACACCACCTTGTCTCCCCTGGGCCTCCTCTTCTCCAGGATAAACAACCCCAGCTCCCTCAGCCACTCCTCACAGGACTTGGGTTCCATACCCCACCCCAGCCTTGTTGCCCTTCTCTGGACACACTCCAGCCCCTCCATGTCCTTTCTGAATTGGGAGCCCAGAACTGCAAACAGCACTCGAGGTGCTGCCCAAGCAGTGCTGAGCACAGGGGAACAATCCCTGCCCTGCTCCTGCTGGCCACACCATTCCTGAGCCAGGCCAGGAGCCATTGGCCTGCTTGGCCACCCGGGCACACTGCTGCCTCATGTCCAGCCTGCTGTCCATCAGTCCCTGCTGGTCCCTTTCTGCCTGGCTGCTCTCCAGCCACTCTGGCACCTTGTGGAGGGAGGGAGGCACAGAGGGAACGGGTCCAGATCCAATCCTTCCTGAAATGTGGTGTTTGCTGGCACTGCCAGTTCTCAGATCTTGATATTTCCCTATTCTGGCACAGCCCAAGTGCAGCAATTTGTTGGCAAAGAAAGCCAAAACCAAGCAAAGACCTGGTACTTACAGCAGCTTACAGCATCTGGAAATTTCTCAGTGCCAGCAAAACGTAAATGCATTCTCAGTGCCAGCAAAACGTAAATGCAGCAATTTTCTGGCAAAGAAAGCCAGAACCCAGCAGCTTCCCGGTGCTGCCACCAGCACCACCCAGGTCTGGTGTTTGCTGTGCAAGTGCCCAGATCTGGAAATTTCCCAGGGCTGGCACAGCCAAAGTCCAGAAATTTGCTGGCACAGAAAGCCAAAATCCAGTAATTTCCTGATGCCAATACAGATACCCAGACCTAGTGTTTGCTGCCAGTACCAGTGCCAGTGCTCAGATCTGAATATTTCCCTGTTCTGGCAGAGCCAAGTCCAGCAATTTTCTGGTAAAGAAAGCCACAATCTGGCAATTCCCTGCTAGTCATTGGCAATGCCAAGATCCGGTGTTTGCTGGCACCACCAGTGCCCAGATGTGGGAATTTCCTGGTGCCAGCACAGCCCAAGTCTAGTAATTTTCTGGCAAAGAAAGCCAAAACCTTGCAAATAGCTGGTACCCACAGCAACCCAATCTTGTGTTTGCTGACACCACAAGTGCCCAGATCCAGAATTTTTCAGGGTCCTGCACAGCATAATTCCAGCAATATGCTGGCACAGGAAGTTAACATTTGGCAATTTCCTGGTGCTGGCACATTCCCCACCCAGATCTGGTGTGTGCTGGCACTGCCAGTGCCCACATCTGGCCATTTCCCTCTTCTGGCACCACCCATGTCCAGAATTCGCTGGCAAAGAAAGTTAAAACCTGTCAATTTCCCCTTGCCAGCACTGCACAATCTGGAGTTTGCTGGCAGCAGGATCTCAAGAAATAAGGAAGGAAAGAAGGAAGACAAAGAGGAAGGCATCCAGATCCAGTCCTGCCTGGAGACTGGAGCCTGAAATGGGCTGTTTGCTGGCAATGCCAGTGCCCAGATCTGGATATTTCCCTATTCTGGCACAGCCCAAGTGCAGCAATTTGCTGGCACAGAAATCCAAAACCTGTGGCAGCTTCCTGCTACTGGGTCTGGCTCCAGCCACATCTTATGTTTCATGTAACCAGAACCCAGATTTGGAAATTTCTCAGTGCCAGCAGAGCCCAAATCCAGCAGATTTCTATCACTGGCAACGACATCACCTAGATCTGGTGTTTGCTGGCAGCGCCAGCGCCCAGATCTGAAAACTTCCTGGTGCTGGGACAGCCCGAGTCCAGTGATTTGCTGGCACAGAAAGCCAAAATTTGGAAATTTGCAGGTTCTGGCTCCAGCACCATCCAGATCTGGTGTTTGCTGGGACTGCCAGTGCCCAGACTTGGAAACTTCCTGATGCCTTCACAGCCCATGTCTACCAATTGTTTTTTAGCTAGCTGGGGCAGAGAAGTTCCTTGGACTGTGACTTCCTTTTTTCTTGGAACTGTTTAAACCTGCTCTGGACTGAAAACCCAGAAAAACACCTGCAGCTCACACCTGTGGCCCACCGAGCTCTGGGACGCTGCATTCCAGCACCAGAAGGACTTAGGAGAGACCAAGTGAGCCAACTACAACCCACAAAAAGGACTTTCTGAATTTGCCAGCTCTTCAGCACTGTCAGAGGTTTTATTTAATAATATTCATTTTTCATGCTTGTGAATACTTTACTTGTTATATAAACTGGGGTTTTTTCACTTTTCTTGAGGGAAATCTTTTCCTGAACTAGTAGGGGGAGGGGACACTTGAACTTACTTACTAGACGAACTCCTTTTGGAGATTTCCTCCCAAAATTTGCCCTAAACCAGCACAAACAGTCACAATGAAAACTTCACCAGTGGCATAATTTCCTGGTGGAAAATCTTGTGACAGAAGCTTGACGTTGTTCTCCAGGAGAGATCCAGGAGAGGGAAAAGCAGACAGGAGAAGATTCCTGGATAACTGAAACAACTTTCCAGAAGTGAAATGAAAATGAAAGAAACAATTCAAGATGTTTTCCTCTATCTATTTCTATGCTCCCCTTTTCCATGTTGCATCCCAGTAATTCCAGATGCACCTCACCTCTACGATCGGTGCCTTAGCTACGATCGGTGACTTAGCGAGTTTAGACACTCTAAAATACCATGAGCCTCACACGGTTTTCCTTCCCCTGTTTTTACAGGAAAGCAACACTGGAGATGTAAGTGCAGTGCTCGGGTCAGGTAGGAATCCTACCCCAAGGGAAGGTGGCCCGGCAGTGTTTGCCCCTCAGCAAGGACAATGCACAGCAGCAAGTGAGGGGATCGCTGTGCCAGTGTGCAGGAGTCAGGGCTCTGCATCCGGGCTCAGCGCTGCAAAGTTCCCGTGTTTGGGCAGACTGAGGGGCTGTCCCCGGGGCGCGCGGGGCTCGAACGTGGGGCTCGTGGGGCGAGCGGGGAACGGACACGGGGACGAACGGCCCCGGTGCTTCAGTTGCAGCGGCGGCAGCGGCGGCGGCAGCGGCGGCGGCGGCAGCGGCGGCGGCAGCAGCGGCGGCGGCAGCAGCGGCGGCGGCAGCAGCGGCGGCGGCAGCAGCAGCGAACAGATAGTTTTAAACACTCTTTCTATTTCTCTTTTCCTTTCTCTTTCTCTCCCTTTTCCGCTGTCGGGCACCCTTCTCTCGGGGTCCCCTGCCCGGCGTCCCTCTCCTCTCCCCGCCTCCCTCTCCCCTGCCGGGCCGGGCCATGCCCCCGGGCGGCCCCCGGCCCCGGGCGGGGCTGCCCCGTGCCCGGCCCCGGCCGTCCCGCCGCGGTCTCGCCTCTGCCCGGCTCTGGCCGCGCTGGCGGTGGCGCTGCTGGGCGGGCATCAGTGCCTGGGGCCGGGGCGGCATCGCCCGGCCCCGGCCCCGGCCCCGGCCCCGGCCCCGGCCCCGGCCCCGGCCCCGGCCCCGGCCCCGGCCCCGGCCCCGGCTCCTCCCGGAGCCCGCGGAGGACACACCCGGCGCGGCCGCTCCCGCCGCCTCCGCTGCGGCTTCCCCGGCCCGAGCTCCGCCCCTCGGCAGCGCGGCCGCCGGCCCCGAGCCTCCCGTGCCGCGTTCCCGGGAGCGAAGGCCTGGGCATGGCCGGCCCGGGGCGGGTGAGGGGCGCTCGGGGGCCGTTGCTGGCCCCGGGCCGAGCGCTGACAGCCGCGTCCCGCCCGCAGGGACGGCGCAGGGGGCCCTGCAGGAGCGGCACCGGCTGCGTTCGCTGCTGGGGCGCGCTCCAGCAACAGCCATGGAGCAGAGACCCCCGAGAGTGCCCAAGCTGGCCTGGGTGGAGGAGGAGGAGGAAGAAGGCCCTGAAGCTACCCCAGCACAGGAGACTGAAGAGGTGGTGCCGTTCCAACCACCGCAGGAGGGTGAGTGGCTGAGCTGCGCTGCGGGGCTGGAGCCTGCAACCAGCTTGGCCCCATCCCATGCCATCCCATCCCATGCCATCCCATCCCATCCCATCCCATCCCATCCCATCCCATCCCATCCCATCCCATCCCATCCCATCCCATCCCATCCCATCCCATCCCATCCCATCCCATCCCATGCCATCCCATCCCATGCCATCCCATCCCATCCCATCCCATCCCATGCCATCCCATCCCATGCTATCCCCTGGGGAAATGCCAACGGACAGAACAGAAGAGGGGCCGGGCAGACACCCCGCAGTGGCCGTGCTCCATCCCCTGGGGCATCCTGGGGCTCTCCCTGCCTGGGGATCGCAGGGCTGGGCTGTGCTCCCCGGCCTCTCCCGCAGCCCCTCAGCTCTGGCTGCGCTCGCTCTTTGCCAGATGCAGCCCTGGAGCGCGCACAGGAGCAGGAACGCAGACGTGGCTGCTTCCGCAGCACAGCGCAGGTACCTGCAGCGACCCCCACCTGGGCTGGGCCTGCTGTCCCTGCTCAGCCGAGCGCCGTGTGTGCAGCGCTCCATGCAACAACCCCGGCTTCCTGCCCTTCTGCTACAGCTCGTTTGCGACTTCATCAGGAGCATTCGGCAGGAAGAGACCAGCACCGTGGGCACTGGGCTCAGAGCACACTCTGAGCTCCTCCATCATGAGACCAGTGCCGCCCTGCTGGATTTGCTCCTGGAGAAGGGTGTTGCCAGGCCAGAACAAGTAAGCAGCCTGGGGCCAGGCTTCAATTCCCCCATGAGTCCCGTGGCTTTCCCAACCACGCCTTGTCCCTGGGAGCTTTTGAGGCCATGGCAGTGTGCTGGCAAGGGAAGCACTTCTCTGGAGACTCTGGGGACATTGCTCTCTCTGGCAGCTTTCCAAGTCTCCCCGTGTATTCTCCAGGTGCCTGCCATGGTGAGGTTCATCCACCAGTGGCTCGTGGCCAATAATTCTGCCGAGCACAGGCTGGACAAGGCCCTGCTGAATCTCACCGCAGCACACCCGGGTGACGCAGTGATGACGCTCCTGCGTGTAGCCCCGTCCTGTGACAGGTATGGGGCACACCTGCCCACAGGGCTCAGGCCTCCCCAGCCCATCACCCTGTACAGCCTGCCCCAGGTGTCTGAGCAACAGAGAGTTCCAGGGCCCTCTGGCTGCTGCCTTTCCCAGCCCTGGCATGTCAGCCCCTGAGCCTGCTGCCATGCTCCCTTGCCGCCTCTCAGGGCCCTGTCCCCACAGGGCTGGACTGCCTGGCTGCTGCTGGCAGGGGGACAGTGGGCAGAGGCAGTGCCAGTGGTCAGCCCGGGCCCCTAGGGATGCTCAGGCCACAGTGCCGTGTCTGAGACGCCCCTGAGACAGAGCTCTGACCCCACAGAGCTGCCATCTCCATGTGGAAGACCATCATGGGCTCAGCCAGGACTGCGGAGCCAGTGCAGCTGATCCTCCTGGATGT
Source organism: Melospiza melodia melodia (assembly GCF_035770615.1). Classification (NCBI taxonomy): domain Eukaryota; kingdom Metazoa; phylum Chordata; class Aves; order Passeriformes; family Passerellidae; genus Melospiza; species Melospiza melodia. The sequence continues at coordinate 11,050,913 of NC_086210.1, read as the reverse complement.
GCTGGGGAGCTGGCCAGAGCACAGCACGTGCACCTCCGATGGGGACAAAACGCGTGTCTTTGTCCTGGCTGTGAGTTTCTGCAATTGGCCTTTGCTGGCCCCAAGGCCGCCTCTCCAGAGCTCTCCATCCTCCTTCCCCCACTGCATCTCCCTACCTCAGGTGCTGGCCTGAAACCTGGCCCAGGGGCAGCTTCAGGCCCACCAGGCCCCGTACTCCCCTTGCCAAGGTGTCTCTGGGCCTCTACCTGCCACACTTGGGCCCTGCCACATGCACACCTCGTCACTGAGCACTGTCTCGGGGGGCTTTGTCCTTTGCAGGCAACTGTGGTGATGTGGAAGATCCTCCAGGTGCCCCCTGTCCCACGTGTAGTGGAGCCGTATTTCCCCGACCTCTTTGTGCATCTGCTCTTCCAAGTGTTCTTCAGCACTCTGGATATGCCAGAGGAGGTTGATGCATTCTGGAAGGAATGTCAGGAGGAATATGGCCTTGCTACCAGCCCTAACAGGTGCTCCATCCCACTCCTCCTGTCCCTGCCATGTCCCTGGGCAGGAGTCAGTGCTCCCAGCATGACCTGGGCTTTGCTGTGCACGCAGGTTTGCAGTGTGGACCCTGAAGTCCCTGCTCTGCCGAATGCAGCACGAGGATGTGGTGGTGGCAATGGAACGCAGGTGTGGCTGGGACACGCTGCTCTGTGCTGACACCCACCACTATGCCATGGGTCTGCTGGCCAGGTGAGACCCCCTTCTCCCCACTGCCTCTGCCAATTGTTCTCTGTGCCCAGGGAGCTCCACACAGTCCCTGAGGTCGTGGGCCAGAGGGCCTTGTCACCGAGGGATGGCCAAGCAGACTGGAAAAGGCTGGGAGAGGAGGGTGCCCACAGGGAGCCACCTCCCAAATGGCCCAGGGCCCCTTGCAGGATGTTGGGGAAAGACCAGACCTGTGTGTGTCAGTCCTGGCAGAGGTTTGTACCCCTGGACCACAGTCTTGGTTTCCTTTTCTCCTGCCAGGGACATGTGCTGTGTCACCATACCCTTGTGTTCCCAGATTGCTCACTACCTGCTCTGGCTGCTCAGCACACAGGAGCCACGCTGGGAGCTGCCTGCCCTGGCGTTCCTTGTGGAGGTGAGGCTGAAGGCCAGTGCTGCCTGGCTGAGCTGCCTCCCAGCTCTCTGCTCTCTCAGAGCCGCAGCTGCCTGGGACAGTGCCCGTGCCCTGTGCTGCTGCCTGGGCCCAGCCCTGTGCGGCTGCGGGCTCCTGCCAGTCGGGTCCCTGTCACTGCCCTGTGCCTTTCAGGTCCTCGAGTGGCTGGACTTGAGTGAACGTGGTGCTAACAGGGTCCTGCAAATTTTGTCAAGGCAGCTGCAGAGTGAATGCAGGGAGAGGCGTCGCCTGGCACTCAGGGCCCTTCTCAAGTTCACTGATGATCCCTGCATGGTGAGAAGAGGGCAACAGCTGAAGCTGAGCTGGGGAATGCAGTCACTTGGGCTTGGCTGGGCTTAGGGTGCTGGAGCAGCTGCTCCCAGCTCTCCTGCCTCCCAGTTCAGCTGCCCGAGTGCTTCGGGACAGGCCTTTGGCCTCTGGGCCCTGCAGCAGCAGGATGGCATTTCATAAACTTGTGTTCTGCACAGACCAAAAACATGCAGAGCCTGACTGAAAGTCTTGTGGAGCTCCTGTGGGATGGAGAGATAGTTATCATGACAGTCATGCTACTCAACTCTATCATCTTGGACAGTGACAGGCTGCTGCCCAGCCCCATCACACTGCAGCTGCTTGAGGCGCTGCTGCCACTCTTTGACCACGTAAGGCTCCCAGCCACAGCCACGGCCACTGGGTGCTGCCCAGACACTTCATGCCCTGTGGATTTGCAGGCTTGTGCCAAGCTGAGCTCCGTGCAGCCAGTGCTGAGGTCTTTTTGTCTTCCTTTCATACAGGACAATTGGCAGGTGCAGCTGATCTCCATACTGCTCTTCCAAACATTGGTGACTCATGCAGAGGAAAAGGCAAAAAAGGACCTGAAGACACCCCTGCGCCAGAGCCTGCTGCCACTCTTCTTCCACTCCCATGATGAGAATCAGCGTGTGGCACAGGTGAGGACTCGTGGGCTGCTGCTGTCCCCCTGGCAGGGGGCTCGGCTGCCTCCTGCCCTGGCGCCTGCCGGACTGCAGCCTCCTCAAGGCCTTGGCAGAGGGACGTGGGTCCTGTGCCCTGGGCTCTGGGGACATCTCCACGTCTCTGCTGCTCCCCAGGCTTCTCAGGAAACACTGCTTTGTGTGGCTGAGTTCCTGGAGAGGAGGGATCTTGAAAGACTGCTGAAGAGCAAGAAGTTGTGGAAGTTCGCTGAATTCCTGGTAAGGAGGGCCTGCAAGCCCCAGCCTCAGCCTGGAAAAGGCCCCTGAGGGCGGTGCTCTGTGTGCGGGTCGGGCAGCTGTGCCCCTGCCCGCTGCTGCAGCCAGGGCCGCCAGCCTGTGCCCCACACACCGCTGGCTTCCCTGGGCCACGCGGGCTCTTCTCCAGGCTCTCGCGGGCCCGAGCTGGGTGCCCATGGAGCCCTGGCCCGGCAGGGCTGCGGGCCGGCACCACGGCTCCCCGGGCAGCAGCTGGCCCTCTGCCCCCTCCCCTTGGGAGCCCTTGGTCAGCGGCTTCTGGCCGCGCCTCAGGGCTGTGCGGGCAGGGGAGGCCGGGGCTGGGCGCAGGCAGCGCCCGGCCCAGGGGCTGAGCCCACGCTTACCCTTCCCTCCTGCCGCTCTCTGCAGCTGGCAGAGGACAGGAGCAGAGCAGCTGAGCACCTGCGCCGGGCCCTGCGCTACCTGGAGAGCCCACAGGAGCCCCTGCGAGAGGCGGCCATCAGGTTCACGGGTGAGTCCCGAGCTCGGGCTCCCTCCCCGGCCCAGCCCACCGCAGTTTGGCCCCAGCCCCACCTGCAGCCCCAGCATCGCCAGCCGGACTCGGCGCTGTGGAACCCCGCCTGGCCTGGGCATTGCTGCTGTGCCCTTGGCAGCCGTGCCCTTGGGCGGCAGCGTGCGGCAAGGGCGGGGCTGAGCCCTGCCGGGCCAGCAGCCCGTGTGGCCACAGCGCCGGCTGAGCCGCTGGCAGGGAGCTGTGCCGCTGGCGCTGTGACAGGCTCTGTGTTGACAGGCATGGCCGGGCGGCGCCTGCGGGGGCAGCAGCAAGAGCTGCAGCTGATCTGCACTGGTGAGTGAGTGCAGCGGGCTGACTGGGGGGGGGCTGCCGGGGGCAACTGCAAGCCCTGCCCCGGCTGCGGAGGGCTCTGCTCACGTGGGCAGAGCACATGGAGCCTTCAGGGCCACGTGGGCCATTGGTAGCCAGCAGCTTCGGGCTGATTCCTTTGCTCCCTGCTCCCTCCTGGCCATGGTAAGAGCCGGCTGGGATGGCCCTTGCAGGGGGCTCTCCTGGGCTCCCTGAAGATCCAGCTCTGACCGTGCCTCTGTTCCTCTCTCTTGCAGCCCTGGAACGCCTGACGGGGGACAGGAGCAGTGCCGTGTCGCAGCTGGGACTTGAAACACTGCATGTCCTCCTGGCAATACAGCGTGGGCGATATTCCACCATCCAGAGGCTGCACGATCAGCTGTGCAGGGCATGGAGGACTCGGCCTCGTCTGTCGGGGCTCGGCTGCCTGCGCTGCCGGATGACTGAGGAGGAGAGCTGATCTGGGAGGCTGTCTTTGCTGGGGCAACCTGAGCCAGGGGTAATTTTCCTTTTCTTTAAGATTTTTCTTTTCTTTTTTTCCATTTTCTATCTTTATTGTAAATAAATAAATTATAGAGTATATAGAATTATATATATTATTATAGATTATAGATTACTGTAAAAAATTCTAGAATGTGTATGATACACAGACTGCCAGGAGCTTTTCTTTGCTGCCCAGTGTCTGAAGGGCAAGAGGCAGGAAAGGGTGGAAAGGGTGCTTGTGCTCAGCAGTACAGCAGGCTGAGGAGTGGTGAGGCCCTGAAGGGGGAGAAGGGTGCTTGTGCTCAGCCAGCTGCCCGGGCGTGCAGCACTGCAGGGGCAATGGCCAGAAGCCCCTTGGCCTGTGGTGGTTCTGCTGCAGCCTTTGTGCTGCCCACAGAGCAGCTGGGCAGGGGCCGGGGCTGCGGGGATCCCTGCCAGAGCGGTGCCTGGAGATGGCCACAAGCCCTGTGCCAGGCCAGAAGGGCCATCTGTGTCCTCCTGCCCGTGCGCTGCTGGCTGCCTTGCTGAGGGCTCCCAGGTGCCTCTGGATGGGGCTGCTCTGGAGCTGCTGTGGGGCTGCGGCGCTGCTGCCGGGCAGCTTGGCCGGGCTGGGGCAGCCCCTGAGGGGCTGGGGCGCTGGCAAGCCCTGAGCAATGGGCTGTCAGAGGCCACAAGTAGCCCCCCGGCAGCCGCCTTGTTCCTGCCAGAGTTGACTTGCAAGAGGGATCCTGGGCACTCTGCAACCAACAGCATCGGTGTTGTTGGAAACCCAAACGCAGGGAAATCTCAGACCTTTGGTCTTGTCAGCAAAGCTTAGAATTAAACACAGAATTTGGTCTGAGACCTTGGAAAGGGCTTCCAAACTTAGGTGCTAGAAGCAAGAATGCAGATTTCTAGTTTATAGCAGAGACACGGGGAGGAAAGTTTAGAGTTTTAGAGTTCAAGATCTAGAAAAAATAAAAGTAGTTGCAATGGTAAACAACAAGTTTAGGATGCAGTGCTGTAGGTTTGTGTGTCATAGCATGATTGGCTAAGGAAGCTTACACTGTAGCATGAGTCCATAAGATGAAATATTGAAGGGTTGGCTCCAAAACACAAATATCCTTGTTGGCAGTGCCTTCTTGGCCAAGAAATCCTTCAAAGCTCTTGTAACTACAAGTCTTGTGGCCTTGTGAGCCATGCGGTGGAGATGTGAGTCAAACTCACCCTTCCTGTCTATGTAGAAGAGAAGAAAAAGCAATAGCATCATCTAAAAACTCAGAGGTCCGCTCTCTAGCTCATTCCAAACTCCTTCAACTCCCCCAAAGTGGGATTTAGCTACAAAGAGATGACAGGGACTCTTAGTGCTGCCTCTTTGACTCCAGAGCAGCTGCTTTAGAATCTTTCACTTAACCCTGTGTAGTTATGTGCCAGAAATGTATCATTTGAAGAAACTTCCCCAACTGACTTGCATGGAGGTTTGTTTGAAGGGTATTTGAGGAGAAAGGCTCCCAGCAGAGGTCTGGGCTTTGGCCTAGCTGTGTCCCCTGCTGATTGTGAAGTGTGCCATCAGCTGCAGGGCTTCCTGGGCTACAACTATCAAGTCACTTGGACTTGCTCTTTTTGGCCTCTAAAAGTTGGACCCAATTTCAGGGCGATTTTGGAGACCTCATCTATGGGTGGATGGAGCACCTAGGATTTTCCCAATTGCTGGGAATGATTCTCCAGGTCCCTGGAGTATCCAGGGTTCTGGTAAGTTCCAGCTCCACACATGCCATGGCAATGAGAAGCAAAGGAACCCAGCCCTTTTTGTGCTGCCTGTGTCACTGCGCCAGGGTCATGGGATGGGAACACGCAGCCCTTGCGCTGGAGCTGAGCTGCTCTGCCCAGCACTGGTGGCCACCATCCCAGCTGGTTTTGCTTGTCCTGGTTCCCTGACAGCTGGGGCCATGGGCAAAGCCCTGAGAGCCTGCACTGCCCCTAGGGAAGGAGAAGGAGCCCCTGGAGAAGCTGTACCGGGTGGGGATGCTGCTGCTGCTGCTGCTGCTGCTGCTGGAGACAGCGAGGGTGACATCAAAGATGACAAGCTCTTCCTCAGCCTGGCCACTGGAGGCTGAAGGTGACGGAGTTTGATTCTGGCACCTTCTTCAATACCAAACTCCACAGGGAATTTGCAGATGAGTCCCCACCTGGGGAAATTCTGCCACATTTGGGCATGACCCAGCCTGGCTGGGAACCAAAGGTTCCCCCTTTGCTGGGGCAGATGCAACTCATTCTTCAGTCGCTCCCCAGCTCCTTTTGGCAGGGCTGGGGCATGGCCTGGGGTGGGTACGAAATGGGAGTGGGTTCCTGGCCCTGCCAACAGCCCCCAGAAGCCACCGTGCCCCGGGCTGGGGCTGGGGCAGCCAGCCCGACACAAACAAAGCCCCATGGTGGGAGCAGAGGTGGGACTCCAGAACTTGTGCAGGGGCTGCTTTGCTGTGCAGGCAAGGAAGGGCTTGGGCTGCTCCACTGCCCTTGTTTGCTTTGGGATCACTGTGATTTTTGGGGGCAGTGCAAGGGGGAAGAGAGAAAGTGTGGGCTTCCTTCACCCATGGCTGTGTTTTTCCCTACCATGTAGGGGTTGGGCCTTCCTCAAGACCCTGACAGAGATGGGAGTTTTTACTGTTTTTCTTGTTTTCCCTTTTTGTCTCTAATTTCTTTTCAAGAATGTGTTGTTTGTTTTTCCAGAGGAAGCGTTCCAGGTGGTCCAGTGTGGATGGGGAAGTGCTGGGGAGCAGCTGTGGTGTGGATGGGCCGTGCCCTTGGAGAAGGCTGAGGACATGGTTTGGGAGCAGCTTTTCTTTCAGCCGTGGGTGGCATGAGGTGGGTCCCTGTGTGCTTGGGCAGGGTGGGATCACAGCTTTTGGGAGATGGCAGCGAGCACAGGAACATCCTGCTCTGGGCAGCTGCTGAGGGCTGGATGTGCCCTGGCTGGCTGCAGGCTGGGCACATGTCCTGCCCTCCTGCTCTGCTCCCAAAGGCAGCAGCTCTGGGCACAGCTGTGGGCACAGCCAGCATGGCCTGGGCACCACAGGCCTTGGCACAAGGGCACAGGAGCCCTCAGCTGACGGGCGGTTTCTGCTTTCTCTCCTTGCAGCCAGGCTCTGCGGGTGCTGAGGCTGCTCTGGGCTCTGCCAGGGCTCTGCTGGGCTCAGCCCTGGGCCCAGCTGGGCTGGCTCTGCCCTCACATTGCTCTGACAGCTCTGCATCACACGAGCCCGTTGCGAGCACAGCGCCTGAGCTTTGTGCTTTGGCAGGTGAGTGAGACTGTGCTGCAGGCCCAGAGATTGCAGCTGGGGACACACATCCAACTGGCAAGGACCCAAACTCTCCACAGTCCCAGCTGAACACCTGGATCTGTACAGGGTGTTTTGTCTGTCCCATTCTTCCTTCTTTATTGTCTGGAATTGTGCAATTGCACTTTCTTCCTCCTCTAGAAGTGCGACGAATGGGCCAAAGCTGGCGAGTGGGCCGTGCTCCTGAGGCAGTGCAGTCTGGAGCTGATGGATGGAGAATTGCCCTTCTGCACTGCCAAGCCAGAGCAAAAAGCTTTCAGTGGGACTTTGTGTCTCTATTAAATCCCTGACAGTTTTAACAGGAATATGCAGCTCATTCCCAGGCTGAGAAGGAAGGTCATCTTCTAAAGGATTTGGACTTTGACAGAGTTTCCATTCCCAGTCCTGCTTGGAGCTGGAAGGGCACAAAGCAATTTCCTCTTGCTTCGAGCACAATTTCAAATACCAATGTTGAAAACAAAGCCCAAAATCTTTTAAGAGGCTACTGAGGTCACAAAGATGGATCCATGCCATCAGCACATTTAAAATGAAAATAACTGAGGTGTTTTTTTAAAAAGATCATTTACCTGTTAATGCAAAGAATGTAACTTGGCATTTATGTTTTGCTTTTTTTTTCATTAACTGTATGTTATGCTTTTTCACTAACACTTGGATTTTATTCTTATCTTTTACAATTTAGCAATTTTTTTTCCTTTTTCCTTTTTTTTCCTTTCAATAGAAAACATGTCCTATCAAAGGAATGTCCTTTGCTCCTGGTTCCCGTGTGGAGCAGCTCCCTTCCTGCTGGCTGAGCTGCTCAGGCAGAGCCCGGCAGCCCTTGGCCCTGCAGGACTGAGGCCTTTCCCCATTGCTGGGCCCAGACTGATGGAGCAGCACTGCTGAACAGAGGCACACAGAGGGACCAGGAGCAGCTGCCTTTGGCCACCTGAGGCTCCAAGGCCCAAACTCTGAGCAGCCAGGGCTGGAAGAGACTGGCAGGATCTGATCCCTGACTCTGGGCCAGGGCTGCACAAATGACCCCACAGCAGCAGCAGCAGCAGCAGCAGCAGCAGCAGCAGCAGCAGCAGCAGCAGCAGCAGCAGCAGCAGCAGCAGCACATGGAGCTGACTTGGAGCACAGCCCCTGCCCCTCTTCCCTCCTGTGTGCAGCGGTGTCACAGCAGCCTGAGGCACCTGGGAGCCCCCAGTGCCAGCAGGGACTGGAGATGGCAGCCCTGGACTGCTGGAGGCTATGCAAGGAACGGAGCTGGGCACTCCTTGTCCATGGGGAGCTTCCAGATGGAAAAGGCTGCTGTGCCCAGGCAGCTGCAAGGGCACAGAAAGGAGGCTCTGGAGCACTGGATCTGTGCCAGTGCCACAGTCCTGGGCAGCAGCGAGTGAGCCCTGGGGGAACAGAGGGCACAGCAAGAGGGACAGAACCAGGCAAGGGCAGAGACTGGAGAGAGCCAGGCCTGGGAGCAGGAACAGCTGTTCCATTGCACTCTTGGAGAAAGTTCTTGGCTGGTTCAAAGCGCTGAAAGGCGTGAAGGGCAGAGAGGAGGCCACAGCAAACAATGCTCCTGTTCGCACAGCCTCCCCTCTCCGTGTCCCAGAAGGAATTGCATGGTCTGTGTTCTTCTCTCTGAGCCGTCTCGTTCAGCATGAGCAGCTCAGCAGCAGGAGCTGTAGGAGCTGAAGCCTCAGGCCACAGGAGCTGGGCAAGAGGGAACTTTTGGAGCAAAGTAATGCTGCTAAAATAGCCCCAGCTGAATGCAGTGGATAGAATCATGGAATCACAGAATCCTTTCTGTTGGAAAAGCCCTCTGAACTCACCCAGTGCAGCCGGGCACCCAGCAGTGCCAAGCCCAGCACTAAAGCACATCCCTGAAGTGCCAAGGCCTGGACACCAGCCCTGAGTGAGGCCTGGACAGCAGGTCCTGAGCCAAAGGTGGCCTCTGGATGAATCTTCCAAGCAAAGGTTATCTTTGTATCTGCTCCCTAATGAAATATGCATGGTCATTAGCCCTGTGATAGATGTAGCCACTCCTTAGTGAAACATGTATTGACCTTTGTGTATTTAAAAGCCAGACAAGGCCATGAAATCTGACATCTGGCCTTTTTTGGGGCTGTATGGTCAAAGTCACCTCCCTCAGTTCCTCCTTGAGCCCTGGCCAGGCTTTGGGAGGGACCCAAGAGGAGGATGAAAGCAGATGTTGCCACACTAGCAGTGCTGTCAGTTTGTTCATTCCGCACTGTCAGAGCTGGGCCCTCTCCCAGCGGGATTGGAGCCTCACCTGTGGCTGAAGGCACCTGCAGGAATTCCCAGTGCCCAGGAGTGGCTCTGCAGCTCTTGGCTGTGACAACTTCCCCAGCTGCTGTGTGGATCTGGGGGATGGTAAAGGCTGAGGGTAAATGCTGCTGGATCTTTCTTAATCACTGCAGGCAGTCTTTGGTGGGGATGGTTGGGTGCATTGCTGAGCTGCTCCTTTTGTGATTCTTTGCTGCTCTGAACTGCAGGAAATGACACTGATTCCTTCAGTTGGAGTCTGTGTCTTTTGTGCTGACTTTGCCCACTGGTGAAACAAAACTGGCACAGTCTGGCCAGATGCCAACAAAAAGTCACTTGTTCGATGTAAATGTGAGGAATCAGTCCCATCAGAAATTCCCAGCTGGGGAGCCCTTCCCTGGAGTTCCCTGGCTCTGGAGTGGGCTGAGGTCAGAGCCCTGTGTGGGAGCAGTGGGGCAGTTGGGTAAAAGAAGCTGCACTCCTGGATGGCTTCAAATGCATCCAAAAATTGCACATGGAAAAGGAAAAGACCTTGTGGGTTTGGGCAGACAAAGCTGAATTTGCTGGAAGCACATAGGAAACAGCACCTTCAGAAGGAACAATTATTGTTGGAATGCTCCCACATGGAGCAACAAAAGAAGGTTTTAATCCTGAGCTCAGTTGCACTTGTGCAAGTGAAATATCAATATAATAAATAACTATATACATATTTATAGGAAAATAAGACCATATTTAAATTTATAGATTTATGTAGATATGTCTATATCTATATTTTTATATCAATATGTACATATAAAATAATAATAATGTGAAATAGTGCTGAAAATACTAATTTGGTATCTTTGGCTGCTCAGTGATGTAACACTAAATACCCTACAGAAAAGGATTGGCCAGGACCCTAATGTCAGTGGTCAACTTTGTGAGATTGTATACAATGAAAAAGGAAGAAGGGAGCAAATTGGCCATTTTTATAGGGTTTGCTGATACTGTGATGCAGAGTGCTTTGTCTGTTCCTGTGAAAAATACAGTGATTTTGCCTGCAGGGTTTTTCATGTACCGGACTATGCACAAGCTGCAGGATTGGTTGAAAGGGTGAAGGGGTTGTTAAAAGAACAGTTGGAAAAATGAGGAGATGGGAACCTTTGCCCATGGAGAACCCATCTCCCAGATGTGCTCCATGCCCTTAACAATGGCCCACTGGGGAAATGAAACCCCCTGGCTGTGCACGGCTGCCCCCAATTTGCAAATCCAACCATGGGCAGTGAGACTTGGGCTGCCTGGGAAATTGTTCTGGCTGTGATGGCCCCTGGCAGTGCCAGCCCAGAGGCTGCAGGGCTGGCCCTTCATGCACTGGAATTCATTAGGAGAAATTCAGAGCAAATGAGAGCTGTCAATTCTGAAACAGAAATTCAGATTCCTCCAGGACACTTTGCTTTGGTAACTGCTCCCTTGGAGCTTGGCCTTGCAAAGTGTTCCTGTCATGGCAGGAGGAACTGATGCAGAATATCCAGGAGAAATTACAGTAATTCTGTTAAACAATAGTGACCAGGATTGGATTATTCAACCCCGTGACAGGGTAGCACAATTATTGATCTTGCAATTTTTGGAACGATTGTGAAAACAGGAGATCCAGCTCCAGTCACCACCATTTGTGGAAATAAAGGGTTTGGATGCAGCAGCCCTAATAATGGAGCCAGAGTGTGGGTCCAGAGGCCAAAAGGCCCTCCAGAGGCAGCTGAAGGAGCAGCTCCTGGGAAAGACAACTCAGAGTCCTGAAACCTGGGCAGGAACAATGGGAATGTGTCCCTGCAACCAAGGATTCTGTGTGAGAACAAGGAGATCTGACAGGAGATTGCTTTACACATCCTGCCAGACCAGATCTCCCTGTTTGCCCCAAGGGGCCCCTTTGGAAAATGCTCTGATCCACAGGGCTCCATGTAAAGGCTGCTGTGACACTGAGGGACTTGCACAGGAATTCCATCCAGGAGCCTGGGTGCCCCTCAGGGACTAGGACCTGGCCCCTTCCAGCCAGAGGGGAAAGGGCCCCCCCCAGCCTTGTTAGCCACAGCCAGCATGGTAAAGCTGAACAGCAAAGGGCCTGGGGGCGTTATTCTGGAATTAAAAAGGTGCCAGCTCCATGCACAACAGGATTCTTGTTCCTAACTCCAATGAGATTGAGAAAAAAGAATGAAGAACGGTGTCACTAAAGTACTACTGATGTCTGTAAAGGTGTACCTTGATAGTCAGCCAGAATCTTTGTCTGCCAAAAACACCTCTAGTGTTTCACTAAGGGAATGGTCATCAAAATGTAGTGATGGGTTATGATGGATTGCTGAGTTTTTTTTGTAATTCTTTGCTAATGATGATTTGCTTTGCTGAGCTTATCCTTTTGTAAATCTTTGCAGCTGTGCACGATATAAATGACACAATTCCTTAAGTTGGTGTCTGTGTCTTTGGTAGTGACCCTGCCCACTGGTGAAACAGGGCCCCCTCTTGCCTAAGTGTTCCCTGAGAAGGCAAAAGCCCTCCCTCCAAAATTACCCCTTCCTCCTTGTTCCCCCCTTCATACCCTGAGCATGATGTGCTCTGGTCTGGGGTATGCCCGGGGTCAGTTGGGGTCCCCTGTCCTGGCTGTGTCCCCTGCCCAGCTCCCCCACAGCCCCAGCCCCTCCCCAGCGTGGCTGGACGAGGGGCAGGACAGGCCTTGGCTGTGCTGCAGCTCAGCAAGAACAAAACCATCTCTGCGTGCTCAGCCCTGTGCCCAGCACACGGCCCAGCAGTGTCTCAGTGCCAGGGGCTGTGCCCTCAGTCCCTGCCAGGGGTTTCCATGGCAACTGCCAGGCCAGGTGACCCAGGTGTCCCCCCCAGTGCCGGTTGCCATGGAAGCAGTGCCCAGCCCCGCCCCTTTCTGTCTGGCTGACCTGGCCTTTGGCCCTGGCAGTGCCGGTGGCTGCTGGTTCCTGGTGCCTGAGCGGCCAGAGCAGCACAGGGCAGGTGGCCATGGCACGGCCCCCAGCAAGGGATCCCCTCTGGCTCTGGGCACTGACACCAGCCCTGAGCAAGGGCCCAGGGCAGCTTTCAATGGCCACCAACCATCACAACGGCTCCGGGCATTGGTTGCCATGGCACCAAACCAAGGAACTGGTCCTGTGGCTGTGCCATGGCACCTGGTGGCACCAACGAGTGTCACTGCAATTGTACCTGGAACAGCCCTGGCACCGCTTTCTCCTGAGGGTTGCCATGGCAGCTGAGGACAGCAACAGCTGGTGCTCTGCAAGGGCCCTGGGGCAGATGGGAAGGAGCAGCAAAGCAGGGGCTGATCCATCCCCACTGCGCTGCACAGCCCAGGGCAGCGTCCCAGAGCGTCCTCATGGAGCTGCCAACAACATCCCCCCTCTGCAGCCCTGGCCTCTCCCCCAGCTCACACAGGTGCCCCATCCTTGCAGGCACAGACACGGCAGCCCTGGCTCAGCAGCCCGTTTGCATTGCACAGAGCAGGGGGAGCACCCCCATGCTGTTGGTGTGGGGACATGAACCTGAGGGAGCACAAGTGCCATCAGCCCCTGGGGCCAGCAAGGGCTGGGGGACACCAGGGAAACCACCCAGGTTTGTCCTGGCCTCTGCAGTCAGCCAGAAAGTTTGTTCCCATCAGCTGGGAGTTTCCTGTGCCACTGCAGACGCTGTTGCTCAGAGCCAGGGCTGCCCGGCAGCCACCTCCAAACTGCCCTGAGCATTTCCTTGGCTTCACCTTTGCTTTCTTTACTCTTCCTGATACAAGTGTCTTCCCATTGCCCACCTCGTTCCCTCCCCTGCCATCAGCCCATCCCTGTTTGCCCTTTCCTCTCTGGCCCCACTCCCCATTGCAGTTCCTGACTTGGCACCATGGGAACGTCCCTTGGGGAGCAGGATCACCCTACAAGTGCTGCAGGAATTGTCTGCAGGCTCCTGCAGTGCCTGGTGCTGCTCCCTTGCCAGAGGCACCCCAGGCCAGGGGGGCACATCTGGGCTGCTGTGTCTGGCTCTGGGGCTCCCTGTGCTGGGCAGTGAGGAGGAGCTGCAGAGGCTCTGCAGGACTTTGGGCTTTGGGACTGGCAGGAGAAGCTGAGGGACCTGGGCTGCTGGAGCTGCTGAAGAGGAGGCCCAGGGCTCCTCCTGCAACTGCTCCATGGGTGGCTTCAGAGAATCCCAGAATCAGCAAGGGTGGAACAGGCCATGGAGATCATCGTGTCTTACCCGTGTCCTGACACTGTCCTGTCTCCCTGAGCTCCTCTTCTTCAGCTGAGGTGTCCACAACCCCAGCTCTCTCAGTCACTCCTCACAGGACTTGTGCTCCAGACCCCTCACCAGCCTTGTTGCCCTTCTCTGGACACACTCCAGCCCCTCCATGTCCTTTCTGAATTGGGAGCCCAGAACTGCAAACAGCACTCGAGGTGCTGCCCAAGCAGTGCTGAGCACAGGGGAACAATCCCTGCCCTGCTCCTGCTGGCCACACCATTCCTGAGCCAGGCCAGGAGCCATTGGCCTGCTTGGCCAGCTGGGCACACTGCTGGCTCATGTCCAGTCCCTGTCATGGCTCATGACACTGCTGTCCACCAGTCCCTGCTGGTCCCTTTCTGCCTGGCTGCTGTCCAGCCACTCTGTCCCCAGCCTGTAGCACTGCAGGGGTTGTTGTGGCCAAAGTGCAGGACCCGGCACTTGGACTTGTTCAACCTCACCTTGTTGGATTTGGGCCCTGGATCCAGCCTGTCCAGGTCCCTCTGCAGAGCTCTCCTACCCTGCAGCAGATCCACACTCATACCCAGCTTGGTGTCATCTGCAAATTTGCTGATGCTGGACTCAGTCCCCTCATGCAGATCATCAGTGCAGACATTGAAATCCATGCTGGCTGGCTCTGATCCCTCAGCCATCCTGTGGGTGCCCTGTGATGGCACTCAGGGTGATTAGTTCCATAATCTTGCCAGGCACCCAGGTCAGGCTGACAGGCTGGAGTTCCCCAGATCCTCCTTCTAGCCCTTCTTGGGGATGGGCTCACACTGGCACCTCCATTCCCCTGGGGCCTCCCCAGTGAGCCAGGACTGATGGTAAATGATGGAGAGCAGCTTGGGGAGCTCATCCACAGCTCCCTCGTCCCCCTAGGATGGATCCCCTACACCTGTGAGCATCGGAGTGCCTCAGCAGGTCACCAGGTGCTTCCTGCTGGATTACAGGGGGCTGTTCTGCGCCCTGTGCCCATTTACCAGCTCAGGAGAACACTTGTCCTGAGAACATGCTGTCTTCTTGGTGAAAACTGAGACAAAAAAGGTGTAAAGTAGCTTAGCCTTTTCCGTATCTTTAGTTACTTTAGTTCTCTGTGTAAGAGCTGAGCTTGTGACCCCTTTATTTTTAATTATATTCTCCACTGCATCCAATAAAGAATAGACATTTGCCTTTTCCCTGCTTTTGCTATATTTTTTTTATAAAAACACTTTTTTTTTCTTTTACAAAAGCAGCCAGGTTAAGTTCTGATTGAGCTTTCACCTCTCTAACTTTCTTTCTGCATAGCCTAACAATATCCTTAAACACTTCCTGAGTTGCTGGTCCTTTTTCCATCTGAGTTCCCACAAAATCTCCACACCCAGCCAGGACAGTAATTTTCCTCACCTGCTCAACTTTTGCCGCACCGAGGCAGGCTGCTCCTTCCCCCTTAAGATTACTCTCTTGAAATGTGTCCATCCTTCCTGGACACCTTTGTTTTTAAGGGCTGTTTCCCTTAAATAGTCAGTACCTGATTCGGTACTCCCCACATCTGCATCCTAAATAGGCCGAAGTCTGCCCTTCCTAATTCCAGTGCAGAAGTTTTGTTGCTGCCCCCCTTCTTTCACAGAACTTTGAAAACTTGATTATTTCATGGTCACTGTGCCCCAGGCAGCCTCCGAGCCCCACATCTGCCACCAGCCCTTCTCTGTTTATGAACAGCAGCAGAAAGAGCTTTCCTTAGCAGTGGGAGTGTTACCAAAAATTTGGTAACATAGAAAACTCCTTAACCCCAGTGTAGCATCAAGAAGCAGCATTCTTTATTCAGGGGGATGCACGGGGCAGAGCTCCTCCCAAAGCTGTGCATGCGGAGCACAGGAAAGTTTCTGTTTATTTTCTGTATTTTGTACACATATTCATTGATTGTCCTGGACTAAACACACATATGATAATCATTTCCCCAAAACCATTAACAGATCTCCCCTCCCCTTTACCCATGTATTCTTCTGTCCTGGGGGTCTCTCTGGTGGTCCCTGGTGCTCATGGACCCCAATGTTCCAGTGGGCCCGGCTGAGCGGGCAGGACAGTGAGGCTGCTGAACTTCCAGTTCCCCTTCTCACACAATGGGCATTGTTTGGTTTCCACAGGCCTGGGGTTGTGGAGAACAAGCTCCAGGTGTCAGCTCACCTGGTGGAGACAATTTATCATCTGGTAACATGAGATCACAGAGTGGCCTATGACATCACAGAGTGGGTTATGTGAGGTCATTTAGCAGCTATGATATCATAGACAGCACCTGTGACATCACAGAGCCAGCTGTGACATTACAGGGCAGAGGTCTGACATCATAGAGCAGGCTGTGACATCACAGAGTTGGCTGTGACACCAGAGACCACCTGTGTGACATTGGACAATGAGCTGAAACCTCACAGAGCAGACTGTGACATCACAGGAGAGAGCTCTGACATCATACATCAGACTATGACATCAAAGATCTTGCTATGACATCACAGATTTTGCTGTGACATCACAGATTTTGCTGTGACATTACAGGACAGCTCTGTGACATCATAGAGTGGATTGTGGCATCAGAGACCAGATCCGTGACATTAGAGAATGGGCTGTGACAGCACAGAGCAGGCTGTGACACCACAGGGCAGAGGTCTGACATCATAAAGTAGACTATGACACTACACAGCTGGCTGTGACATCCCAGCAGGACTGTGTCAGGTCACTAGGTTGGTCACTCTGCCCCAGCTCCCCCTCACAGTTTCTCCCTACAAGTCCAATGCTGTTCATGCCCAACAGGGTCCCTGTTCCCCAGTATCCCCCTGGCCCACCTGGAGCCACAGCCTCCACCAAAGGATGTTCCACAGGATCCACCCCAGAGCCTGACAGGGGACAAGGGGCCAGGGATGTGTGACCAGGACATCAAGGATGGCGATTATCCAGGTCACTGTGGCCTGGGTTGGGTTCCCCAGGGCAGGAAGGATGTCTGGCAGCTGGAGCAGGGTCTGGGAAGGGCCTCCAAGGTGGGGCTGGAGCCCTTGGGCTGTGAGCAGAGGCTGAGGGAGCTGGGCTGGTCCAGCCTGGAGCAGGGAAGGCTGAGGGGCTCCTCATCCCAGCCTGGCAGTGCCAGCGAGGAGGGGATGGAGAACACAGAGCCAGGCTCTTCACCAGGGGCTGGGGGGAGGCAAACGCCAATGGATGGAAGAGGAAAGAGGGGAGATCAGCCAGGACAGGAGGAGATGAAATGAGTCAGGCTGCTTGCAGCATTTCCTCAACACCAAGAGCAGCCTGACCTCCCTTCTCCATCCACCACTGACAGCTTTGCAAATCAGGAATTATTTGAGCTGTTTTGCCCCCACTCCAGGATGAGCATCCTGATACAAGAACTTAGTTGTGTTTATATCTATCACAGAACCTCGTTGTGAGCCCTGGGCAGGACCTGGCCCTTGGCCTTGGTGAACCTCATCCAGCTGTCCTGGGCCCATGGATGGCTCCAGCCTGGCCAGATCCCTCTGCAGAGCTTCCTTCCCTCCAGCACAGCCACACTCCCACCCAGCTTGGTGTCACCTGGGAACTGAGGCTGCCCTCTATCCCTCTATGCCCTTGTCCAGATCAGCAATAAAGAGATTGAACTGACCTAGCCGTGATCCTGAGCCCTGGGGACACCCCTGGATGTAACTCCATTCCTCAGCTGCTCTGAGTCCCAGGGCTTGGATGGGAGAAATATTGGGGTGGGGGTAGGGACAACGTCTGAGTGATTTTCAGCCATGAAGAGTCTTGATTTTCATATCTGTTCAAACTGCATTAGGAGGCGCTGGGGGTCAATATCAATTGGACATTGCTGATTGTCGCAGACATTTTTTCACAGAAATCCTTTCTTTCAGATTTCTGTGTCTTCTGGAGGGCAGAGGCCTCAGAAGAGAATGTAAACAATTGTTATCAGCTGCTGTGGAATGCGATAGGATGCACCTATTTTGATTGGTGATTGGTTCATGTTCCCATGTTTATAATTAAGGGCCAATCACAAGGAACAAGCTAGGGACAGAGTCCTTGGACACAACTTTGTTATAGATTCTTTCTTTCTATTCTTGGTCTAGCTAGCAAGCTCTGCAACCTCTCTCTTTATTCTATTTAGTATAGTCATAATGTATTATATATCATATATCAATAAATCCAGCCTTTTGATCTACAAACAAGATTCACCGTCTTTCTCTCACCAGCAGTGACCCACTCAGGACGCTGTAATAGCTGATCACAATCTATGAACAGGAAAACAAAACTGAACAGGACAAAACAATTCTCTCTTAATTGTTTTCAATATAGTAGATTCACATTGAATACAGTTGTGAAAGCTGTGTAATTAACCACAGAAGGATTGAAGATTTGAATTATTCCTTGGAGCTTGTCTTGTTTGGGTGTTTGGAACAAATATTTATGAGCTCTTCTCACTGATTTCCTGAACTGAAGAGCCCAAGAAAGAAGTGGCCTGTGGAGTAGTAAAAATCATCAGCAACCTCTAAGTGGCTGAGGATCCATCCCCATCAGAGCAGCAATGAAGAGAAATGGGCACAGCTTTGTGGCTGCCCCAGCTTTAGCATGGGTCCTGGGCCTGGAGCAGGAGCAGCTCTTGAGGGCCCCAAGGCCGGGGCTCTTGTGCTGCCCTGGGCAGATGGGATGGCAGCAGGGGCTGCAGAGCTCTCAGCACCTCAGGCAGAGGGGAGCAGGGCAGCCAGGGAGCCTCCTTTGGCCTTGGACCAGCACCTTCCCCCATGGTGGGGCTGAGTCCTGTGGCAGCTGCAGCTGCTGCTGTGCCCTTGCCAGGGGCTGAGGCCGTGGGGCAGTGCCCAGAGCAGCCTGGCCTCAGCAGAGCTGTGGGGCCAGAGCCGGCCGGGCTAGGGAGAGGCCCTTGGTGATGCCCAGAGCTCAGGGCAGCTGGCAGAGCTTGCAGGGAGCTGGGCTGGGTTCCAAGAGCCTAGCCCAGAAACCATCAGTGTCCATCTCAGCCTGGCTGGGCATGCAGGGGCAGGACTCAGGCCAGGCCTTGTGGGGCAGGGCCAGTGCCTGTGCAAGGCATTGCAAACAGGCAAGTGGCCCAGAGAGGAGGCTGCTCTGTGCCCTTGGTGGCATGGACAGAACAGGGAGGGGGCCCAGGACATTTGTTAGTGCCAGCCTCTGTGCCCAGTCCTTGGCAGACCTGGCTGCTGAGCCCAGCTTTGGCCTGGGCTGAGTTTGGCTGCGGCCCAGCCTCCTGCGGGGCTCAGGGCCTGTTCCCGGCCATGGCCAGCCCTAGCTGCCTCTCTGCTGGCCCAGAGGCCGGGAGAGCCCAGGGCAGGGCTGTCTGTGCAGCCCCACAGGTGCCACGGGCTCTGCAGGAGCTTGCAGAGGCTGCCCAGCAGGGAGGCCACGGGGCACAGAGCCCCAAGGCTGCTGTGGGCACCACGGCACAGGGGCCGTTCCCAGCCGCAATGCTCCTGGCCTGGGCTGGGCCAGCACAGGGCCACAAAGGGGCCACGCAGCCGCTGCCGGGGCTGACAGCAAGGCCAGGCACACACAGGGAATTGCTGAGCATGGCCTGTGCTGGCCAGGCCTGACTGTGCCAAAGGCAGAGCTCATCTGCCCTTGGGGGATGCAGCAACAGTCCAGAACCCAAAGAGCCTCCATGGCTGTGCTGTGGACCAAGGCTGCAGGAGGGAAATGCAGGGCTGCTGTGGGATGGGGAGGGCATTGAATTCCAGCTCTCTGGTGATCCTGGCACCAGAGCTGGGCCCTGTTTCACACTGGAGCAGAGCAGATGCTGATGGGACAGCAGCCCTGTGAGACTGTCAGGATGGATGGGACAGGATGGGATGGGACGGAGCCCTGCGGGGCTGTTTTTGTTTTGTTACGGTTTAGATCCCACCTGTTGCATCTGAAAGGTGACATCTTATCTTAAGTTTAAAAGCCAAGTTTTAAAATTGATATATATGTGGGGATTTTGCCAAAATATAGCTCATAAAAAAGATAGAGCAAAATCAAATTATATGCTGGTGTTGGTGGGTTTTAATTACTTCTTGTCGTGCAGATTTGCCTGTCGAACAACCAAAACGAAATGTTTGGTTGACCTTAGCTAAGGCAGCAGGCTCGGATACCATATGTTTGTCTTATTCGGAACCAGAAAAGCCTTTCTCAACCTGTCTGGTTGGTGTGCCCATAAAAGATTTGCCTTTGATCAAAAACCAATCCAATGGTGAGCCTAGTGAAATTGACAATGGGAACAATCCTTATTGAACTTGAATGTTTGGTCCAAAGAACTTTCCAAAGCAGTATCTGAGCCCCAAGAATTAGAAGTCCTTGGTTCTTTAACAATAGATTTTTGCCTTACATTTCGAGCTAATGATTAGCAAGAACGTGATCCTGCAAAGTACAATGTTACTCCCCATTATTTTGCACACAGAAACTTAGGTTTTTGGTGTTATTATTCAAACAGTTGGGATGTGCTTTCTGAGGCTGACCAATATCCACAACAATTGCCCAAGGGATATTGTTCATTTGTGGAGATAGGGCTTGGCAAGGCAATCCATCACACCTTGAAGGTGGCCCATGTAGCATTGGAATGCTCACTGTGATAGCACCTACTGCCAAGGCAGTCATTAGGAGGAAACTAAGGGGAACAAGATCTGCTCGTCATTATAATGAAAACTGTAAGAGTGATTTCATGCCTTGGAAGGCTGCAAAAAGAGTTTTAGCAGGTTTGTTTTTACCCCAACTGGCTTCAGCAATGGCATTGAAACAATAAGATTGGGTTGGATGTTTGCAGAGTAAACCAACTAATGCCACATCCACTGCAATCAGGGATATGTTGACTGATGTTAATAGTGTTAGACCTGCTACCCTTCAAAACAGAGCAGCAATTGATTTTCTTTTACTGGTACAATGACATGGTTGTGAGGAATTTGAAGGACTGTGTTGTATGAACCTGTCAGATCATTCTGAATCCATCCACAAAAGCATACAAAAGCTGAAAGATTTGACAGCACCAATTAAGGAAGATGGTGGGTCATGGTTAGATGATTTGTTCCAAGGATGGAGCTTTGCACCTTGGCTAAGGGAACTTTGTAGAATAGGTCTCTATATGTATTGGGGGTTTGGGGAGTAATACCAGTAGTAATAACTTGCATACTTTGGTGTGTGCAACAAATGATGGACAAAACGATCAAAGAACTTTTTATCACATGAGAGAGAGAGAGGTAGGAAATGGATTCACAGAGAGATCTCGGAATCTCACAGAGATGGTGGGTGAAGGTATAGACATGGAGTAAGGTTTCGAATTAAGACCTTGGAATCGACAAGACTTTTTTGAACAATGACTTGTAACTATTGTCATGCATAATTTATGCCCTTTGAACTGACTGGACTTCCACAGCATTAAAATTGCTGTGTTGTAATATAGCAATGCTTAGTGCAAGCGAGAAAATGCTTTAAATAGTTAATAAGCAGAAATGTTATAGTAAGGCTACAAAACACAAGTAATAAATGACATAATTATGAAGGTTTCTTTTTAGGTGAACAGAGAGGGGGAGTTGTGGGAATCCACAAAATTAGAGGGTTTTGGGGAAAGCTGCAAAAGGAAGGCCCCAGAGGCAGTAGAACTGTGATTAGAGCTAAGCAGCAGTCATGAGATAGGTCATAAGAAAAATTATTTAAACTGTAGAAAATCAAGGACAAATAGAATACTGATCTGTGTATTAACGCTTGTCTAGAATAACACTCTAAAAAGCAAGGGTAGAAGCTCTTTCCCTCCCTGATGGGATGCAGGCTGGCAACTGCTGCTCTGAAGATGTGCAGCTGCTCCTCTCTGGAGAGGCCATGGAAGGGCTGTGATGGTCTACGGGAACCAGAGGAACAATGAGCTCAGGTTGGCATTTAAGCTCCACGGGAACAAGCAGAATGAAGAGCTCACAGTGGAGATGAATTTGCCTGTGCCTGGCTCCTCCGATGAAACCCCAAGAAGTCCAGATAATGAAAACACCTTCTCCCAAGCAGCTAGGAAAACTTCAGAGTCCTGAGCACCTGCACTTAGCCTGGAAAGGCCTGGAGGCAGCTCTAAATCCTCAGGTGAGGCAGCACTGAGGTCCTGGTATGAGAGCGCTGTGTAGCAGTGAGGGAAGGAAAAGGGAAGCAAAGGGAAGGCTGGGTCACTATTGGTCTTTGGGTGTGTTTCCCTTGGCAGCAACTGCACTTCTGTCAGGGAAAACAAAAGCTCCCTGAATTGTTAAAACTGAAAATCAGAGACAAAGACTCTCTAAGTAGTCAAAGTTACAAAGTGGTATGTTCATTACGCCGGCGGGCAGCACAGGGGAGGGTCATTCCCAAAATGCGTGACCGCTGGCCGGGCTCAGCTCGGATCGGCACAGCACAGTGGGATCCAGCAGGACAGGGAAGGACAAGGCAGGCAGGGAAGGGCAGGGCAGGGCACTGGGAGCAGGGATAGGCCCTGTCCCCACGCTGCATCCCATGCCTGGGTAACCATCAGGGACAGAGAGGAAGGACATTGCTCTGTCTTGGCTGCGGAAAGGATGGAAAGGAGGGGTTAGAAAACATTCATTTGGACTCCTTTTCAGCAGAGTAGCTGGTTTTATCTCACCATGTCTGCCTGTCTTTGGAGGAGTTGGCACATTTCTTGTGATTTGGAGTCAGCTACAGCAGCAGGAAGGGGCAGCAATTTTGTCAGCATTGATATCAAAGCTAAAGTGCTGCCCCATGGATGGATGTTGCTTTCTTCATGGGATTTTTTGCCTAGTGTTGTAGCAAACTCACACTGGTGTCTTCCCAAACGGTGTTGCCGTTTTATCTCCACATGAATCACCTCTTCTTTTTCTTCCCCCTATCTGGGGAGAGCTCCCATGCAAATGCCTCCTGCAGCCAACTCTTGTCACTGTAGAGTGACAAAGGAGATCTTACAGTGGAGAGAGACTCCCTAGGGGATACCAGCAGTAGCATGATGCCAATGTTTTCCACCCCTTTTCTGTGTCTTTTAAAGTTCCTCAGTGCCCAGCAGGAATGAAATGACCTGTGATAATGTGATTTGACAGCTCTGTGTTGTTCGTTGCCACATGAGTGTTCATGACAAGCTGGACACCCCACTCGTGGCTCTGTCGAGTTAAATTCATCCCAATTCTATGCAAACAGCAGCCCTGAGATGCTGAGAAGAGCAAGCACAGTGGGTGGGTGTGCATGCACACTCCCAGAGGCTGACTGCTGTGTGGGCAGAAGGTTTTGCACTGTTGTAAATCTTCACTCTCTTGAGCTGAAAGGCTATTTCAAATATATATCTTAAATGAAAATCTATATCAAAATATAAAATTTTCCAAAAATACATGTGCATTGAATTTCATGCATATATATATATTATATATTTCGATTGATATAATATAATATAATATAATATAATATAATATAATATAATATAATATAATATAATATAATATAATATAATATAATATAATATAATATAATATAATATAATATAATATAATATAATATAATATAATATAATATAATATAATATAATATAATATAATATAATAATGAATATATGAGATCATTTTTGAAGCCATTGCTTGTGGGGGATATTAGATGATCTCCTAGTGTTTGTACATTTTTGCTTTCTGCTACTGCTGATCCTAGCTGCAGCTCCCTGTCAGTTCTTCCAGGTAACTTCTCACAAAGGGATTCCATCATTTCAGTGCCTGTGAGAGCTTGGCACCGAAATGCCAAGTTGATTCCCAGCTCTCCAGCCTCCTTCTGGATTTTGGGGCATCTCAGCACTTCTGTCCATGGCCCTTCCTTCATCCCCAGCCTGAAGCAGTCACAGTCGCTGCTGCCTTCCTCTTGCTGCAGCTCATTTGCCAAAGTGCTGCCAAAGGCAGCAGAGCTGGCTCAGGATCCCTGGGGGCTTTTGCTCTCGGAGATGAGCTTCAGGGGGACACTTGAAGCCCTTTCCTAAAGAGCTGCCCGTGGGATGAGGGATTTGTCCTCCCCGGGTGGCTCCTGCTTGGATTCTGTGCTCATGGAGTCCCAGAGTTTTCTCAGCTGCCTCTGCAGCGAGTTCTGAGCCAACGTGGGGCTCTGCTGCCAGCCCAAATCTGCGTTTCCCCTGCCCAGCCCGAGTGCAGGTGGGGCATGTGCTGGGCATAGCCGGAGATTTGCATGGCCAAAATCCTCCAGCATTTACATCTGCCCATGGCTCTGGGTAGCACAAATCTACACTTACTTCAGTTGAAACATTGCATTTATTGCAGATAGTTACACCCATACTACTAATGTACAAATACACAAACATTAACTTATGTTTAAAACTAAAATTTATTTTAAATTGCAACACCTGTGCTACCAATATAGAAACACAGAAATATCAATTTATGAATAAAATCTAATTTATTGTGAGAATTGTGCTATGTAAATATATACAGATATCAGCTTCAGTGAAAAAAAAATTACTTCATTGCAACCCTCTGCAACAACTCACTGTACACAAATATTGAAGTTACTGAATTGAAGTTTAACAATTTAATTTATTACATATTACTACAACCGTACAGCCCATATACAAATACAGAAACATCAATATCCCTCTCTAAAGAATCTCAGATCCAGAACTAAATAAATAGAATTTTAGAACTATACAACTCCATACATAATAAACAGAAGTAAATACATGTATAGACATAACAATAGAGAGATGTAAACGTGCATTACATATTTCATGACATATAACATGACAATATAATACAAACATAACAAACCTGTCTATAAATACACAAATATCAATGGACCAATAAAACAATCCATACAACCCCAGCAATAGAAATGCACAGCTACAGAGCTGTACAAGTATATAAACAGATGAATATACACGCATCAATATAATAATATACATACATAATATCCCTATACAAATATCAGTCAGTGTATGTAAATATCCCTATACTTGTAACTATCTAAACCTAACTACACATCCATAAACAGCGCTAGATCAGGAGGGGTTGCAGCCGCTGATGTTCCCAGGCTCTCGCTCGGGCTCTTCCTTCTGAGCAGAGCAGCTCTCCTGGACAAGGACAGCAGATGGGACATCTGGCAAGCAAAGGGAACACTGAGTGAGTGTGGGGATGTTTCCCTTGGCAGCAGCTGCGCTTCCATCAGGGAAGAGGAAATGGCAGACCTCCCCAGCAGGGTGTCCTGGTTTAGGGCGAATTTGTTAAAGCATCTGCAAAGGAGGGCCCCTCCGGAAAGCAAAACCCACATGGCCCCTCCCCCCAACTGGTTCGGGAAAAAATTCCTCGGAGAGAGGTGGAAAGAACCTGTTTATTTCAGGCACAGCACCCCCAGCACACAAAATGAACAATACCCGATGACACCGCTCTGAGAAAGATGACAAAATCAGAAAGTCTCTTTCGGGGATGGTTGCTCTGTTCTCAGTCCCTCCGGCGCTGGGGCAGCTGCTGCAGGCCAAAACATCAAACTCTCGATGTTCCCGGGTCCCAGTCCAGAGCAGGTTCGAGATGGTCACAGAAACAGGAGAGGAGAAATAGTCCGGGAAGGAATTTGGACTGTTTAGCTAAACTAGCTAATAAGCAGAAGCAAAAGCAAGAGCAGAAGCGAGAGCAGAGAAGAGAGCAAGCAAAGCAGCAAGCTGAAAACAAGAAGCCAAAACAGCCCTATGTCCTGCCCGTCTCTGTGTCCCTGATAAGAGAAACCCAAACAAAACTTCCACTCTTCAGAGCCGGTCTTAAAGGCACAGAACAGATGAATGGGGGATACAAGCATCATAACGTCACCCCAGGACATTGGTCAGAAGGAAAAGCAGCTGAGTGGGCCAGGCTGTGGTGAGATGTTCACTTCTTTCTGGCATCCCAGTTACTCTGAGGGAACTCCCTCATGTCAGGTTATTGAACCACCTCTGCACCTATCAAGACTGTGGCCCCCATATCAATCAGCATTTATGTCTCCAGCTGCTTGCACCAATGACAGGGAATGTCCTCTAACAGTGCTGGGGCACAAAGTTACCTTGCACAGGTCACCTGACAGGGCCTTGTTCTTTCTGTGCTTCCTGTGTTTCTCCTTACCTTCCAGTTGGAACTTTTACAGCATTTCTTTCTCTTTCCCCTTGATCAGTGCTGAAATTCGTGTTTCTCTTCCAAGTTTCAGTTTGTTCAGTGATCCTGTCAAGCCTTTTCTCAGAAGCTTTTACCATGGAATTGAGTGTTAATTTCAGCGATTTTGGTGATTTTCTGTGAGATTTATGCAAGTGCCCTGTTCATTGGGCACCATTTAGGAAGGTACAAAAGAGAAAAAGGATGTTTGGTATGTCAGTTCACTAGTGGAATATTCACGGATAGAGAGAGTGATTAGCTGAATTTTACATCTACTCCTAACCTCAAAGTGCAACAGGTAATTTGGGGAGAAATTAAAGCCCAATTTCTCCTTCTACCAGCCTGTATTCAAATGTAAAGTAGATAGAGCAGGGTGAGAATGTCAGTGTTCAGCTCCTGAAGTGTCTTATTAAGGTGTCCTTAAAGTAAGGGAGATAAAATCTGGGTGGACATTCCTAATTTCCAGACACTCACTGTCAATTTTATTGACTGAAAACAGCAGAGATGTGCACATCATACCTTATCAGTCCATTTGGGGATGTTTTAGGTTCAGATTCTCTGAGGCTTTAGATTTTTAGATCTCTAGACAATGCTTCCAGCAATCTAAATAGCTTTCAGAAATTAAACTTTTTTCCTTTTTTCCTCAGTCTTTGCACTCATGTGCACCAGAGACCTTCAGTGAATGGATTCCACTCTAATCCATCTCCAAGCTGGATCTTCCAGCTGTGTTCACACTGGTGGTTCATGTGTCTCTTCTGCACAGTGCAATTTAAAAATCTTTGTTCCTTATTATCTCTGCCCTTCCTTTTCTGTTTTAGCTTTCAAATGCATGCAGATGTATCAGAAATGATACACCTAATTTCTGATGCATCAGTTCCTGTCTAGCAATTTCATTTTGTCCTGTTCTGATGTTATGCTAGCCTTATATGTTTTACTCCAAGTGGACTCCTGTTTTCTTGCATGTGGAAGTTTTACAGTGCAATGCTCTCATTCACCTGCTTTCATGAAACCCTTCATTAACATTAGCACAAGTAACTGTGTGATTCCCTTCTGCTTTGTAGAAGATTTGGGAAACTCAAGTCCTGCTCAGCTACAGAAAAACATGGTGCTTGTTAATTCCCCTAAGAGCTTAAGTTAATGGTAAACAACTGCAGCTTATTCATTTCACAGAAGCTGGGAGAAAAGACATAGCAAATATTGAGGAATGTAGTGCAATATTGATGGGCATCCGACAGTTTTTCAGACAGACTGATGTCACTGGCAAAATTCCCTCTTTTTCAAAGGTTTTCATTTGCTTTGGCTGTACTTCATATGGCTGCTGGTCACATTTCCCTTGATTTAAGGAAGTATCTTGGCAAGTATTCTTGGTGATATATCTTGATAATTCTGCCCTTGGAGGAATTACTCAGTTCTGCAGTCTTTATTACACGTCCTGTTCTAAAAGACATTTATGCTATTTTCCCTCTCTCTGTGTTTTCACACTTGTTCAACAAGGTGTGCTTTCTAAGAATATTAATCACAATATCCCAAAGGATTAAAAAATGCTTAGGTATTTTTTCCCTTAGTATTTACTAAAGAAAAATAATAATAAAAAATAAACTGTATGCATGCTGGATGTAAAATACAAACAGAAATAAACTTGAGAGTTCTCCCAAAAACCTTAAGAAAAAACCCCCTGTATTCTATAAAACCCAGAGTATTCATCTACAGCATACAAAAATGGGCATGTTCTAGAAGAGAAAATTTGTGCAACGGTTCTGCACAGAATTATAAGCTTTCAAGATTTTTGCCCTTCAGGGGCAGTTCCATTCTCTGAACTGTAATGCTCTGAGCATGTTCTGCTCACCATGGCAGCTTTCTGCTCTGCCCTGGTACAGATCATCCTCCCAGCAAAGGGGGAGTGCAGCCACCACAACTCGCAGCACCTTCCCACACAGCAAGAACCTGAAGGACAGAGATGGCTTTCACCAGCTGCTGCGAGTTCTAATAGTGCCACCTCTCAGCTCCTGAAAGCCTGAATTTCTGTGTTGCAGTGTATTAGTTTATTGAGTCAAATGTTCTCTTATATAGTGGAATGTCAAAGTGTTCCCTGAGTTATTACAGTTAGTCTCTCCCCTACATTATGCTCTCCTACCCAAGTGTCCCTCAAGGAATCCCCTCCCTCCTCACCAGATTTTTCCCTCTGTCAAGACAACCTGGCTCCTTTGCCCCATCCATCAGCCCAAACCCTACCCTTTGTTCCAGAAAGTTCCCTGTCCCTCACCCTAAGATCCAATCCCTTTCCCAACGCTCTCTCTTCCCCTTGTTCTGATTTGTTGTAGCCCTCAAAACCACACCCCAAGAGTTGCTTATTGGTTACTATATGGTGTCCACTCCCTGTTTTGAAAGATTTTAAAAACCCGTGCACAGGGGTGTCGGGGGTTCTTTCAACATCTGTTCCCTTTGGGAGTTCTGTCCTGTGAACCTTTGCCCCGCCTCTTCTGATGAATTTGCTGCACTTTACACCGCAGAAGAGCCTCCTCTGCTTCCTTCACTCGGCCCTCCAGGGGTCTCTACTGCTCAGCATTTGGCCTAGAGGTTCTGGCTCAAGCAAACCCTAGTCTAGCCAGTTCCCCACTCTTGCCATTGTCCCTGGAGCATCACAGAGCTAGCCAGGGCTGTGGAGGGCAGTGACAGTGACCCAAGCCCTGGCAGGTCACAGCCCCCAGAGCCACACCTGCCAGGCCACAAGCCCCAGCCCTGCTCCCCACTGCCGGCCTCAGGGGCTCCTGGGCATCCTCACCCTGAGTGCAAAGGCAGCCTCAGGAGCCCCCCAGGGCGCTCTGGATCCAGGCTGCAGACACCCTAAAGCCAGCACTGAAAGGGACATGGATGGGGACTGCAGCTGGATCTTCGGCGCTCACCGCTCTTGACTACTCTGTAACTGAACCCAAACCTCATTTGCAGCATCTTGAGCACATTGACCCTGCTCACCCCTCCTGGAACGTGCTGTTCCCACATCCTACACAAGCCCTTTGCAGGGAGTGACCAGCTCCTCGCTGCTCTGCTACCCTGGCCTTACTTTCTCTTTGCCAGCAATGAACTTAACAGATACACTCCTGAGAAACATAGCACAACATTTGCATCTCAGGAGCTCTTTGGCAAAAAAACTCCACTAATGCCTAGTTTTTGCACAGAGAAGGAGGTCCTGACAAAGCATAAGGCACAGGCAGGGCTCTGGCATACGAATTCCTGAGCCGCAGGATTCCACCCATTGTTGTTCCTAACTGCTTTGCTGATATTTTAGAGCCAGTTCTGGACAGGGGCTGCTGCTGACAGGGTAGGAAAATTTGGAGGAAAAAAGGTGCAGGAGACAACCAAAAAAAAAAAAAGGGGGGGAAACCCTTAGAAATACAAAGCACAGCAGAAGTCCTTGGAGATGGTTCAGTAGAAAATGCCACCAGCAGTGAGCGGAGCCCGAGGCTGCTCACTGCCACCCCAGGGGCTCCTCAGTCCCCTGCTGGTTTGTGTCTGATGCAGCCCTGCCTGGAAAGGGCTCCAGGCTCTGGTATTCCCAGCTTGCTCCAGGCTATATTCTTAGCAGCACTGAAAGAAGAGGTGAAACAAAGAGCCATTTTCTGTCCTGCCTGCATACTCTTCTCCTTCAGTGCCACTGCCAGAGATCATCCCTCTGTCAGCTTGGCACTGTGCCTGCTGCATCCTCGTCCCTGTCCTTTGCATCAGCTCCTGCACATTGGCACTCACTGCCCCACATCATGAACAGAGAGAGGTGTGTCAGAAGAGCAAGGAGTGCATTTTCTTGTTTGTGAGATGCAAAGCTGTGTTTCATGTCAGGTACAAACAGGCGATGTGTGTAGTTGTGAATGCAAAATGTGTGGACCCCGACAATGGGAGAGCTGTGAATTCTAATAATACCTGAGGAGAATAAAGCATGGAAAAAGGCCTTTGAACCTATCTTTTGTTTGCAAATTAGCCCTAGTTGATTTAGGAGTATTGGAATTAAAGTGCTAAAGATGTTGCTTTTTGCTTGCATTTAATCTATAGAAAGCTCTGCAATAATAACCTTTTGAAATATAATTTTAGAATATTACTTGTATCCTTGAAACTGTAGTTTTGGAATATATATAAAGGAAATATGCTTATCTCACACCTCATTGAAGCAGAGAAAAACAGCTTGAGAAAGGAAGATGAACATCACCTCAAGGATTTATGGTTTTGACCAAAGGGAAGGTGGACATCAATGTTACGAGATTTAGAGTCTCTGCAATTAAAAGGTGGACACACATCTGGGGAGCTGGACCCCACCAGATGGGATTTGTCTTTTTTGTCTTTCTTTTTTTGGAAACTGGACCATCACCATCTGGGGATACTCCTTTGAGATACATCCTGAGAAATTAAAATCACAATAGTGTATAGAATTGTGATGTAATAATTTGGAATAAAAATTGCTGATGAGTAAAAGATTGGAAATAGAAACTGCTGAAAAAAACTGATGGGTACCCCTATAAATACCTGTAACCATCAATTATCAGTGTGTAGTTGGAGGGAAAACTTCCCCCACTGTACCCAGCACTGTATTGCTCATACTTTACCATATTAAACAATAAATTGATTGCTGCTTGAATATTGGCCTAGTCAAGCTTCTTATTCATAACACTGTTAGCTGTGCTCTTCTATGGGCTGGCCATGGCACTTGGTAATTAATATGCTGTCATGCTGTGAACTGAATTCACACCTTACAGGGCTGTGTTTACTGGGCCTGCTGGATCAGTGCCCACTTCCTTCCTCTGCTCCTCCTCACTCCAGGACTGTAAGAGACCAGCATGGGGTCAAAGACCCTGCAGTATCATTACCCTCTAGTAATGCTCAGAGGTTTCTCTAAGGGCTATGTAATGCACAGCATCTGGGTGTGGGGCATGTGCTAAGGAGAAAGAAAGAGTCTGTGAGAAAGCTGAGCTGCTCTTACATGGGACTGAAAAAATGACAGGAACTTTTTGGCATATAAAGATTTCCTTCCAGGTCAGGGACCAGGGAAGGCCTAATCAGCTGTGGCCCTACAGGGCAAGTCTGTGCTAACTCCCAGCACCAAGTGCAGGGCTGTGGGGCAGGGCTCCTACAACAACAGCACAGCTCTGTGGAAGAGCCCAGCCTTGCATCTGGGTTCCTGCCTGCTTCCCCTTTAGAGACAGCTGTGGCCCTAGGATTTGTGTCTGAGGGAGAGCTCCATACTTGGACCTCCTGATCTTTCCCAAGTGGCCAAATGGGGATGCACCAGCAGCACTGCTGGAAAGGTGCTGGCTCAGTGGCTGTTTTTTGAGACTGTGTCTCCCATATCAGCTTTATGTGTGTTTGGGGGGGTGCTCTGGTGGGTGTGGTTACACACTCACTGGCCTTGGCAGAGCACAAGGCGGAACCTTTGAAGGTTCCAGCTGCTGTAAGGCTCAGGAGGCAGAGCTGGTGCTAGGCACAGTGTGGTACTGTGCTGAGGGAAAGGTGAAAACAGTAAGTAATCCACTCTCAGCTAATCACTGAGGGGTGATGGGAGGCACAGGCTTGGTGGAGCTGCTTTGTACAGGCCGAGGTGCTTATCAGTTGTGCAGTGTCCCCAGCAGCCCCTGGCAATGCTGGTGCAGCTGAAGGACAGGCTTGATGGGTCTGGTGCAGCCCCACAACCTCAGACACTGCAGCTCCACCGTGCAAAGCAGCGTGGCTGAGCTGGTTGTTGGTCAGGTAAGGGCTCAAATATATTTCCTGCAACTTGCTCCAGCACAGTTCAGCCTGGAAAAAAGACATTTTTCCAAGTGTAGGGGAGTCAAGCTCCAATAGATGGCATCTGAGCCCTGGTGCTTGCTCCCCTGCATGAAGCCTCAGTGAGGCACCAGGGCCTCCTGTCAGCAGGAGGGGAAGGGAGATCAGAGTTGTTGGAAGAATACGTGACTGAAGGCTGAGCACAGGGTTGGTGGTGCTTTGCGTGGCTCTTGCATGACATCCAGGCTGGCTGTGGCAGTGTAAGCTAACCTTTTGTTTTGCATCAGGCTTCATGCCAGAGCCAGCCCCTTTCCAGCCTTTGGGGTGATTACAGCTGTTGCTCTATATTTCTCTCCCTCCTTTTTTTTCCAACAGCTATTCTACTCCAGCACCACAGGCAGGCAGTGGTGGCTGCCTGTAGCTAACAAGACAAACTGAGATCTGCCTGCAGAGCCATAGGAAGGTGTCCCTGGGCTTGTGAGACAGGCCAGGACAACACAAACTGAGGCCACAGCCATGCTGTGCTTTCAGTTGAGCCTGTGGTGGAGCTGCTGTGCTTGTAGTCAGCATCTAGATGGGGCAGGTGGCATATCTATCTTAGCTGGGACAGAAACAGAAGTACAGCCCTTGCACAGCATCCTTCTGCTAGGCTGTGCTAAGCTCAGGGGCCTCTAAACTGGCCCTTAAGACCTAGGTCTCCACTCCTTGCCCAGATCCCCAGCCTCAGGGAGAAGGACTTGGGTTTAAGAGGCATGGCTTCTTCTTCCATCAGACTCCATTAAGAAAAAGTCAAGTTAAGCAGTTCATTAACATTTAAAATACTGTACAGTGTGTAAAACCAAATATTCCCCTCCCCACAACAATCCCGTGTTCTCAGCGGATGCTCTGGTGAAGAATACCGCTTTTGGCACTGTTTGCCTTCTCTTTCTCCTTCTTCTTTATGGGATCCATCTCAAAACAGCACCAGACCTGCACTGTTTCATCAGCAGCTGCTGAGGCCACTGATGTACCATCAGGACTCATGGTCAGGTTCAAGATTCTATCAGTATGACCTTAGGAGGAGAAGGAATGTGCAATCAGGGCTGAGCTGATCAGCACATGCACATTTACTCCTGTATGCTCCCATGAGCCCTGCCAGCTTGCATAGCTGTCTCCCCAGTGGCTGTGGCAGCATGATTTCAGACCCCAACCATACACTTGGATCAATGGTATCTCTTCCACAGCCCCGTGGGCATGCTTTACTCCTAGCAGCATGGCCCTGGATACTGTCCTGTATCAGTGATGCTGCAGGCTCAAACCAAGGAGTGCAGCTGTCCTCAACCTCTAACAGCCCCCCACCCAGGCCCTGTCCACCTATAGTAGGAGTCTTAGTATCTGTAAGTAAACAAAAAGGGGGAACATAGTAGGAGTCTTAGTAAAATATCTGTATTGTATATTGAATATCTGTACATAGGCCTTGCCCTGATAAGTCCTGGTTGTTTTTGATGGGCTGCAGCTGCAATGTCCTTAATTGGGCTGCATCTGTAGCTAGTGAAGATAACTGGGATAAAAGGGGCTGGGCTTGGCCAGTCAAGCTGAGCTGACAAGGAGCCCTGACGAAGAAGGAGCAACAAGCAGGAGAAGAAGTCAGAGCTGTGAAGAACTGCCCCCAAGAAGTATCACCGAGAAGGTACCAGACTTTTCAGAAATATGATTGCGACAGTATGGGACTTTAGAAATGCAACAAGATAACAACATCCACCTACCTTGCAGCTCTGCAGCCTTGGTCAATATTGGATACTTCCATATAACCAGCTGATTCTGTGCAAAGCCATGGGCTGAAATGAGTTCCTTGTAGTTTGTGGACCATAGGATAGAAGTCACCTGCAAAGAGGTAGTAACACAGGTGAGGCGAGGTGCATGGGCTGATGCTCACCACTCAGAGGCGAGCATGGTCCCCATCCTTCCCTGTGCCTCTGGGCCTGAGGAGCCAGCAGCTCTGTGTAGGTGTGCTGCCAGAAGGTGTTTATCTCCAAGCTGATGTTCATCTCTCACCTGGGAACGGGTATCAACAGCACTGAGGCAGGCGCCAGAACACACGTTCCAGATGCGGATATGTCTGTCTCTAGTGCCACCTCCAGTGGCTAGAACATTCATCTGCCATGGGCACCACGCCACAGCCTGAGAGAGGAGAGTTCATTTTAAAACATACAAGAGGCAACCTGCACCCAGCCAGTGCTGCATGCCTGCCTTGCACACACATATCCACCCGCGGCAGCTCTGTGCTCACCTTGACAGCACCATGGTGCTGAGTGAAGGTCTGTACAGGAGCAGAGTCGCCACCCCCACCTTGGGTGCATGGCCAGACGTTCGCCAGACTGTCATTGCCACCACTGGCCAGGTAGCGGCCATCCAGAGACCATCTGAGTCCGCACACCTCGTGTGTGTGGCCAGCAAGGGTGGCCACGTGATGCTCAGCCACTCGGACATCGTGGTGATGGATGTGCCCAGTCTGTGCACCACTGCAGAGAGAAGAGAAGGCTTGCAGGGTCAGGCTGCACATTTTCACCCAAATCCATTTTTGTTGTTGCAAGACTGCTATACCTGCCACTGGGTTTCAACCAGTGTTACCAGCAACACAGGTCTGTTGGTGTGAGTGAAACACCCACACAAGCTCTTCACAGCTTCAGCACAAATTGCAATACAGGAAAGAGGCCTTCTCCTCACAGCCCGAACAGATAAGGCTGAGAAAGAATCCCAAGCCAGGACAAACTTCTCTCTGCCATCCCTAACCCATGCCACACATAGATTGAGGGATAGGAGTTTGCAACAACTGGAAACTGCCCTTGACCCACTGCTTTACCTGGAGAGGATGCAGCTGTTCCAGCCGAGGGTTCCCACATGGGCGCAATGGCTGGTCATGGTTCGGAGACGTTTCTGCTGCTCAATGTCCCATAGCTTATAGGGGCCTGAGGAAATATATGTATTGCAGTAAAAGATCTCTGTACTGTATAAGTGACCCTGCCCTGATTCCAGTTATTGTAAATGGGCTGCAGTTGCAATGTCCTTGATTGGGCAGCAGCTGCAGCCCGTGGAGGTGGCTGGGATAAAAGGGGGTGAGGCATTCAGGGAGGGCTGCAGAGGAGCCCTGGCTGAGAAGCAACAACAACACTGCTGTGAAGACCTGCTGTGAGAAAACCACCCAGAAGGTATGAGACCCTAGAAATATGATATGCAACAACATAAATGCAACAATAGCTGGAAAGGCAAAGCAAAAAGTTCTTCAGAAGAAACCCAATCCTGTTTCTATGCCCTAGGAACCTCTGGCACAGGCTCTGGCATTCAGCTTTCTCAGTAAGGGAACAGAGAAAATGTGTATCTCATGACTATAGCATAGAAGGTAACGCTGCTTATCAGAAAACCCCCAAACCAAACCCTGCCTTGCACACTGGGCAGTTCCACCCCACACCAGGGAAGACAAATCAGGTGCATGGCATCCTTCCTCTGCCAACCAAGGTTTTGTCCCCAGGCCCCACAGTTCTGTCAATCCCTTGAAAACGCCTCTAGTTTTACTCCTGCATTCACCTGAACCTCAGCACTACTTGTGCCAACAGCAAGGTAGTCTCCATCTTTAATCCATGACACAGAGGAAATGTAAACATCTGGATGCTCCGTCTGCAGCAGGGGGATAATCTCCCTAGTACCGTAATTCCACAGATAAACAGCGTCGTCCAGAGCCACTGCCAGGAAGTTCTGGGAGCTCCAGTCTATGAGACTCAGATCTACACTTTGAAAGAGCAATGCAGGTCACACCATGCTTGGCTAGAGAGCATGCCCTTCACCCGTGCTGCTGCAGCAGGTGTGGGTGCACATGTGCACACACACACGTACAGGTGAGGGGCAGCCTTCTGAGTGTCACTATGCCCAGCTGCTGGGGCCAGGTACCCTGCTCCAAGGCATCTACACAGTGCCCTAGACCACTGTCCCTGTAAGGCCACACAGGGACACCTCAGAAGTGGTCTGTGCTAGCCTGGGTACACAAAATAATACAGACAGCCCAGTTACACTGTCCTAGGAACAGCAATCCAGTGCAGAATGTTCTGGATGCCCAGCACTCAACCCTGTAGCCTACTTACAGTAGTTGTTGCGGATCGCTGGTGCATCCAAGACCTGTTCTGGCTTTGAGGGAATATATCTGCTATTCTTCCTGCTGAATCCAGGTGCCATTTTCTGACTGTAGAGCACTTTCATGTTATTCTGATAGCCTGTGTGCAGGGGAACAGGTTTGTTAACCTGAGTTAGTTTCCTCCCAGCTGAGTGCTGCTCACCCAACTAGGAATCCCTTGGAGTGAAAATAAAGCCCTAAGAGAAACACTCACAAGCCTGCAGTGCACTAAAATCACTGGCAGTATGAACTGCTGAACAGGGGTGAGCTACAATTTCCTCATTCATGGAAACAAATTTAACAAACACTTGGGTTTTTGAATCCCATTCTATTTAGTTGCAGTTTAAGCTAGAAAATGCACAGCAGAGAGTTTGATGCTCTTACAGACTTCATGAAGGTTTGGAACCTGCAGTACAGGTGACTGTCACCGACATCTTTTCATAAAAATCCTTTCTTTAGGATTTTCCCCCCTTCTGAGAAGCTGTGGCCTCAGCAACAAAATGTAAACAATGGTTATCTGCTGCTGGGGAATGCAGCAGGTGGATGCGAGATTGGTCTTGGGTGAATGTTTGGACTTACTGACCACTAACGGCAGAGCTGGGTCTCACCCTCTGCTGAGACACAGCCCTTTGTTTATTCATTCTTTTTCTATTCTTAGCTTAGCTAGCTTCTGAGAACTTTCCTTCTATTTCTTTTAGTATAGTAACAATGTAATATATATCATAGAATAATAAATCAAGCCTTCTGAACATGAGGTCAAGATTCTCGTCTCTCTCTTCTCCCTGAAGACCCTTGCAAGCCCTGTAACAGGTGACCAACTGGCAGTCATAGCAACTCTCCTAAATAAATTCACTGTAAATGTTATGCCCTCCCTCAACCTCAGGAACCTTAAGAAAGGAGACTCCAGCCTGTACTCCTGAGAGTACAGCTCTCAGAAACCAGTTGATTTCTCTTGTGACCACACACAGAGCCTTTGTGTTGCTGTTCCCCTGACCTGATCTCTCCTGCTGATTCAGCTCACACAGAGCCTATATCATACCTTCTGGAGCATTCTGGGGTTTTCCTCTGAGGTGGAGGATCTTTGCCTCTTCTACATCAAAACCATTCAGATTCACTGCCCAGGCTTTCTGTTGCTCCTACAGAGACAAATCACCCTCAGTACAATGCATTTAAAACAATTCCCACACTGCAATTTAAACAGACACCTAAGTCCCCTTCTCTTAGAATCTGAAGATGTTTGACTGTGCTGCAAGGGTCAGTCACACAGGGCAGGTCAAAGGAGTTTTTCCTCAGACTTTCATACATCGTCCTGCTCACTTTTCACACAATGGCAAATTCAGTGTTATTGCCAGTGGGAAAAGCCACAGCCACAAAGCGACCAAATGCTTCATAAACAGATTTCAGAACACAGTGTAAAACATTCCAGAAGTGTTCCCTGTGGAGACATTGTCCTAGAATAGCTACCACCAGCAGTTTCACTTTGCATAGGCTTACAGCTTTGTGTTTTTGTTGCCTGCTACATTTTAAAGCCTCATTAGTCAAAAGCTAAATTTTGCTACCAGAAGCAGCATAGGCTTAGAGTGCATGGCAGTCTCTACAGCTTCAATCTCATCCTAAGCTCCTGAAGCCCAGAGCTGCAAGTAGTGATGGCTGGGACTTGTCAGTCCTGTGCGCCCACTTGATAGAACCTATAGTTTACTGCTCTGTAAAGGGGCAGAAAGGAGTAGCGGTTGTTGGAATAATTGTAACTTAGCAACACGCTCACCTTCTTGGTAGGGGAATCCTCAGCAGGGTCATTCTCTTTAGTTAGGAGGAAATTTGCCATCTCCATCTGCAGAGTGCTGTGGTTGGGAATGTAGCGATTCCCCCCAGCCTTTGTGGGGGTGCTTTGAATTTTGGATCCAGATTTACCTGCATTCACATATGAAAATATTGTCTTACAGCTATTTAACAGCCTGTATTAGAGCATTCATGGGAGCAAACCCAACACACTTCCACATCACACCCACCAGACAAGTAGGACTCTGAGGTCTCATGCCACCCAGTCACAACTAACTTATATTTTCCTCCCTGCCACCAAGTTGGTTAGGGACTGTGTGGAGCAACTCCTTGGGTCTAGTGCAACAATTCCCGCCCACACTCGTCCTAGCATACAGCTGTGCCAGCAAGGCTCAGCTGGGCGAACAGCAGCTCGCCAGCCCCAGTGCTCAGAGCTCTACCCCTCATGCTGGCAAGGAGGTGGGTGGCTGTCAGGAGCACAGCCCACCTCCTCCTGCCTGAGCAGCAGCCGGTAGGGCAGCGTGGCAGAGAGCCCAGAGCCCCGTGGCTACGGACAAGCAGCCTGGGCGAGGCTCCCGCACTCAACCTCTGCCGCTGGTGGCCGGTGCTCACCTGGTGTCTTGGACGGCGTCTTGCTGGAGCTGTGGGAGCGATTGGCCGGCTTCCTGGGCGACACGCCGACGGGGCTGGGCCCGGGGCCGCTCTCCTTGGCCTTGCGCTGCCATCGCGCAGGCAGCGCGTTCAGGATCAGCGTGTCCAGCTTCAGCAGCCCGTGCAGGTCTGCCTCAAACAGGAACTGCGCCGTGGTCCTGCGGGCGGGCGGCGTTAGCCATACCCACCGGCCAGGCTGAGCCTACTCCAACAGGCCCCGCCGGCCTCCCCACGACTGGACTGTGCAAGCGCTCCGGCCGCTCCTCCCCACCCACGGACACCCACACTCTCCCCAGCCGCTCCTTGGGACACTCCATCAGCTGATACGCCCTCCCTCTGCTCCTCGGAGGTCCTTGATCAGCCGGCACCCCTTCCAGCCGCTCTTTGGGGCTCTCTCGGATAAGCGACATTCTCCCTTCCCCTACCGTTCAAGGGCAATCTCATCCCTGCTCTTTTCCTCCCCACCAAGCTTTGCCTCTGCCCTGTGCCCCTGGGGCTGCTCTTGGCCAGGCAGCCTCAGTGGGAGCCAGCACTGGCTGCAGCCCCAGTGGGCCCCCCCGGACAAGGCCCAGCAATTAGGAGGCCAATGAAAGCTCTGGGCAGCAGCAGAACCCTCAGCAGAGTTCTTTGGAACATCAAGGACTGGCCACACCTACACTGCAGCCTCACTGGGAATGTTTCCTATGTACAGTAGACTTTCAAAAGAAGCTGTTTGAGGGAAAGGTGAACTAAACACTCACCCTTTTCTCTTCCAGCAAGTCCAAATTTGGACAGAGCATAAGATGAAGATAAGCTCCAAAACAAGCAGGCCTGCCAGTAACCCTAGCCAGAAGCCTGTTCCCTGACAGAAACCCCTTCCAAGGCCCTTCAGGGAATCGGAAACATGTGCTGTGGTTCCAGCTGCACCTGTGGGAGCAATGGGGAGCTGGCAGCACGGTGGATGCGGGCAGGACGTTTTCCGTTTCCCCCAGAGATGGGGCCTGCAGGCACCTTGCCGCCCCTTGGCGCAGGCTGTGCCACCCAACAAAGCCCAGCAGGCCGGGAGGAGAGCCCGGGGGCTGTGCAGCTTCTTGGGCAGTCGCTGCTTGGAGGGACACGGGCCAAACCCATCCCTGAGCAGCCACTGCCAGCCCTGGCCCTCCCTGCCCTGTGACAGCTCCCCCAGCCACAGGGCGCAGAGTCAGGCCCAGTCAGGACCCAGTGCAGCCCCTGCCCAGACGGGAGCCAAGGCTGGCTCTGGCCCTGGGCTTGCGGCAGGGCTCCCGCTTGGGGCTGCTCCTGTGCCTTGGGCCTCTGGGCACTCATGGCCAGCTCCGGAGCAGCTGCAGCTGGAGAGACGTTGGTGCACAAGTCCACATTCCCCGGGGCTGTGAACGAGCTCCGGAGGCCTCAAGGCCTCCAGAGATGCCTCCAGCTTTGGCTGCTGCTGGGCCATGCAAGGGCAGGCCCTGGATGAAGAGCTGCTGTCACACAGCCCTGCCAAGGGCTGAGCCCTGCTGAGCCTGTGCCCGTGCCCATGCCTTTGTTTGGCTTGGCCTTCCTTCCTGCAGCAGGGGCTGCCAATCGGCCTCTGCTTCGTTGGGGAAACACCTCCTTCTGTCCTGCCTTTTGGCCCATCACTTGAGAAACAAAAAGTACACCTTAACAGATGGAAAAATTCTCCATTTCTTTAATGGCATGTTCAGGACATCATGCTTATGCAAAATCGGGTGTAATCAAAAAATCATCTGGTCTTTTTCAGCTGGGCTGGACCCTCCTCCAAACAGCTGCCAGTGCTGTGCAGAAGTTGTGAGTGGATTGTGCAGGGCGTGGGCAAACACGTGCATGGCTCTGTCCTGGCACCTGCAGCGATGCCCCCCATGCCTAGCTTTGGGATCTGAGCTGGCAGCTCTCCCAGGGGAAAGGCCTTGACGTACCCTCACCATCTCCCAGAGACTCAATCCTGAATGTGGGTTGGGAAGCCAGATCACCTTTAGCAACAGGCTCAGCTGCAACGAAAGGCAGGACAGAACAGCTCCAATGGCACTGCTGAAGATTCTCCTTCAGGCCCAAGTGGCAGTGAGGGCACCTGGGTGATTGGTGCCCTCCAAGGCACTCCCTTGTCTCTGCCTTCTGCTCAGGAGCAGGGCCAGAGGGACCTCGTGCCTGCAGTGGCCCCACACTGGGAAGGAAGGAGCCCCATGCGGGGCAGTCGGGGCAGAAAGGACTCCCTGGAGCTGCCAGCAGCTCCAAACACAGCCCCAGGCAGGGCCAGGGCTTGGCAGTGGCAGCAGGAGCAGCTCAGGCTCCCTGGGGGTGGCAAAGGAGCTGAGAAAGGCCCAGCCCCCAGGCACAGCCCTGGGCCCAGCCCCTTCCCTCTCTGCTCTTCTCTGTGGCTGCACAGAGCACACAGAAGGACACAGTGCCATTGCACATGGGAGGAGGATGGGCAGCCAAATGCCCCTTCCTCCCACTGAGAGCGATCCTGTGGGATCCCTCAGGGCTCCAGAAGGGAGCAGGGTAAGGTTTCCAGAATTGATCAACCTTCTGAGGAACTTAAGGGAACTGGCTCATGAGTAAGCTCTTGCCACACCGACATGGATTATTCTGTCAGGAAAGGTACATTCAAAACATGTCTCCAACATCTGGCAAGGTCTTCAAAGCGCCATTCACCAGCATTTCCAACTAATCCAAGTCATGATCCCAGTCGAGAAGGGAGCACAGATGCTACAGAACCATTTCCATGGTGTGCTGGGATCCCCTTCTGCCTTGGGGAATTGGGCACTGCAAGGGGGTGGGGTAAGGCTGTGGGAGCCTGTGGCTCCTGGTCACTCTCCACGCTCTTTGCAGGTCCTGTGCAACATGCCTGGAGGGGCAGCTGGAGCAGCCCAGGGCCCTGGGGCTCTCTCCCTCCCACACAGGAAAGCCTCACTAAATGCTTGGGGAAATCTGCAGTGCCACAGCTGTCACTCCCAACCTCCGTCCCTCCCTCCTGCTTGCCCACCTGCCCATGGAACAGCTCCCACAGCCAACAGGCACGTATCCAGGCCCTCTCAGGACACACTGGAGCCTTGCTCTCCCCCTCTGCCCTTTCCCTACCATGGGCACCCCGTGCAGCCGCTCCCAGGTTTCGGGACGTGTCTCCCACGGAGGGAGCCCAGCAGGACAGCTCAGTACCCGAGTGCCCTAAGCCTGCTGGGGATAATTCCTCTGGGCTGTGCCCATCTTGTCTGGGCTGTGCCCGCAGTGCCAAGCAGTAGAGAGGGCAGCTCAAGCCTCAGCAGGGCTCAGGCCCAGAGGCACAGCAATTACCTCCTGTGGCTGTGCCTGGCATCGCCTCCCTTCCTGCAGGAAATGCCACCTTCCATAGAGCCTCTCTGTCGAGCCCTTGAGAAAGGAGGAGGCACAGCTGGATCAGATGTAATCACTGCACATCCAGGAGGTGGCTTCTTCAGGACGCAATACTTGTCCAAGACATGGGTAAGGATCAGGAAAATCCTGATCCCCCCTAACCATTGGGGCTGGCTATGACCCTGCCTCCTCCAAGCAGCCACACCTCAGGACATTACTGGGGACTGGGAAAATGCAGGGGATCCCTGGTGAGTTGGGGCTGTGTGGCAGCTGATGCCCAATGCTTTCCTGCAGAGGCTGGGGAGAAGCTGCAGCCAGGCCAGGCTGGGAAACAGCCCTGCAGGGCATGGAAGCAGCAGCAGGGCAGCGAGGCTGCCATGGATCCCTTCCCGCTGTTCCGGGCTCGGCGTGTCCAGACGTGCAGCCAGAGCCCTTGGCTGCTGAGTCCCAGGACAAGGCTGAGGGAAATGCACCCACCATTCCCTTTGAGCAGTTCTCTCACAATGTGCTTCAGGATGTATTTTGGCCAATTTTGGGGAAAGGGCAGAGGGGGAGCGAGGCTGCCATGGATCCCTTCCCACTGTTCCGGGCTCTGCTCTGACATGGGGGACCCTGGCTCACTCTAGGATCTCTCCCAGGTCTCCTCCCAGAGCTTCATCCCACAGCTCAGCCCCAAGGGCCAGACAGGTGTTAGGAATTTCACAGCCTACCATTGGTGACTCATAGTCAGAATGCACAGGAAAACTCTAGCTGTGTTTCAAAATCCCAGATGCTGTGTTGCTTCCTTCCCACTGCAGATTTTCCATTGCCCCAGCCTCAGCCCCTGGCAGCCTGCCTGGATGTTCTCCCCGCGCCACTTCTGTAATCCCACTCGTCCAGGTCCTCCTGGTTCTGTGGGCAGCTCTTCGGGCCACTGAGGCCCTGTTCCTCCTTTGTTTGTGAGCATGTCCGAGTGAGAGATGATTCAGGGGCTCAGCACCAAGGCCTCCAGCAGCAGTGGTCAGTTCCTGAGCGCGCTCGGGGGCCACAGGCAGCTGCCCATGGCTCTGGCAGGGATGTGAAGGGGAGGCCGTGCAGGGGAGCAGCCCCCACGCCCCAGCCCTGCCCATGGGGGCCTGCAGCCCGTGGGGATGGAGCAGCAGTTTCTGGGGTGACAGAGCCAGCAGCTGGGCACTGCAGCACACACTGCACACATCTACTGCAGGTATATGTTAGCAATATTGTGTATACATGCACTCCAAATTGACAAAAATCAGGCTAAGTGTAGCTTAATTTCAGAGGCATTAGGGAAGAATTATTACAGCTGCTTTCCTGGCTGAAGTTTGGAACATTATACTTTTTTTTTAATACTTTGTAAAAACAATCTCTGAGTGTGGAAAGGGAGTTTTTCAATCACAGGGGTTCTTGCTTCACTCCAGGAAAAGTGTAAGTCAGTGTACCAGGGAGATTTTCTCTTAACATATTGCTGAGTTCTCATGCTGCCACTCATTAGTAGAAATGAAATAATTTCTCACTGTTTATGTTTGATTTTTGTTTGGAAACAGTAGGGAAAAAATGTACCCACTGTCAAGATTTGGTTCATGTGGATCAGGTATTATTTCAGCTGCATAAGTTGAGGGAGGAATTCACAGAGGTTATCCCAGGCAGAATCTGGTGCTGATGCTTGTGCCGTTGGAGTCTGGAGTGGGCTCTTCCCTAGCACAACTCACCACACTGAGCTGCTGGGCATATCTCGTTTGTTTTCTGGTTTTTACTACTAAGAGCAGCCAGCATCATTTAACAGTACCTAAAACAGATTTGTTGGTTCCTCTGAATAAACTCAAACTGTGAGTTTGAGTTTCTCCAGGTTTCAGCCTGGAGAAAAGGAGGCTCAGGGGGAGCCTCGTGGCTCTCCACAAGTCCCTGACAGGAGGGTGGAGCCAGGTGGGGCTCTGCTCCCATGGGAACAGGGACAGGACAAAAGGAAAAGGTCTCAACTTGCACCAGGAGAGGTTTAGATTGGAAATTAGGGAACATTTCTTCTTGGAAAAGGTTGTAAAGCATTGGAACAGGTTGCCCAGGGCACTGGTAGAATCACCATCCCTGGAAGAGCTCAAAAGACATATTGACGCGGGACTTGGGATGTGGTTTAGTGGTGAACATAATGATGGTGGTGCTTGATGGTTGGAATTGATTTTTGTGAAGGTCTTTCCCAACTTTAAGGATTCTCTGATTCCATGATTCTAAACAACCCAGTGACAACATAATCAAATCTCTCTTGGTGTACATGACTTGGTTCACTCTCTGATGTTTTCTCCACATCCATGTGCCAATGCATCTTCCAGCACATGGAAGAAAAAAACCAGGTGTGAAGACTGGAGAAGGAAAATGAGCCCACATCACTTCCTTGGGAAGAGAAGAGAAGATCCGGCAACTTCCAGAGGGGAGGAGAAACAGAAAAAAGGTTTGAGAAGCTGAAGTAGTGGCAGAGGTACCAGGGAGAAGAAATAAGAGATGAGAGAAATGGTGGCTATGAATTGCAGGGCAGGCAGAGGACACCAGTGACCCAAACAGTTTGTCACCTCCTGGCCATTAGGCAGCTGACCCCAAAAGTTCATCTCTGCTCAAAGGGCATGCACAGCCTCGCCCACCCAGTACAGGTGCAGGAACAGCATGAGGAAATGGGAGGGGAGTGTCATAAACAACCTAAATACTGTCATGCATTTCCAGCAGGTTTTGCAGCCTGTACTGAGCATCTCAGTCTTGGCTGCATTGTTCCCAGACACCAACACCGTTAGAGCAGAGGGAGCTGATTTAATCAGTTGTTAAAATAATCAAATCATTTCATTTTGAAGTCAAGTCATTTGAATGATAAGGACCATTTAAACCTTGCTACTCAGCAGGCAGAAGATTGGGCTGAAGCCAGAGCTTTGAGGAGCAGCCAGATAGGGACAGGTAGAGCCAGGGAATGATAACATGGCACCCACCTCAGTTTGGGAAGAATCATTTGCCCAGCAGGAGCCCAGCTCCAAAGCAACATCCCTGGAAACTCTGCATCATAAATAGCAGGGAGTTCATTCATGCAGCAAAAGATTTCCTGGCCTTATTTACCCTTCCACATTTGCTGCAGCTCTTCATTTCAAAAGCCATGTAAGTACCCTGTGCTGGAAGGCTTGTCCTTCCCCTGCTCCTGGATCTGCACCAAGATGTTCTCTGTTCTGCTGCTGACTAATGCATCTCCTGGCTCCCTACCACTGAAGGAAAAGAAATCTATTTACAAGACACAAAC
Source organism: Melospiza melodia melodia (assembly GCF_035770615.1). Taxonomy (NCBI): domain Eukaryota; kingdom Metazoa; phylum Chordata; class Aves; order Passeriformes; family Passerellidae; genus Melospiza; species Melospiza melodia. Next base: position 11,006,347 of record NC_086210.1, on the reverse strand, counting down.
AGCTTTGTGTAAATCACAGCCATGGGCTGCCAATTGTGTGCTCTCCCAGCCCAGCAGTGCCTCCTTCCCCCAGCACAGAGTGCTGCACTAGTGCAGCTCCAGGCGCTTGTTGCTATTAGGTCATGTCACCAGGGACTGGAAAGCACCAGACTATGCTCCGTGTCTTAAAAATCCAGACGTGTGATGATTATCTCATGATAGCCATCATAGATCCTGTGGTAATGCTATTTCTAATCATTTAGCCTTCAGGAGTTCTTAGGCTGGGATGAGCCCATGCTCCGAGCTGGAGCAAACTGTGTGCTCCGGTCTACTGTGTGAAACAATCACTGTGGTCCTAGTGCTGCCTCCTCCCTGAAAAGATGGAGCTGTTACATTCTCCTGAGTCCACATGGTGGAACCAGATAATTTCTCGTTGGGAGGATGTACAGCAATGCTCAAACCACTAATATCACTAAATATAGTTGCATGAAATTAAAGAAGAATACCCTTACTTTCAATTATGTGAGATGCAAAGCTGTGTTTCGTGTCAGGTACAAACAGGCAAACTATGTACTTGCGAATGCGAAATGTGTGGACATTGACAATGAGAGAGCTGTGAATTCTAATAATAACTGAGGAAAATAAAGCATGGAAAAAGGCCTTCGAACCTATCTTTTGTTTGCAATTAACCCTAGTTGATTTAGGAGCATTGGAATTAAGGTGTTAAAGATGTTGCTTTTTGCTTGCATTTAATCCATAGAAAGCTCTGCAATAATAACCTTTTGAAGGATAATTTTAGAATATTACTTGTATCCTTGAAACTATGGCTTTGAATATATATAAAGGAAATATGCTTATCTCATGCCTTATTGAAGCAGAGAAAAAGAGCTTGAGAAAGGAAAATGAACATCACCTCAAGGATTTATAGTTTTGACCAAAGGGAAGCTGGACATCACTGTTACGAGATTTAGAGTCTCTGCAATTAAAAGGTGGACCCACATCTGGGGAGCTGGACCCCACCAGATGGGATTCGTCTTTCTTCTTTCAGAAACTGGACCGTCACCATCTGGGGATACTCCTTTGAGATACATCCTGAGAAATTAAAATCACAATAGTGTTTAGAATTGTGATGTAATATTTTCCAATAAAAATTGCTGATGAGTAAAAGATTAGAAATAGAAACTGCTGAAAAAAACTGATGAGTACCCCTATAAATACCTATAACCATCAATTATCAGTGTGCAGTTGGAGGGAAAACATCTCCCACTGTACCCAGCACTGTATTGCTCATACTTTACCATATTAAACAATAAATTGATTGCTGCTTGAATATTGGCCTAGTCAAGCTTCTTATTCATAACAATGACTCAGCCTTGTCTGTCGCGGCTCAGCTGGCTGCACTGCTGGAGCTCTGTAGAGAGCTGATCCGGGAGGCTCTCTTTGCTGGGGCAACCTGAGCCAGCGGGGATTTTCCTTTTCTTTAAGATTTTTTTCCCTTTCGTTGCATTTCTTATCCTTTGTATACATAAATATAGAATGTGTTATAATAGAGATAAATAAGAAAAATATAGAATGTGTTATAATATACAGACTCTAAGGAGATTTCTTTGCTGACTAGGGTCCGCAGGGCAAAGGGGAGGAGGGGAAAAGATGCATGTGCTCAGCCAGCTGCACAGGCATGCAGTGCTGCAGGGAAAATGGCCAGAAGCCCCTTGGCCTCTGGTGGTTCTGCTGAAGCCTTTGTGCTGCCGACAGAGCGGCTGGGCAGGGGCCGGGGCTGCGGGGATCCCTGCCAGAGCGGTGCCTGGCAATGGCCACAAGCCCTGTGCCAGGCAGGAAGGACCGTCCGTGTCATCTTTCCCGTGTGCTGCTGGCTGCCTTGCTGAGGGCTCCCAGGTGCCTCTGGATGGGGCTGCTCTGGAGCTGCTGTGGGGCTGCGGGGCTGCTGCTGGGCAGCTTGGCCGGGCTGGGGCAGCCCCTGAGGGGCTGGGGCACTGCCAAGCCCTGAGCAATGGGCTGTCAGAGGCCACAAGCAGCGCCCTGGCAACCGTCTTGTTCCTGCCAGAGTTGACTTGCAAGACGCATCCTGGGCACTCTGCAACCAACAGCATCGGTGTTGTTGGAAACCCAAATGCAGGGAAATCTCAGACCTTTGGTCTTGTCAGCAAAGCTTAGAATTAAACACAGGATTTGGTCTGAGACCTTGGGAAGGGCTTCCAAACTTAGGTGCTAGAAGCGAGAATGCAGATTTCTTGTTTATAGCAGAGACACGGGGAGGAAAGTTGAAGTGGAGGAAAGTTTAGAGTTTTAGAGTTCAGGATCCAGAAAAAATCAAATCAGTTCCAATGGTAAACAAGAAGTTTAGGATGCAGTGCTGTAGGTTTGTGTGTCATAGCATGATTGGCTAAGGAGGCTTACACTGTAGCAGGATGTGGGAACCCAGGAAATTCCTCTGGCTGCCCTGCAGGACTGGAGAGCCTGTCAGAGGGCTCAGAGGCCTTGGCACAGAGCCCAAGATCCCTGTGCCTTTGATTTAGCTTTTGGAAAAAACAATTACCAACCTTGTAGGAAGAATGACAAGCCACAAAAGTTTAAGCAGAATGATAGTGAATTTATCACAGAGTGGAAAAATACATTTTGGGGCATTTTAGAATGGGGCTTCAGGAGGGAAGATGGAGGAGTCTGGGCATGTCCAGCCTTTCTCCGTCTTCTTCTTGGCCTCCATCTTCTGATGTTGGCACTTTTAGGCTGGTTTAGAGTAGAAGCTGACTGTCTAACGTAGATGATAGGTACTGGAAAGTAACTGCAAATATTGTACACGTAGTTGTTTTTAGTATAAAAAAATAACACCGCCCCGGGGGAGGCAGAGTGCCTTAGACTGTCTTGTTGAGAAGACTTCGGCTGGACAGGAGAAAGAATTTTATAGATAAGGTACAATAAACAACCTGGAGACCGAGAAATGAAGAGCTCTGACTCCTTCTTCGACCGCTGGGCTAACTTATCTTCGGGTCACTCTGATCAGCTAGAGACCCCGAGAGCATGAGTCCATAAGACGAAATATTGGAGATTGGGTCCAAACCACAAATATCCTTGTTGGCTGTGTCTTCTTGCCGAAGAAATCCTTCAAAGCTCTTGTAACTACAAGTCCTGCGGCCCTGTGAGCCATGTGGGGGAGATGTGAGCCAAACTCACCCTTTCTGTCTATGTAGAAGAGAAGAAAAAGCAATGGCATCATCTAAAAAATTCAGAGGTCTGCTCTCTAGCTTGTTCCAAACTCCTTCAAATCCTCCAAAGTGTGATTTAGCTCCAAAGAGATGACAAGGACTCTTAGTGCTGCCTCTTTGACTCCAGAGCAGCTGCTTTAGAATCTTTCACTTTACCCTGTGTAGTTATGTGCCAGCAATGTCTCATTTGAAGAAACTTTCCCAACTGACTTGCATGGAGGCTCGTTTGAGGGGTATTTGAGGAGAAAGGCTCCCAGCAGAGGTCTGGGCTTTGGCCTAGCTGTGTCCCCTGCTGATTGTGAAGTGTGCCATCAGCTGCAGGGATTTCTGGGCTGAAAATATCATCAGGACACTTGGACTTGCTCTTTTTGGCCTATAAAAGCTGGATTTACTTTTGGGGCAAATTTGGAGACCTCATCTCTGAGGGGATGGACGACCTCGGATTTTCCCAGTGTCTGGGAATTGTTCCCCAGGTCTTTGGTGTAAAATCAGGCTCCCCAGAAAGTGCAGAACTGCGAGATGATAAACAATTTAGGCAATTGATGATGCATCTTTCTAAATCGCTCTCCTTTCTCTCCTTTTGTGAAATGCAAAGCTGTGTTTCATGTCAGGTACATACAGGGAACGCGTGTATTTGTGATTGTGATATGTGTGGAAACCGACCATGGGACACTTATAAAGATGAATTCTAATAATAACTGAGGAAAGTAAAGCTTGGAAAAAGGCCTTTGAACCTATCCTTTGTTCGCAATTAACTTTTATAAGTCTTAAGGTGATTCAGGAGCCTTTGAATTAAAGCTTTGAGCATGTTGCTTTTTGACAGGAACTTTCTGTTTGTAGCTAAGCCTTAAAGAGTTTTGCAATAATAACCGTTTGAAGTATAATTTTACAATATTGCTTGTAGTATGGATCTTTGAAACTATAGCTTTAGAATGTATAAAAAGGAAACACGCTTATCTCACGCCTGGACCAGACAGTGAAAAGCAGCTTGAGAAAGGAATATGAACATCAACTCAAGGACTAATAATTTCGACCAAGGGAAGCTGCACATCACTGTTATGAGATTTATAGTCCTTGCAATTGTGATAAATAGGTATGATTCGTGCTGATAAAAATTGAAACAGTAATCAATATTGATACAGTAACTAATATCTGGAAATAATAAAATAAGTCAAAAATAGTAATGCCAAAGAGGAGAGGGAGAGGAGGGGCTCCACCCCCCTTTTTCCAGCAGATGTTCTCAAGGACTACAGGAAAGAAGCTGAAGATACAGTTGCTAAAAATGACCAAGAACCTGGTTGGGTCCAAGAAAATGCTAATTATAAGGGACTTATTGCTTTGATATGTAGATGCAGTGATACTTTAGTCTTGGCTTACATTGTACTGGCTTGGTGCGCATGTGTAGCCCAAAGGTGAATTAAAGGACAGGGCCTTCATCAGTGACGACCCCCAAAGACTTGTGCGACCACCAAACCGAGTGGTGGCGCATGCGTGGTAAAGGTGGTAATAAAGGCGGAGACAGAAAAGTGACGAACCAAAAATAGGAGGAGATGGCATTGACATATGGCATATAAGGGGTGATTTTCACTTGGCAAGCTTGTACGTGAAGTGGCAAGGGTCGTTGAACCCTGCACTCCGTACCCCACGGCATCTCTTGCTTATGCGCTATTATTGGAACCAAATTATCCCTTATTTTAATCAAATTATATTGTATCCAATTTTATATTTTTCATTTTAATTATTCAATTAAAATTGTTACTACTTTTAATATTGTTTGGGTTTTTTTTAATGATGGGATAATTGGGCAAACATAACACAATCAAAAGGTAAAGCCATGTCTGGAATCTGGACCCCACCGGCTGGGAGACTTCTTTCTTTGGTCAGAAGTTGGACCCTCCACCACCTGGGATACTCCTTTTGTAGGATACATCCTAAGAAAAACTAAATCACAATAGAATATAGAATTGTGATGTAAAAATTGGGAAGAGAAAATGCTGATGAGTAAAAATTTGGAATAGAAACTGCTGAGAAAGCTTATGAGTACCCCTATAAATACCTGTAAGCCACAACTATCGGTGTGCAGCTGGAGGGAAAACTTCCCCCACTGTACCCAGTGCTGTATTGTGCATACTTTACCAAAATAATTAATAATTTGATTGCTGCTTGAATATTGGCCTAGTCAAGCTTCTTATTTGTCGACGGAAGGGAACCAGGACATCATTTTGATCATCACAGGCTCGATTTTATTGATCAGTACGGCGGGTTAAATACAGTTAATAATGAGCTTCATACATATTGCAAAAGTTGAGCTCAGGATTGGTCAGCTTGCATATCAGCACCTACGCCTACTTCTACATTCCTATGGTTCTACTTTTGATACTTTCTACATATTCTTAGGATGTATTCAGGGCTAATCTCAACTCCCTATCCTCATGTTGCAGCAAGGTCGCTGCTGACTCTTCCTTTTAGCTTGCTGACTGCTGACTTTTCTCCTTCAGTTTAACCAGCGGCATTATGTCAGTGTGGCCTTTCTCAGCTAACCAATTATTAATAATGCTCTCCACATTTCCCCCGTTTTCTTCTTGTGCAAGGAGATTAGTTTGCCATGTTTTTGCTATTGTACGGCTGACCATGTTTTGGATACAGTTAAAGATACAAGGCAAGATAAGCAAAAACAGTAAAATTACACCCGGCAATCCTATAGCATAGATCACAAGGTTCCTCAGCCACGGTCCGAGTCCCAGGCCTTTAAGCCATTCGTCAATTCCTAAACCGTCTTCTTCTTTAAGTTTGTGAAGTCCCTGTTGTAACTCTTTTATCTTAGTGTGAATGGACACTGAATGATCAGACAGATTCATGCAACACATTCCCTCGAACTCCTCACATCCATGCCCTTGTGCTAAGAGCAAAAAATCTACAGCAGCTCTATTTTGCAAAACAGCATGGTTAACACTTTGCACATCTGCAGTTAGCATGTCTAGAATTTGTGATGTCTTGTTCAGCTCATTCTTTGCCCAGCATCCTAATTGTTTTGCTAAATTCATGGCTTTATTGGCAGATCCTCCTGGTAAGATAGTTGAAACTACCACCTGCTTGAATGTGCCCCAAAATCGTGGATCTCCTATCTTGCTGCAGTCTAAGTCATGTATGCTACGTTTTTTCCTGTTTGAATTCTGACTCAGCTGCATTAGCAAGGACACATTAGGATGAAACAATGACAATTTTCCCAAAAAACAGGGTCCACCCTGTGGTTTAGCTGGTATACCATTCCATGCCCTGTCTCCACAAATCAAAAATATTCCTGTGGGTAATTTCATTGGTGCTGTGATATTTGTGCCGTTACATTGACTGTAATGCTGTGGAGAGAATTCACTCACATTCAGGGATGAATCTAGGGTGGCCCATGTTTCTTTAGGTTGGTTTAAATTCTGAGCACCCGAAAGTTTGAAGCTAAACCATCCACCAGCTGTAGTGTTAGATATGCTGGCATTTGTACTTCCAAAAAGATCCAATTCCTCAGGAGGAGAGTGCAAAGAGGTGTTAAGTGATTGGATTAGTAAGCATTGACGATAGCCATCACTCTGACCTGCAGTATACCCTTGTTGCACTGGCAATGTGATGTTTGACATGTTAGACATACATAAGGTTTGATTGTTTATCAAACTACAAAATTCTCCAGGAGACCACACCGGAAGTCCCACCAGGCATGTTCGAAATGGGTTAGTGACTCCTCCAAGACTAAGACAAAGTGATGATTGGTTAGTTTGATTAGCAAGCGTTACCCATAAATTTTCCCTTGGTTGACTAAAGTGTGTTACTCCTACTGCCTCACTTGCTACAGCATTGAGCAGTATAACAAAAACAAACCTCATTTTTCTTTCTGCTTACTTTGTTTTTTCTTTCTTCGCTGTCTTTTCCCTGGTTTGCTAGATTGTCTATTGTGAGGCTGAGTCAATTCTTGAATATACTGATCTAATTCTAAATCAGCATCCTTGCTCACAGGTATAGCACGAGGTAAGTTTGAAGGCAAATCAGCTTTGCAGCGAGCTGCTATGATGCGTGAGGCTTTAGTAATTTCAAATATTCTAAGGTTTTCCTGTAACTTCCACCTAAGATATGCTATAACCACTTGTTCTGCACTCTCAAAGAGCTGTAATCCTGTCCGTCCTGGCAGGCCAGTACTTTGTTCAAGAGCTCTAACCCAGATATGATTTCGAATCCACTTTCCAAAACAAGATGTACACCATAAATATCCCAATGACTTCTGTGAATACCAATAAACCTGATTACAATCTGCACAATGCAAAGCTACCCATGCATAGCATTTATCTTTATCCCTTTTGCAAACATAACAAGGAAGCGAATGTAAGTAAGGACCAGTATAAAATTGTGTATCTTCAACCCAAAGCAACCAATTCAATGGTGGTGATCGCAAAGCCTCTTCAGCCTTTTTACTATATGAGGCTAACAGCTCAAGGTCTTTCTTTAACACAAGGTGTATCTTATTTCGTAATCGTAGTTCTTGTTCGTTATCCTCCTCAACAACTATATCCTCCCGAGGGTCCCACAACAGCAAAATTGTTCTAATCATAGAAAATTAATTAGCAATCACTGATACCCCTATTCAAATGAGACCGTTCCCCTTTTTGCCTTCTTCTTCTTATCTATCTTCAATCTTGCTGCTCCTAATTTCACTGGTCCTGCCACTTTCAAACTTAATTTTTGCAACTTATCAACGCAGCAATCTAATGCTCTATCAGGATCCCCTTGGAAGGGTCCTACAACTGAATGCTGTGTTAAAGGCACTAATTTCCTACACCTTATAGAAACTATACGTGATTTACTTTGAACCTTAATTCTATTTACAATACATTGTATTTCCCATTGATAATAAGCAAGAACCTTCTGTTCAGGAGACTCATAAAGATTTAAAGCTATATATGCGTTTTGCCCCGTTTGTCTCCTTAATTCATCTTGCCAGCTTTTACCCCACGTGTGCTCGTGTTTACAGGTATGACACCACAAATCCCGTAATAATGATTGTTCTATCCAAAAAGTTCTTTTACAACCCCCACAACGTAGAGCTATCCAGGCAGCACAATGTGAATTGTGACAGTCAAGGCAATGTAGTTTCGCTGGATCTGTTAAGTGAAAAGTTGATAATGAGTCAATGAAACCAATCAACTCCTGGGCCGTCCGGTAGTGGCGTGTCAGTGCTCTGTCCACCGCTTCCGAGTACCCCTTCAATTGAAACAGTAGTGGTTGTAGGACTAGAAGCAGTTTCTTCCCCAGTCGCTCCTTGTCCTCCTCCGTAAGGCGATCCACCAGAGGCTGCATCAAAAACAGGTTTAGTCCACTTAGCAGGCACCCACAAAGGCCCTGTAGGTGAGGAAACACAAAGATACCCCCGACCCCAATATAATACCTTTGCAGGTTTTTCCCATAATCCTGTACTTGGGTTCTTATACTTAACCCAGACCTCTGCTTCCTTAGTATTTTCCTGACCTGACCTCGGATGATGTTTAATTGCAGGGGGGGTATCATCTTCCCCAAAAATGCATAAATGATTAATCACATACAAAACCTTAGCCAAACATGCTTGTGGATCTGTCAAATCTTGATGTTTTTCAATATACTGCTTAAGGGTACCGTTTGCTCTTTCCACTATTGCCTGTCCAGTAGAAGAGTGTGGAATACCTGTCACGTGCTTAACAAACCACTGATTCAAAAATTTCCGGACCCTAGCACTTACATAACCTCGACCATTATCTGTTTTGATACTCTTTGGAACTCCCATAACAGCGAAACAACTTAACAGATGTCTGATAACCTGTATAGCTTTCTGTCCTGCCTGAGCCGTAGCCCATATGTAATGACTATATGTGTCTATGGTGACGTGCACATGCTTGACTTTACCGAATCTAGCTACGTGTGTAACATCCATTTGCCATATCTCATTTATTTTTAAACCTCGAGGATTAACCCCGATGCCTAGACCTATCCCACCATTATGATAACTACATGTTGGACATGCTCTGACAATGGCCTTAGCTTCTGACAAACTCAGCTCAAAGTGTTTTGCCAAACCTCTTGCATTTTGATGATATCTACTATGTGCTTCTCTGGCCAATGTGTGCTTGTCAATAGGACAAGAATTATCAATGGGTAGGGTAACCAATTTATCTGCACGTTCATTCCCTTCTCCTAAACCTTCAGACCACTTATGGCTCCTGATATGAATCACAGAATATGCTGCATTTCTTTCTCGTAAAGCCTTCCTTAACTGTATCAGTAACTCATACAATCGTTTATTGTTCACTTCCTTAATTGCTGCTTCCTCTATTCGTTTGACTACTCCTGCAACATACATAGAGTCTGTGACCACATTTAAAGGCTCCTGTAAGTTGGACACCGCCCATACTACTGCTAACAATTCCAAAGTTTGTAAGCTATCTGCAGGGTCTGCTGTGAGGAGTTGATGCTTCCATTGTCCTTTTTCTTGCCAGGTGACAGCAGCACGCCTTGATTTCTTTCCTGCATCTGTAAAAACTGTAATAGCTCCTTCTATGGGGTTTTCTTCTCTCAAAGGTCGAGTAATCCAGTTCCATTCTGTCATCCATTGCAAAACTCTAGGCACTAATTTACTAGTCTCTACTTTAGCAGGTGACATCAATAATGCTTCTTGTAAATTCTTTGAATTTATCAAGTACCAGTCCAAGGTTTCTTTTTCCATAGGTAATCTAATAGTAGCAGGTTCTCTACCATCCACTTCAAGAATTCTGAGACGCCCCTTTTTGATTAATGCAGCCAATTGTTCAATTTTTGAAGATATTGTTTTCTTATGCTGTAGTGGTGGTGATAACCATTCCAACACCCGTATCTCCCCCGTTTTCTTTTGCAACTGAGAGAGAGCACCAAGCAAGTGGCAGGGGCTATTCCAAATAGTAAGGTCAATGGGGTGGTCGAGTTGTCGACGAGACACATACCCTTGCTGTACACAGTTACTAATTTGCTGCAAAGCAAGATGATGCTCCTTTGTCAGGTGTACAGGAGTAGTAGGGTCCACACCTTTTAACAAAGGTCGTAGGGCTTCTAATAAGTGATTTGGTACTCCCACAATAGGCTTCAGCCACTGTAAGTCTCCCAGCAACTTCTGTGCATCATGTAGAGTTTTAATGTCCAATTGTAATTCCAATTTTTGTGGTATCACTATTTGATCCGTCAAAGTCCATCCCAAATATTTCCAGGGCTTTGTAGTCTGAATTTTCTCTGCAGCAATAACAAGTGAATATGCAGCAAGAGTATTTTTAATGGTGTTAATCTGTAAAGAGGAGAATGGCTGTTGCTGTGCAAACAAAATATCGTCCATGTAATGATATATTATAGTTGCTGGCCATTTACGACGTAGTGGCTGTAATGCTGCATCAACATAAAGCTGACATAAAGTGGGAGAGTTGCGCATGCCCTGCGGAAGAGATGTCCATTCAAATCTTTTATCTGGTTCCCCACGATTTATTGCTGGTAAAGTAAAAGCAAATCTCTTCATGTCATCAGGATGCAGGCCAATAGTGAAAAAACAATCCTTTAGGTCAATAATTAAAAGTGGCCAGTGTTCTGGAATCATAGCTGGATTTGGAAGACCAGGCTGTAAGGCCCCCATTGGTTCCATTTGGTCATTTACAGCCCTCAAATCATGTATCAAACGATATTTCCCTGATTTCTTTTTGATTACAAAAATAGGTGTATTCCAAGGGCTTGTGGACAGTCGCAGGTGTCCCTTTGTATATTGTTCCTGTACCAATTCATGGGCATGCATAAGACTCTCCCCTTTTAATGGCCATTGCTTAACCATCACCGGTGTATCCGTTTTCCAGGTGAGTGGAATGGGGAAAGTCCAAGCAATGGCAATTACCCCAAAGGGTGCTGATTAGTTAACACCACTCCCAATTGTGTTAAAATGTCCCTTCCAATTAAACAGGAAACTGTAGGAGGCAGTTGAACAATTGAAAACACAGCAGATATTTGTTGATTCTCAATGCACACAGACAAAGACGGCGACCTGCTTGCCAATGTAAATCCTCCTACTCCTGTGAGCATGTTTGATGAAGGAAATAGAGGCCAATGTTGTGGCCAGGCTTCTGGAGAAATGATGCTAGTATCTGCTCCTGTATCCAATAATCCATAAAGGGTTATGCTTTGATGCCCATAGGTAATTTCAACCTTTTGTTTTGGTCTATTTTGTAAATCCACAGTTAAAAGTGTAACACCGGTAGAGCCAAAACCTTTTTCATCCCGTGCTTGCCCAGTAAACGATTGTATTCCTGATGTCATTTGTGACAGTGGTACCAATTGTGCAATGCGTTGTCCTTTTGTAATTTTAATCGGAGGATAAAGGGTGTAAGCCATAATTTGTATTTCCCCTGTAAAGTCCGCATCGATAACACCAGGCAAAACAAATAATCCCAACATAGTTATAGAGGAACGTCCCAGCAATAATGCTCCACATGTTTGTCCATTTAGTATAAGAGGACCCTTTATTCCAGTGGGTATCCTCTCAGGCCGGTTCGTCATTAGTGTGACGTCTACTGCTGCTGATAAGTCCAAGCCGAGGCTCCCGGTTGTTGCGGGTTGCAGACAGGAGGTGGCAGCGATGTCACGGCAGCTGTTGGTGTCTCCGATGTCACGGCGGCAACTTGTGTCTGGGCGCGGCCCCCATGATTCGCGCTCTGCAAATGGTTTCCCGACCGGCGCCTACAAGCCGTAGTGTTGTGGGAGCTGGATCGACAGTGTTGACACCATACCCCATTTGCTCGGCACGTTCGGCGTGTATGTCCTTCGTTGCCGCATCGGTAACACTTGAGGAATGGCTTCGAGCCCCCTTGAGTGAATGCCAGAGAGCCATTTCGGAGAGGAGCAAGAGCAGCTAGCACCTGATTTTGGGTGGACTCTGCTTGCTTTTGCAACCCCAATCCTAATTCCTTTAAGGCTTCTGCTATAAATGCCTGTGAAGCTGTTGGCATTAATGCCATTCGCTCTAATGCTTCCTCAATAGTCCAATTTGCCCCTAAAGTAGCTAACACTCTCTGGGTTGCTGGATTGCTATTTTGCAAGGCACACTGCTTCAATAGCGCCCCCTTCATGTAATCTGCCATACCAGCCCGATCTATAGCAGTAGCTGCTCTATCTATAAAATTTCCAAATGATTCTTCCCTTCCTTGCTTAATACCCATATAAGCCGGTAACCCTCCTGGCTCTTTAACCATATCTATTGCAGCACGCACCAACCTCATAGACTCTCTAAGTTTATCAGCTCCCGATATCATCTGTGCCTCTGTACGCAAATATGCCCCTAAGCCCATCAGCTCCTCTACTGTCACCCCATGTAATGGGTCTCCCTGGGCTCGTTGTACAGCAACCGATTCATTTACCAACGCGTGCCAATGGGCATTAAATAATAACTGCTGATGCTGAGTAAATATCAACCGAACTATTCCTCTTAAATCATTAGGACATAAAACCTGAGTATTAAAAAGATAATCTAACATTTGCTTAACAGGTTCACTTTTTACTCCAAACTGACTAACCGTAGAACGTAGCTGAGTTAACAGCTTCCAATCTAAGGGAGTATATTCTGCTATATTATGCGTAAGGTTCCCCTGTGCATCATACTGTGGTGTGTATGTAACTGGACATGCAAGACTAGAAGCTATTTCCACCGCCTCACCATCCCCCATTTGCATTACTTCTTTCGCCAAAGCAGCCCAAGCTTCCCTCCTCTGTTTAGCCATCTCCCCCCATGGATCACGGTGTGCCCCTGGGATGGGATCTGGCCCTTTAAGGGTGCTATGCTGCTGGCGCTTCGGTGCAGACACCGAGGTTTCGCGCGGGGGGGGCAGTGAAGCAGGGGCTGGCTCGCGCGGGGGAAGCGGGAGCCCCCCCTCCCCCGCTGGAGCTGACAGTGAAACCGGAGCCGGCTCAAGCAGAGCCTGCCTGCGGGGGGGGACCAGCCCCCCCGCTGGAGCCGCCTCGGGCGGGGAAATGGGCCCCTCCCCCACCGAAGCTGTAACCGGAGCCGGCTCATTGAGGGGAAGCGGCGGAGGCAAGGCTGGCGGCGGAGGCGAAGCTGGCTTGCCCCTCCCCCCACCATCCGACTCGCCCTCCCCCTCTGACAGGAAAGGTGCAGACGGTTCCACTGCGCCTATAGAGAAATCCTCCACACCACTTTGCTGGGGACTCTTAGGCATAAGTACCTTAGTTACAGAGGGTGCCAGGGGATCATCTTCACGACCATACCCTATATTCCTCTTATGAGCTTCTGTTGCCCTTTCTGCTGCCTTTCTCTCAGAGACCTGCTGAAGTAACGTGTTATACACCACCCGCCATAACTTCCCGAATTTCTTTGCTGACTTATCATCATCTAGTACTGTATCCCACAATATTTCCCCAAACTTTCTCCACTCTGATAACTCATGAACTGTATGAGGATTAGAAAAGATACCCTTAGCATGGCCATAAGCTAATAACCCTGGTAACTCCTTTTTTAAATCTATCCCTTTTATCCCACGCCGCTCTAAATAGGCGGTAAATAAATCATATGCCGCTTGCCTATCCATACCTATTAATCAGCGCGCGCTGTTGCAGCTCTCCAGGCTCCTGCGACACGTATTGGCTTAAGTCACCGTTGTGAACCTTAAGGGTGCTTCAAATTCCGGCACCGTCCCAGCTGCAAGGACCCAAACCCAACTTCCGGACCGTGGCGTAATCCCTTTTTCTTTTAATCCGAGAAAAAGGGCAGAGATTCGGTTATGCCCGCATTCTCCACCATTTGTCGACGGAAGGGAACCAGGACATCATTTTGATCATCACAGGCTCGATTTTATTGATCAGTACGGCGGGTTAAATACAGTTAATAATGAGCTTCATACATATTGCAAAAGTTGAGCTCAGGATTGGTCAGCTTGCATATCAGCACCTACGCCTACTTCTACATTCCTATGGTTCTACTTTTGATACTTTCTACATATTCTTAGGATGTATTCAGGGCTAATCTCAACTCCCTATCCTCATGTTGCAGCAAGGTCGCTGCTGACTCTTCCTTTTAGCTTGCTGACTGCTGACTTTTCTCCTTCAGTTTAACCAGCGGCATTATGTCAGTGTGGCCTTTCTCAGCTAACCAATTATTAATAATGCTCTCCACACTTATTTATAACAGTGGAAAGTCAGAGAACCTGAGATTTTACCCCTAGAAAGACAGAACATTTTCTGTCTTTCCCCTAACATTTACCTCAGGTTTTGTCACAACATTATCTCTATGTGACCTCTAGAAATTAATCATACTTTGCCCCAAAAGTACGTTTTTCCCCTAGAGATCACCTCAAATCTTCCTGCTCAAATATCCACTACTCAACTGATCACCTCCGATTTCATTATTCTCACAAACCAGTGATTGCCTGAACTTTAAAGCCCAAATGTTCACTCTGTGCCCTACTGGTGGCACCAGGTAATTCCAGCATTCCTGTGTTAGGAAGTTCTGTCCCTCTAGGCTACTGCAGCTTCACCCCCGGCAAAGTGAAACACTCCGTGGCGCTGTGCCAACGCTGCCGCATTCTCCTCGGTGTGTATGAGCGCAGGGCAGCCCCGGGGCAGCTCCCCCAGGGTTTCTGGAAGGCCGCCCGGCGCCCGACCCCGCGGGGCGGCCCCAGCGGGTTCCAGTTGCCGCCCGCGGCTGAGAGGAGCGGGCGGCGGCGGCGCAGCGGGGAGCGGCCCGGCCCTGCCGTGTCCCTCTGGGCGAGCCCACGGCCCCTCAGCGGCCCTGGCGTCCCTTCAGCCAGCGGCATGTGCGCTCAGCCACACGCGGCGTGCCGTGTCCCCCTCAAGTGACGCTCCCGTTCCCTCAGTGACACCGCCGTACCCTGAGGGACACGACAGACACTCGCCTCCCCTCAGGGACTCTCGCTGGCCTCAGTGGCATGCAGGGCATCTGCCTTCCCTTCAGTGACACAGAAGGCACCTGCAACCTGCTGGGGAAGCCTCAAGTCCTCAGCATTGGGACACCCACCTTTCCCTCAGTGACCCTCACGTCCCGACAGCAAATCAAGAGGCACCAGCTGTCCTGTAGATGACTCAGAGCGGGTGCAGTGGGTCATGGTTGCCAGGGGCAGCTGCAGGCAGAAATCCATCAGAGCTGGGGAAAAGGCTCTGCTCTGCTTACAGGGTGGGCTGAGGGCCGGGAGAGCTCCATTTCCCCCTTGTGATGTTGGAGACAGGGCCTTTCACCCTCCTTATAGGGCTGCCCCTCGCTGCAGGCAGCCAAAGGAGCATGACAGCAACAGGCCGAAGACAGCAAAGCAATGAGCCAGCCCTGCATACAGAGGAGGTGGCCCAGTGCAAAGGCAGCGTGGCACCCTGAAGGTACCTGCCACACTCTCATGTGTCCCTGCCCTGGGAGGGCCTTTCTGTGGCCCCTGTGGGCTCAAAGCTGCGTCTCTTCTGGCTCAATGGGGCCTAAAGCCACAGAGCTCGGCCTCCCCCACGGCAACACGAACAAGACTCAGCAAGCAGGCAGTGGAGCTCAATGCCTAAGGCTGAGGGGCCGGGGGCTCCAGTCTGGTGCACAGGGAGGGCACACGCCAAGCCCCACAACTCCAGGCCTCACAGGTCTGAAAGGCCGGCAACAGGGTTCCACGCCTGATTCCGGGGGGTCCCTCCAACTGCCCATTGAGGAAGCATCAGAGCAGCCTGCCGTCAGGATCAAGGCAGCTGCCAGGGGGCTGCTTGTGGCCTCTGAAAGCCCATTGCCTGGGGATTGCCAGCGCCCCAGCCCCTCAGGGGCTGCCCCAGCCCGGCCAAGCCGCCCGGCAGCAGCCCCACAGCCCCACAGCAGCTCCAGAGCAGCCCCATCCAGAGGCACCTGGGAGCCCTCAGCAATCCAGCCAGCAACACATGGGCAGGAGGACACGGATGGCCCTTCTGGCCTGGCACAGGGCTTGTGGCCATCTCCAGGCACCGCTCTGGCAGGGATCCCCGCAGCCCCGGCCCCTGCCCAGCCGCTCTGTGGGCAGCACAAAGGCTTCAGCAGAACCACCAAAAGCCAAGGGGCTTCTGGCCATTTTCCCTGCAGCACTGCACACCTGTGCAGCTGGCTGAGTGCAAGCACCCTTTTCCCCCTCTTTACCTTTGCTGTATAGACCCTGGGATGCAAAGAAAACCTCCTGAGAGTCTGTGTATTGTAACAAACTCTATATTTACATAGGATATGTAATTGAAGGGAAGGGAAGAAAAATCTTTAAGGAAATTAAAAATTCCCAATTGGCCCAGGTTGCCCCAGCAAAGAGAGCCTCCCGGATCAGCTATCTACAGCCCTCATGCAGTGCAGCCAGCCGAGCCCTGACAGACGACGCCGAGTCTTCCATGCCTTGCGCAGCTGATTGTGCAGCCTCTGGAAGACGAAATATCGCCCATGCTGTGTTGCTTGGAGGATATGCAGCGTTTGAAATGCCAGCTCGGAAACGGCACTGCTCATGTCCTCCGTCAGGTGTTCAAGGGCTGCAAGAGAGAGGAATAGAGCCATGGTCAGATCCCGGATCTTTGGGAAGCCGAGGAGAGCCCCCTGCAAGGGCCATCGCAGCCGGCTCTTGCCATGGCCAGGAGGGAGCAGGGAGCAAGGGGATCAGCCCAAAGCTGCTGGCCACAAATCCCTCATGTGGCCCTGAAATCTCTGTGTGCTCGGCCAACGGGAGCAGAGCCCTCCGCAGCCGGGGCAGGGCTTGCAGCTCCCCCCTGGCAGCCCCCGCTGTCAGCCCACTTCCCTCACTCACCAGTGCAGATCAGCTGCAGCTCTTGCTGCTGCCCCCTCAGGCGCCGCCCGGCCATGCCTGTCAACACAGAGCCTGTCACGGTGCCAGCGGCACAGCTCCCTGCCAGCGGCTCTGCCGGCGCTGTGGCCACACGGGCTCCTGGCCCGGTAGAGCTCAGCCCAGGCCCTTGCCGCACGCTGCCGCCCAAGGGCACGGCTGCCAAGGGCACAGCAGCAATGCCCAGGCTAGACGGGGCTCCACGGCGCCGAGCCCGGCTGGCGCTGCCGGGGCTGCAGGCGGGGCTGGGGCCGAGCTGCGGCGGGCCGGGCCGGGGAGGGAGCCCGGACTCAGGACTCACCCAGGAACCTGATGGCCGCCTCTCGCAGGGGCTCCTGTGGGCTCCGCAGGTAGCGTAGGGCCCGGCGCAGGTGCTCGGCCGCTCTGCTCCTGTCTTCTGCCAGCTGCAGAGAGCGGCAGGAGGGAAGGGTTGGCGCGGGCTCAGCCGCTGGGCCGGGCACTGCCTGCACCCAGCCCCGGCCTCCCCTGCCTGCACAGCCCTGAGGCGCGGCCAGCAGCCGCTGGCCAAGGGCTCCCGAGGGGAGGGGGCAGAGGGCCGGCTGCTGCCCGGGGAGCCGCGGTGCCGGCCCGCAGCCCCGCCGGGCCAGGGCTCCATGGGCACCCGGCTCGGGCCCACGGGAGCCTGCAGAACAGCCCGCGCGGCCTCTGGCTGCAGCAGCGGGCAGGGGCATAGCTGCCCGACCCGCACACAGAGCACCGCCCTCAGGGGCCTTCTCCAGGCTGAGCCTGGGGCTTCCAGGCCCTCCTTACCAGGCTGTCTGCGAACATGCACAGCTTCTTCTTCTTCAACAGTTTGTCAAGGCCCCTCCTCTTCAGGAATCTGGCCACACAATGCAGCGTTTCCGCAGAAGCCTGGAGAACAGCAAACACGTTGAAATGCCCACATAACCCAGGGCAAAGGACCTGCATGCCAGTTCTAAAGCCTGGAGGAGGAGGCTGCAGTCTGCAAGGCGCCCGGGCAGGAGGCAGCCCAGCCCCCTCCCAGGGGGGACTGCAGCTGGCCACAAGTCCTCACCTCAGCAACAATCTGATTCTCATCATGGCAGTGGAAGTAGAGTGGGACCAGGCTCTGGCGCACCTGGGACTTGAGGGCCTTTCTTCCATCTTTGGTTAACAAGTCCAGCATCTCTTGGAAGACACACATGCAGCTCAGCTGCACCTGGATATCATCCTGTATGAAAGGAAAGGCAAAAGACCTGAGCATCAGCTGCTTCAGGCCCCCCAGGGCACAGGCCTGCATTTTCACAGGGCACCAAGTTTCAGGGCAGCAGCCAGTGGCCGTGGCTGTGGGCACAGAGCCTTACATGGTCAAAGAGTGGCAGGAGCGCCTCAGCCAGCTGCAGGGCGATGGGGGTGGGTATTGGGGCACCATTATCCAGCAGCAAATATCTCAGGAGAAGAATGGTCATCCTGATCACATTGCTTTCATTTTCCTGCAGGAGCTCCACAAGACTTTCAGTCAGGCTCCACATTTTTTCAGCCTGTGTGGAACACAAGTTTGTGAAAGGCCGCCCTGCTGCCGCAGGGCCCAAAACCCAAAGGCCTGTCCCGAGGCACTGAGGCAGCTGAAGCGGGAGGCAGGAGAGCGGGGAGCAGCTGCCCCAGCGCCCGAAGCCCAGGCAAGGCCAGGCGACTGTGTTGCCCAGCCCCACGCTGCCTGTGCAGCTTCAGCCACTGCCCCCTTCTCACCATGGAGGGATTCTTGCCCAGCACTACGAGGCCTCTGAGTGCCAAGTGACGCCTCTCCCTGTCCTCGCTCTGTAGGTTCCATGCCATGATCTCCAGAACGCTGTCACTGCATTCCCTCAAGTCCAGGCACTCGAGGACCTGAAAGGCACAAGGCAGTGACAGGGGAGCCGGCCGGCAGGAGCCCGGAGCCGCACAGGGCCGGGCCCAGGCAGCAGCACAGGGCACGGGCACTGTCCTGGCAGCTGTGGCTGCGAGAGGGCAGAGAGCTGGGAGGCGGCTCAGCCAGGCAGTGCTGGCCTTGAGGCTCACCTCCACAAGGAATGCCAGGGCAGGGAAATCCCAGTATGGCATCTCTTCACTGAGCATGGCGAGCAGGTAAAATGCAATCCCGGAACAAAAGTGTATGGATGAATGGCAAATTAATCTGACAAAAGGAAAAAGGCAATAAGACCCTGAGCCAGTCGGGCAAATCTCTGCCAGGATTGACTCACAGAGTTCTCATCTTTCCCCACCACCCTTCCAGCAAGGGGACCTGGGCCATTTGGGAGTTGGTTGCTCATGGGCACCCTCCTCTCCCAGCCTTTTCCAGTCTGCTTGGCTGTCCCTCAGTGACAAGGCCCTCTGGCCTATGACCACGGGGACTGTGTGGGTCACACTGGGCACAGAGCACACATGTCTGAGGCAGTGGGTATAAGGGGGTCACACCTGGCCAGCAGAGCCACAGCATAGTGGCGGGTGTCAACAGAGAGCAGCATGTCCCAGCCACACCTGCGTTCCATTGCCACCACCACATCGTTGTACTGCTTTCGGCAAAGCAGGGACTTCAGGGTCTGCACTGTAAATCTGTGGGCACAGCAAAGCCCAGGTCACACTGGCAGCACTGGCTCCTTTGCAGGCCACGTGGCAGCGACAGGAGGAGTGGGATGGAGCACCTGTTGGGGCTGGTGGCAAGGCCGGGCTCTTCCTGGCATCCATTCCAGAAGGTATCGACCTCCTCTGTCATCTCTTCTGTGCTTAGGAACACTTGGAATAGCAGACGCACAAATAGGCGGGGCAAATACACCTTCAATATACATGGGACAGGGGGCTCCTGGAGGATCTTCCACATCACCACGGTTGCCTGCAAAGGACAAAGCCCCCGAGACAGCGCTCAGTGCCGAGGTGTCCGTGTGGCAGGGCCCGAGCGTGGCAGGGAGAGGCCCGGAGAGACCTTGGCAGGGGGAGCACGGGGCCTGGTGGGCCTGAAGCTGCCCCTGGGCCAGGTTTCAGGCCAGCGCCTGAGGCAGGGAGATGCAGTGGGGGAAGGAGGATGGAGAGCTGCTGGAGAGGGAGCCTTGGGGCCAGCAAAGGCCAGTTGCAGAAACTCACAGCCAGGGCAAAGACACCCGTTTCGTCCCCATCGGAGGTGCACGTGCTGTGCTCTGGCCAGCTCCCCAGCACATCCAGGAGGATCAGCTGCGCCAGCTCCGCAGTCCTGGCTGAGCCCATGATGGTCTTCCACATGGCCATGGCAGCTCTGTGGGGTCAGAGCTCTGTCTCAGGGACTCTGTCTCAGACACAGCCCCGGGGGGAGCTGAGCTGGCTGCCAGTTCTGCCTCTGCCCACTGGTCCTGGCCAGCAGCACCCAGGCAGCCCAGCCCTGTGGGGACAGAGCCCTGAGGGGCAGGGAGGGAGCATGGCAGCAGGCTCAGGGGCTGACATGCCAGGGCTGGGAAAGGTAGCAGCCAGAGGGCCATGGAAGTCTCTCTTGGTCAGACACCTGGGCAGGCTGTACAGGGTGATGGGCTGGGGAGGCCTGAGCCCTGTGGGCAGGAGGGCCCCATACCTGTCACAGGACGGGGCTACACGCAGGAGCGTGATGACTGCGTCATCTGGCTGTGCTTCGGTGAGATCCAGCAGGGTCTTGTCCAGCCTGTGCTCAGCACAATCATTGGCCACGAGCCACTGGTGGATGAACCTCACCATGGCGGGCACCTGGAAAAGGCACAGGGAGACTTGGAAAGCTGCCAGAGGGAGCAATGTTCCCAGCTTCCCCAGAGGAGTGCTTCCCTTGCCAGCGCACTGCCATGTGGCCCCAAAGGCTCACAGCAACCAGCATGCGTGGCTTGGGAGGCCAAGCAATTCCTGGGAGGATCAAACCCTGCCCACAGGCTGCTTACTTGGTTTGGATAGTAAAAATCTTCTTCTACAAGCATACACAGGAGGGCCGCGCTGGTCTTGGTTTGGAAGATGGCCGAGTAGGGTCTGAGGCCAGTGCCCATGGCGATGGTCTCTTCCTCCTGCATTCTCCTCATGAATTTGCAGACGAGCTGTAGGAGAAGTGCAGGAAGCCGGGGATGTTGCATGGAGTGCTGCACACACGGTGCTCGGCTGAGCAGGGACAGCAGGCCCAGCCCAGGTGGGGGTCGCTGCAGGTACCTGCGCTGTGCTGCGGAAGCGGCCACGGCTGGACTCCTGCTCTTGTGTGCGCTCCAGGGCTGCATCTGGCAAAGAGTGAGCGCAGCCAGAGCTGAGGGGCTGCGGGAGAGGCCGGAGAGCACGGCCCAGCCCTGCGCTCCCCAGGCAGGGGACAGGCCCGGGATGCGCCAGGGGATGGAGCACGGCCCCTGTGGGGTGTCTGCCCGGCCCCTCTTCCGTCCTGTCCAAGGGCATGTCCCAAGGGGATGGCATGGCATGGCATGGCATGGCATGGCATGACATGGCATGGCATGGCATGGCATGGCATGGCATGGCATGGCATGGCATGGCATGGCATGGCATGGCATTGCATGGGGTCAAGCCGGCTGCAGGCACCAGTACTGCGGCCCAGCTCTGCCACTCACCCTCCTGTGGTGGCTGGAATGGCACCACCTCCTCGGTCTCCAGGGCTGGAGCAGCTCCAGGGCCTTCTTCCTCCTCATCCTCCACCCAGGCCAGCTTGGGCACTCTCGGCGGTCTCTGCTCCATATCTCTGACTGGATTGATGGCAACTTGCAGGAGAGATGCCTTGGAAAAGCTCCAAGTCACCAAGTCCTGCACTTGTACCCGGAAGGCACCTTCAAGAGAGAAGCCTCAGGAAGGCTGCAGGACAGCAAGTCCTGCACTCACTCTCAAGGGCTCCTGCCACAAGGACAGGAGATTCCTGTCAAGAATTGTAGTTTGGCCTCGAAGGGTCCTGCAGAAGAAAAATCTCGGGGAGATCACAGGGTAGCACGTCCTGTGGCCTGGCCTCGAGCTCAGCTGCAGGAACAAAGCCTCGGAAAAGCTCCGGGCAGGACGTGAACGAGCGCGCTGTGCGGGGGCTCCTCACGGCACCGCTCTGTCCCGTGCTGTCCCGTCGCGTACTCTGAGCACTGTGGCGTGCTCTTGTCACCGCCAGCTCCTATGCCACCAGGTGTCACAAAGGGCCCTTGGACACCCGGTTCCATGTCACAATGACTGTGCATCGTGTCACCAAGGGCCCTTGCACACACTGCCGCCTGCCCTGGGGCTGCCCCCAGCCCAGACAAAGTGGCCCAGGCTGGAAGGAATGCCTGGCCCCAGGTGTCCAAGGCAGCCCCACAGGATCTTTAGGAAGGGCTCAGAGCATCACCAAATGCTGCCCTGCTCTGCGGGCTCAGGGCAGCAGAAGGAGCCCCCAGGGCTGCCGACGCAGCCATGCTGGGAAGGGCACGGGGCTTTCCAGGGAAGCTGGCACGGCCTCCTTGGGACACGTCCCGGCACATGGCCATCCTCAACCTGCGGATGTGACACAAGGAACGTGTGGGCCCGGGCACCAATGCTGCTCTGAGGCCTGGGGCCCAGGGAGCGCTGACATCAGCAGCTGTGGCAGAGTCCCTGCCCAAGCAGAGCTGTCACCCCCCGAGCCCTGGCAGCGCTGGTGCCTGTCTCCTGCCCCAAAGACCTGTGCCCCCGAGGGGCTTCTGTGCCACAGGGAGCCAAAGCCCATGTGCATTGGGGGCTGTGCTCCTTCCTGCAGGGGCTGATGGCCCGAGCACCTGGAGCAACTGCTGGAAATACTTGGTCTCTGTCAGATGATGCTGCTCCTTCCTGAAAGGATTTTTTCTCATGGAAGGCATTGGCAGTAGCACCACAACACCATCCATTTCTGAGTTTCTCAGGATAATCAGATTTCAATGGAACGCTGTGCTTTTCTGACTCTGTTTCCTGCATTCTGGAAAAAAATAATCATCCTAGCCTCTGATATTCTAGCCTCCTGTCGCTGCCTTTCTGATGGTGGCAGCTCATGTCCAAACAAAACTGCGTCCCTGTTGAGCGTGGCAACGGGTAGCCACAAATAGGGTTGTTCCCCAGTGAACATCAAGGCAGACACCTGGGGATGTGCAGTCGATAGGCATAACTGTGGTAGGAGAAGCTGTTCTGTGTCTCTTTTTATGGTGCTGAAGCCCAAAAACTAGGCAAGAAAACAGCCCTCCATGGTATAAGGCCTATGCAGCTGGTATTTGTTTATTCAGTGCCGGGAATGAGGGGCATTGCTGCACCACAAACTCACTCATCCATTCTTTGAACAGTTCAAGCTTTTATACGTGTTTTACTTCATGTGCACATTATACTTTCCTCACTTCACATTGCAACATATTTTCTAATCCCACCATGATGCAAGCCCTTGTAGCACATGCACGGTTTCTGCACAAGCTGGTCATCAGCCTCTGGCGGTCGTTTTGGATGAAGGCTCATAAGTCTTCCTCGGGCTTGAGCTCTCCACGCCTGCTCCTTGTGCATGCTCTATAGGATTGTCTGCTCAAATAGCCAGTGGTCAGCTTTTGCAGGTAGCTTGTTCTGCTAAATTTGCTGATTTCCAAAAGATGCTTCATTCACATACCCTGTTACAGAGTAGCTACTTCCTTCTGCACAGCTACAGCTTTCTGTGTAGCTCAAGCATTCTCTCCTTGCCTAGGCATCAAGTCCACCATTTCTTTTATCCTTTGCAAATTCTTTGGCAACTATAGTCTTGTTGTGGTCTCAAAATATTTACCTGTTTCGATCCTGTATCCCATTTTATTTTGCTTCCATTTGTGATATGTGGTGGCAGTTTGTTTACAATACCATATAAAACACTGGCTCATCATGCAGGTTCCTAAGAGTGGTATTCCAGTTCCTAAAATTCCTACAAAAAGTTGTGTAGGCCAGTTCAGATTAGGTAGCCAAGAGATCAGAGTTTCCCTCAAATGTTTGCTTCAAGATGTAATGCCTTGGGTTACTGCAGGGAGTACTTTTGCCTGTTGCCCAATGGCATGGATATCCTTTGCTATTTGCCCTGATTGATCTATATCAGTGCAACAGTTGGCAATAATTAGAATACAAACTCCTCCCATTTGGCTGTTAACATTTCTAACACCCTGAGGTTTTGAAAGTCTACTTCTTTTAGTGAGTCTGTTTCTGTTTGTAGTCTTTCTAAGGCATCTGCTGTTGAATTAGCAATCAGTTCTGTTTTGGCTGAGATGTTTGAAATTGCGTTTTCCAGTTGTGCAATTCCTAAACGTGGGAGCTACGCCCTCAAAAAATTGTGAAAACTGTTGCTGTATCACACTACTAAGTTACTGGCTGTTCTCTTAGTGAGCCTGTTCTTCCACACTCCTTGAATAATACCTGTCATTTTATGAGTCTGATTCATACCTGTAACCAAGGGATAAGGGATCCCATGTACATTGGCCAGTCCAGTTACCTGCTAATTCCTTTAATGCTATTCCATTCCCTCAAAGGCACCCAGATGCATCAGGAAGAAGGCAGTTGGTGTTAATTCTCACTGACTTGTTTCCCGTATGTCTATCAAAAAGACAGTTTTTCCATGATCACTCACTGGCTGAGTGCCTCTGACCCACCCAGCTGTGTTACTGGAAAAGCTGCTGAGATTTGTTCCCGACTTGTTCAGCCCTGTGTATCTGTGACTGACTTGTTGAGAGGCAGTAACTGGAAAAGGAGCTTTCCCAAGAAGATCCTGCCTGTCTACACTGAGCACTAGCATTGTGGAAGCTGTGGGGGTTCAAATCTGACCAATTGCTGGATGGTAGCCCTGTTAAGGGAAGGTTCCATTGTTGCACCTCTCCGCAAAGCCTGCAATCCCTGAGTCCTGTAAAATTAGCTATGCTTCCTATTAGGGTTACACAGGTGTTAACATCAAAGGCACTGACAGTGTAACCAATGAAAAAAACCGTCCAGGGTTTAGTTGGTGATTTCTTGAATCAAGAAGATTGAAGGGGTGTAGTGATTCCAGGCAGGTCTTTACTCAAACGCATAAAGGTAGACAGGAGTACTTGGAACAGTCCATCCCGCTTTTCCTGCAGAGGATCACCTGTAAAATTCTTAACACACACCCAGCCACCCGGATCAATTGCATGCAATTTATGATCTGGCTGCTTAGATTGATTCTCAAACACAGTACTAAACTTCTGGTGCAATTGTTTGTTTGTAGTCATTAAATAGTCATAGATATATTGACTACCATCTTGAGCCAAATTTTCATCATGAGTGACATTTAATCCATAAGGTTTGCCATAAAGCATTTCAAATGGGCTTTTACTTTGGCTTTTACTAGGTTTTATTGAGTCTAATAAAGGCAATAGGTAGAGATTGATACCAAAATAAATGCACTTCTTGCCAAATTTTAGCTATCTGTTGTTTGATCATATGATTCAGCCTTTCTACTTGACCACTAGCTTGTGTTCTGTAGGGCATGTGAAGCTGCCATTGGATTCCTAATGCATTGCTGACAGCTTGCATCATTTGAGATGGCACAGGAATGAGATCCTCTGTCAGAGGATATTTCTCTAGGTGCACCAAACCTAGGTATGACCTCATTTGACAATACTTTTATTAATTCTCTAGCTTTCTTTGTCCTACAGGGTAATGCTTCTGGCCACCCAGAGAAAGTATCAGGAAGTACCAACAAATATTGGAAACCTCCCTTTCTTGGGAGTTCAGCAAAGTCTATTTGCCACAAGTCTCCAGGAAAAGCTCCTCTGCTCAAAACCCCTTGTTTAATTTGGTTGGGTGAGGGGGAGTGTACCCGAGCTGGCCTGGGGTAACTCGGCTGTAAGTCTTGGACACATAGAACACAATTTCCTCGTGCTTTTTAGCCAATTTCAAACATCTCTGCCCTATGCTACATGCAGAACAACATCGCTTTATTTCCTGCCTGTTATCTCTTTCCAAAGTTAGGACTAAAGTGTTCTGTGGGGCCAAATCAAAGCCACATTCTTTCTGCCACTCAGGTTTATTCTTCAGGGAAAAAAAACATGTCTGCATATATCACTTGATCCCATTTTTCTTCTTTTCTTAAAAAAATCATCAATAATAACTGTCACAATGTATGATAAATAAAGTTCCATTAGGGGGTTGCTTTTCACCACTTTCTAACTAAAACCAAGGCTACCATTGGGTAGAGTATTTAATCAGATTAGCTTTCCTTGAAAAATAACCCTCTGGGGTTCCTCCCAAATCTTTCTCATGTGCTAAAATACATTCTAGTGGACTCTTTTTAATAACATTTTTACTTCTTGGGTTATTCATTCTTAATGCTATCTAAATTTCCAAACTTATCAGTATGTGTTAGTACTTCTCTTTTCCTTCTCTTTATGCCCTGTATACTTCACCTAACACACACTGGGTGTCTCCAAATCACCCAGCACCAATATTCTTTTTTATAGTCCTAGCAAGCAATGGACACAAAAGGATTACACGTTCCACACAATCTACAAGGAACAGGGTATGATCAGAGATAAAACAAGTTCCTTAAAACACTGCCTAAAATAATACTCAGGAGTAGATGCTCATATAAACCTAGAGTTCACAACCCTTGACTTTTTATGTAGTGTCTAAAAGCTTGGGTGACTGCTCGATGTTGTTCAAACACTTCTTAATCTGAGATGGGCTTCGTGCTGTGCCCATTTCCCTGGGGTATTGCAGTTCATGTTTATTTATCAGTTATGGTGTAATAGTTTGTTTTAATGTACCCCATGTTTTCCCCAAGTTGGTTTACCCCTAGGTTTTTCCCTTCCTCAAAACTGTCCCTCATGCCATTCCCCACTCTTTGTTCCAGCTCCTCCTCTGCCTGTCAAGGTAACCCAGCTCTTTATTTCTGAACCTTCCCTGTCAGTTTTGTCTTGGACCAATCCCTGGCTGCACCACCCCTTTGGAATTCCCCTATTGCAGGGAACCCCCCTGGCCCATGGGACCTGCCCTCTCCTCCCATCTGTCCTAATTAGTCCCAAGCACTTGATGGAATCCCCTCGCTCCTCCCCTGCAGATTCCTTATTGCTCAATCCTTTGTATCCACCCCCTGAGTTGTACCCCGATAAAATCCTGTGCACAGAAGTGCTTTTGGCTCTTTGCTTCTGAATCCTTCCCTTGGAATAAACCTTTGCCTGTGGAACCTCACAATGGAAGAGCCTCCTCCTTCTCTTTGGCCTGCTCTGTGCTGCAGTTAGTATATCCTGAACCACTGAGCAGCGGCTCACCAGGGTTAGCCGCGGGCAGAACCCACGCCTTGGCCGTTCCCCACTCCTGGCGCAGCGCCGCAGGTTTCCCAAGACCCAGCCCGGGCTCCGCTGGGCTGCGTCCATGGGCAACCCGTCCCAGTGCCCAACTGTGCTCTGGGTGAAAAACCTTTTCCTGCTATGGAAATGAAACCTGCCCTGTCTCAGCTCCCTGCCCTTTTCTCCAGTCCTGTCACTGGTCCCAACAGTGACAAGAGCTGCAGCAGCCCCTCTGATTCCCCTCAGGAGGATGTTGAAGACCACAACGATGCCCTTTACTCTCTTCCAAGCTGAACAGACTAGAGTGGCCTCGGCTGCACCTAGGGCTTCCCCTCCAGACCACGCTTCATCCTTGCAGTCCTCCTTTGCATTCTGGCTAATGGCTTAATATCTTTTTATATTGTGGTGCCCAAAACTGCAACTGTCTGCTTACAGCGCTTCTCTTGTTGCTTCAGGGTGCGGGCAACATATTCAGAGACACAGAACAGCTTCTCCTCCCAGAGTTTTCCTTATTCACTGTACTTCCATGTGTCTGCCTTGATGTTCACTAGGGAACCTCTCTATTTGTGGCTGCCCATTGCCACGCTCAGCAG